>NC_034590.1:117163425-117179041 GCF_900095145.1 Mus pahari | reverse complement strand
GAGACAGGGTTTCTCTGTATCGCCCTGGCTGTCCTGGAACTCACTTTGTAGGCCAGGCTGGCCTTGAACTCAGAAATCTGCCTGCCTCTGCCTCCCGAGTGCTGGGATTAAAGGCGTGCGCCATCACCACCCAGCCTATTTCTTTTTTAAGATTCCGTATCCATATGTTGCTCAGACTGGTCTGAAGTTCTTGGGCTCAAGAGAACCTTTCTGAGTAGCTAGGATTGCAGCAGGTGTCACTGTGCCTGGCTTAGAATTAATTTGTGTGTGTGTTTATTTGTTTGTTTGTTTGCAGAGGTGAGGCTGGTAGAACTCACTCACCCACAGTATAGCTAAGCATATTGGTTAGGTTTTTGGTTTTGACCAACTTGTCACACGTCAGAGTCATCTGGGAGGAGGGAACTTCAACTGGGAAGATATCTCCATCAGATTGGCTTCTAGGCCACTCTATGAAGGCAGTTGGTTGATGGGCAGATTGTCTGCACTGTATAAAAAAACAAGCTGAGCAAGCCATCGAGAGCAAGCAGGTAAGCAGCCTCCATCTTCTGTGCCTCAGCTCCTCCTCCGGTTCCTGCCTGGACTTCCCTCCATGATGGACTGTGACACAGAACTATAAAATCTCTTTCCTCCCCACACTGCTTTTGGTCCCAGTGTTTATCCAGTACTGGGAACTGGAACACCAAGGCTAGCTAGAAGCCATGGTCCTGCTGCTTTGAGCTCTCTGATTACAAACATGCCCTGCCAGTCCTCCTTTGGAACTGCAGAAATAGCTCAATGGTTAACAGAGGATCTAGGTTCATACCCCAGCACCCAGCTCACAAGAATCTGTAACTGGGTATCTGACGCCCTCTTCTGGCCTTCTCAGGGACTGCTTATGCGTGGTGCACAGACACACAAGGAGGCAACACACTCATGCAAGTAAAATAAAAATGAATATATTGGGCTGGAGAGATGGCTCAGCGGTTAAGAGCACGGGCTGCTCTTCCAGAGGTCCTGAGTTCAATTCCCAGCAACCACATGGTGGCTCACCACCAATTATAATGAGATCCGATGCCCTCTTCTGGTGTGTCTGAAAACAGCTACAATGTACTCATATAAATAGGATAAATCTTTTTTTTTTTAAATGAATAAATCAAGCACGACAGTGGTGGTAGCTGACAGCGGGGGGGGGGGTGTCAAAAAATGCCTGCATCTTCTTGGGGATCCTCTTGGGAGCCAAGGCTGACAAAGCTTCCCAGAAAAGGACCAGAGCACAGAATAGCCATAGATTCCCCGAGTGGAGGCAGAAGCCTGAGCCCTTCTCCCTGTGATGGAATACATTCTTAGAGAGAATAAAAGCTGTGGGGTTGGCCTGGGCTATCAGTTTCCCACTTGGTGTCTTTCTTTATCCGTACCAATCAGGAAGTAACAAGGACTGAGTCAGATGAAAGGAAGCACAGCAGAACACGGGGGCGTCCAAAGCCGGTGAATGTGAGAGTCGGGGGTTCACGGGGCGTCCAAAGCCGGTGAGTGTGAGAGTCGGGGGTTCAGGGCTTTCTCCCAACCAGCTCAGTTCCCTGAAGTTGGGTCTGTAGTACAGGCCTGAGGAGTGCGGCAGCCTTGAGGAGGCCGAAAGTCCTGTGTGTTCACTGCCACTGAGGTCCACCAGAGGGCGCGTGATGCCCAAGTTGTCACTACCTGACTCTTCTACACGAAGGAACAACCAAAGGCAAATAAGTTATTGAGTACGTGTGTGTGCATGCGTGTGCGTGCGTGCGTGTGTGTGCGTGCGTGCGTGTGTGTGTATGAACTAAGAACCAAGCATAAATAATTTTGTTTCTGTTTTATTTTTGAGACAGGGTCTCACTATGTAGCCCAGGCTGACCTCAGACTCTCAGCATCCACTCATCTTTGCCTCTGGAGTGCTGGGATTAAAGGCCTGCACCACCAAGATCGCTAAAAACAAATCTTTAAAAATGCTTGTGGTTGCTGGGAATTGAACTCAGGACTCTGGAAGAGCAACTAATTCTTTTTTCTTTTTTTTTCTTTTTGTTGTTGTTGTTTGTTTGTTTGTTTGTTTTTTCCCGAGACAGGGTTTCTCTGTATCGCCCTGGCTGTCCTGGAACTCACTCTGTAGACCAGGCTGGCCTCGAACTCAGAAATCCACCTGCCTCTGCCTCCCAAGCGCTGGGATTAAAGACATGCGCCACCACGCCCGACTGCAACTAATTCTTTTATCCACCGGCCTGTTTCTTCAGTCCCCCAACCCCCAAATGAATCCTTAAAAAAGAAAAAAAGGAAGAAAAGAATGGTTTTGGACTTAGGAAACAGGTTGCAAAATTAGTTTGGCACGCTATATGCTTTTTTTAAAACCAAGAAACACACAGGATGAATTTACTGCTACATACGATGTTTTGAGATTATTTTCAAGCAAGAACACATGCTCATTAAACACAACACAATCTGAGCAAATGGAATTGTGGGGCACATTGGGCTGAGCCAGAACTCAGCTGTGCAGGGCAGACCTGCCAGGAGGAGGGGGAGGGGAGGAGGAGGCGGGGTCAGGGGAGAGGTGGGGGGGAAGGAGGCGGGGTCAGGAGGAGTTAATATCATTATGCAGAAAGCGGGTTGTTGGAGGACTGCTTTGGAAACGGGAAGTGTCAATGATTGGCTGCGGTGCTGTCACTGAGGGTAAAGATGAGGCTGTCACTGAAGATGTTCAGGTAAGTGAGGTCAAGGGCTCAGAGGGTGAATGAAGTCGGGCTGGTGACTGGGTCCCGGGACACATACTGAAGTCCTGTTTGGAGCGTGGGAAGAAGTGTTGGTGAACTACAGATGGGCACAGGTATGTAGTCTGGGAGGGTTCTAGAGATAGGCAGTGGGAGGAGACGGGTTGGGGGTTGGATGGGGATGGCCTGCCTTAGCCTGAAGCCAGCTCAGAAGCCCTCTGCTGACTGCCTCCCTCTTACCACAGCCCACTGCCAGTACCCAGTGGACAGCGTGCCCAGTCAGCCCCCTGACACCCCTCTCTGCACACTGAGCATACTCTAGCCCCCCATTACCTTTGTTCTCTGCACCCCCTTTTTGCTCTTCCAATCCTTCAGTCTTCTCACCAAGAAAGAAAGCCCACTTGCAGCTGACACACTCTCAGAAAAGGGGTTGGAAAGGAGAGGGGAGGCACACTGACTGGGTCCCACTCTCTCCTGAGCCACCAGGGCAAGCCTGGTGTCCACGACTTTTTCTGGAGACTCTATCCACCCCAGACAGACAGGACAATGACTGAAGGAATGATTCCACCCAGGCCGGAGGGTTTTCTTGTTGTTATGGTCTGGTGTCTTTTGTCTTTTGGGTTTTTGTTTTATTCTTGCTTTTCTTTTCTTTATTTTTCCTTTTCCTGAGAGAAATAACTTGAAGTTGGATGGGTAGGGAGATTGGGGGTGGAGGGGAGTCATCTATGAGGACTTGAGGAGAAGGAATATGATTAAATAGAGTGTATGAAAAATTGAGCCACACAGTGGTAGTGCACACCTCTAATCTTGGCACTCAGGAAGCAGATAGGTGGATCTCTTTGAGTTCAAGGCCAGCCTGGTCTACTGGACAGCCAGTGCTAGGTCCTGAAAAACCAAACATCTAAGCCAACGCACAAACAGAATGAAACACAGTTAGATATAATGTTCCTGTTTTCTTTCCTCTTTCAAACACTCTTCCCCTCCACATCCCTTTCACTCAAACTTTTGGCCTCTATTTCTGCAACTGTGGTGACATATATGTGTGTATGTACACACACACAGAAACACACACAGACACATACACACAGACACAGACACACACAGACACAGACACACAGACACAGACACAGACACAGACAAACACACAGACACACACACACAGACACACACACAGACACACACACACACATTCCTAAGTACTTTACAAGTGGGAATTGAACTGGGGTTACCTTTAGGAGTGCTTTGCAGTACCTTATCTGTGGGCAGCTCCACCATCTCCCCAGGCAATTGTTAGTTGATTATTATTATTATTATTACCCCTGGGGAAGGCAGTTCCCCATGCTTGCAGCCTCGTGGGTGCTCCCTTCAGCCTCCTGCAAGGGGCTGTTAGTGACCTAACCTTGCGAGGGTCTTTTTGGATCAGCACAGGTTAGTCACTTATCTTGTCCAGTATAGGGAGCATGTAGCAACGTTGAGGGGCTTGGTTTTCTCCCTCCTCTGTGGAGAGTGAGCTTTTGGGGCCGCTTCTAGAAACTTGGTAGAAATTTGACTTTGGGCTAGGACAGGGATGAAGGCTCAGATAAGAATATATACATTTGGAGGCAGAGGCAGGTGGATTTCTGAGTTTGAATCCAACCTGGTCTAAAGAGTGAGTTCCAAGACAGCCAGGACTACACAGAGAAACCCTGTCTTGAAAAAACAATAAATAAATAAATAAATAAATAAATAAAAAGAAACAGCGATCTTGGGACTTTGTTACGGACTCTGTTTGATCCTGGTCTATCTGTGTGAATTGGACTTTTGTTTTGTTTTGTTTTGTTTTTTAAGACAGGGTTTCTCTGTTTAGCCCTGGCTGTCCTGGAACTCACTCTGTAGACCAGGCTGGCCTCGAACTCAGAAATCTGCCTGTCTCTGCCTCCCAAGTGCTGAGATTAAAGGCGTGCGCCTCCATGCCTGGCTGTGAATTGGACTTTGTTACAGACTCTGATCCTGGTCTATCTGTGTGAATTGGACTTTGCTATGGGAAAAATAAACCTGCTCCAGCCTTGGCACTGCCCAGGGTCACGCTACAGTGGTGTCTAAGTGGCTTTTTCTTTTCAATCCTTGCTCCCTCCCCAGAGACCCCGCTGACTGACTGAGCTGGCTGGATCACTCCTCTCTGTGAGTCGAGGGGACTAAACTCAACCCTAATGACAAGTGTGTTTACTGAGCCATCTCGGCAGCCTAAGGAATCACAGTTCCTTGGTTTCAAGATGGTGACAGCTGTGTCCTGCTCAGAGGACAAGAATTTCAGATATCTGAGAAGAGAGACGTGGAAGGCCAGCAAGGTGGCTCAGTGGCAGAAAGGTGCTTG
This sequence comes from Mus pahari, assembly GCF_900095145.1. NCBI lineage: Eukaryota > Metazoa > Chordata > Mammalia > Rodentia > Muridae > Mus > Mus pahari. The sequence continues at coordinate 117,173,980 of NC_034590.1, read as the reverse complement.
CTGCTATTCCTGATGACCAGAGTTCAATCCCTGGGCCCCTGATGAAAGGAGAGAACACCTCTTGAAGGGTTGGTTTTTTTGACCCACGAATAGAGTGGTACATGTGTCTACACACATACAAACACACATATACACACAAATTAATTGTGCATATAAAAATTTAATATATATAAAGATATTTAATAAATATGAAAAAGTTAATAAATTAAAAGGATGTGGAGACAGAGCATGGGATAAGGGTGCCTCCTATTCCCATCCCAGAAAAGAGGCTGGGAAGTTTGGGAGTCATCAGGTTCCCAGGCTAGCCCACCTGGAAGCTTAGATGGGCCACCCAAATCCCAGGTATCTCTGGGCCAGGGCAAAGGAGAGACAAACAGACAGTGCTAGACCTGTTTCTGCCCATGCGGATCCAAGTTGATGGAGATCACTGCGGCCTTTATCTACATGAAAGCCAGGTCCCAATAGGGTGAGTCCACTTTCTTTCTCCTAACAGTGTGACAGATACCACCAGCTGTCTCTGAGCTAAGATGAGCCCAGATGCTCTCAGCATAGTGATGGCTTATGACCTTTGGTGCTTAGATGTCGGCTTAGGGCCCTCCGTGGGCTCCTGAGACTTCTGGAAGAGAAGGTGTCAGGACCAAGTTGTCATCACAAAGCAGACTTATCTGTCCCAGGCAGACAAAGGGCAGGGATACAGAACAAAGACAGAAGACAGAGGACAAGGAAGGGGCGAACAGGGGGTGTGTGGGGGGAGGGTATTTGTTCTGGGGTACAGGAAGGAAGGCCTCTGAATAAAGTGGAGACAGATGTGGCCCACAGACAACTGGTAGTTTATAAAGGTAAGATGGAGAACCCCGAGTTAGGCTGAGATGTTTAATTCTGATTGTACATGTTAATAGGCGAGCCAAAGGGGGCATGTGATTTTTGGACTTGAATACTTTGATGACTGACTTTGGTAGTCAGGAGGAGGAAGTAGCCAAATGGGGGGTGCACCTTGGTGGCTATCTGAAGAATGCAGTCTAAGGTTTTTAGTGAGAAGGAAGGAATGTGGAGAAGGGCAAGGCCTGCCGGAGCCAGGTTTGTGAGCTGGCAGAGCCCCTTCAGAGGCACCGCTGAAGTGGAAACTTGAGGGTTCTTTGGAAAGTCAGTTCTGTTGGATGGTGTTTTGCTGGGGCAAACACGTGAAGGAAAGTTTCCGTGAAGCACACAGGTGAAAGGCTAAGGGAGACTCCTGAAGGAGTATTTGCTCTAGCAGAATATCCTTTCACCTGTGTCTACTAGTGCTCTAGTTGATATAGGGGTATATTATTCAGCAATGTTCGATACTTCAGTCATTTCTTTGTTGTGACACCATTCAAATAGCCCCTTTGTAATTCACTTTATTTTCTTCATTTTTTAAAAAAAAGATTTATTTATTATTATATCTAAGTACACTGTAGCTTTCTTCAGACACTCCATAAGAGGGCATCAGATCTCATTATGGATGGTTGTGAGCCACCATGTAGTTGCTGGGATTTGAACTCATGACCTTCGGAAGAGCAGTCAGTGCTCTTAACCACTGAGCCATCTCTCCAGCCCCATTTTCTTCCTTTTTATTTAAAAAATTTAAATGTATTTGTTTTGTGACATGGCCTGAGTATGTAGACCAGGCTAGCTTGGAACTTCTATGTAGATCAGGCTAACCTCAAACCCATAGAGATCCACCTGCCTTTGCCTCTTGATTAAAGGAAGGATTAAAGATGTGTACCACCATACCTGGATACGTGGGTCTTTTTCTTTCTTTCTCTTTCTTTCTTTCTTTCTTTCTTTCTTTCTTTCTTTCTTTCTTTCTTTCTTTCTTTCTTTCTTTCCTCTTTTCTTTCCTTCTTGAATTATTTATATTATGTATATGAGTACATTGTCACTGTCTTCAGAGACACCAGAAGAGGGCATCAGATCCCATTACAGATGGTTGTGAGCCACCATGTGGTGGTTGAGAATTGACCTCAGGACCTCTGAAAGACCAGTTAGTGCTCTTAACCGCTGAGCTACCTTTCCAGCCGTGGCTCTTTTTTTTTTTTTTTTTTTTTAAATTAAAGATTTAGTATTTACATTCACATGTCTGTGGTTTTATGCTGTGTGTAAATGCAGTCCCCTCAGAGGCCAGAAGAGGGCAGTGGAACCCCAGGAGGAATTTCAGTGATCTGTGAAGCATTGTAGTGGGTGCTGGAAATCCCACGGTTCTCTGGGAGAGCAGAAAATGTTCTTACCGTCACATTGTCCTTCCAGTCCCAGTTCACACCTGCCTTTCCCTCGGCTCTGGAAGCCCATGGCCCCTGCCCAGGCCTAGCCAAAGGTCATCTGTAGCCAGTCCTGACTGCTTTCTGAACTACAGTTTAGCCATTCTGGCCCTTCCCAGGCTACACTTTGGTGTCTGTTTAGATCTTGTAAGTCTTGTCATTAGGTGACAGAGCGTCCCCTTTCCCCACCGTAGCTTCCTTCTCAATGGTGGTTTCTCCACAGGAAATAGCATGGGGAAAGAGTTTTATGTGCAAATAAGTGCCATTGGATAGACCCAAAATAGAGATTGGCCGGCTGTTGTCATGAATTGCCACCTGCTGTGGGTAGGTGTAAGACTCTTGGGGGTAGGGGAGTGTGGATGGTGCTTTGTAAAAATTAGTGGGTTTGGGTGTTTCCTTTTGCATTAAAAGGGGTGTGTAGTGTGAGTTATCTTGTGTGTCTGGTCTTTAAAAGGATCCCCAGTTGCTAGTCAACTGTCCCTGGCTGGAGAGATGGCTCACTGGTTAAGAGCCTCTGCTCTTCCAGAGGTCCTGAGTTCAATTCCCAGCAGCCATCTGTAATGGGATCTGATGCCCTCTTCTGGTGTGTCTGAAGAGAGCAACCATGTACTCACATACATAAAATAAATAAATCTAAAAAAGAAAAAGAAAAAGAAAAAAGACTTCTCAGCTGTTACAGCTGCTTTGATTTAATGGCTTTCGATCTTGGTTGCTGCTTGGATTTATTGAGATATAAAAAAGTCAGCTGAGGCTGAGGGCGGTGGGCAGGACTAGCAGAGCGAGAGGAGAAGACAGTTGGTGCAGAAGATAGTGTTAGGAGACAGTTGAGCCAGGAGAAGCTGAGCTGAGCAGAGAGGCTAGAACACTGTTATAGTTTGGAGCTGCTGGTGCTGGGGAAGCTGGGAGGACAGACTGGTTAAGTGGTTGTTGGGGAGCTGGGGGAGGAGTGGCTGGGCTGAGGGAGGAGTGGCTGGGCTGGGAATAGGGAGGGGACTAGCAGCGAGTTACTGTTCTAAAATAGCTAGCTGTGTTACAGGAGTGTATTATTTTGTTTCAGTTTGGGAAGTCCTGGCTGCCTAGAACAGCCTGTGAGGGTAGGTGCTGAGGCCAGGCCTTTGGCATGGGGAGAGGATGAAGTCCTGGCTGAGCGTATATAGAACGGCATTGACATGAGCACAGCCATGTTGAAGACTCCGGTGCCTCAGAGCCATGGAAATGCAAGGCCTTCCCTGGGCCAGGCTCAGAGGAACAGCAAAGCCTCCCTGGTCTGAGTGTATGTATTGGTGAGTTGTCTTTTGGCTAATCCAAGTGCATGCAGAGAGTGTCATCTACTGTTTCCTTGATCCAGATGTTGACACTGTATGCAGAATTGTCCACCATGGTTTTCTCCTCTGTGGGGAAACTCTGATATTTAAAGTCCACCGTGACCAGATGGCCTCTGAGCTCAGCACAAAATGGGAGACTTGCTTGTTAGTTAAGTTTTCTCCTTCTCTAACCTTGTCTGGGAGACTCTAAGCACGCCCCTCCATACCTGAGAAGTCACGGTAGCATAACAATCTGGAGTTCTCCATGCTAATGAAGTATCTAGCTAGGCCAGTGAGCTTCCCTTCCTGGGCACTCCTTCCTGCAAAGGTATCTGAGGCCTGGTTCGCCCTGAGTGAGGTGGACGCATTTACCTTGGCCATCAAGGAAATCATTTTGAAGGGACAGGGACCGCCTTCTTTCTTTTCATCCAGGGTCCATATGGGGGTGGGCGGAGTGGGGAAGGTCTAAATCTCCCAGAGAAAGCCATCCCACTTCCATCCAGTTACTCTGTACTCTCTGCACTCATTCGGAACCAAACCGGCTTCCGTTCCTTCCGGGGCTCTGGCTTTCCTTTCCTGCCTGGCTCATGGGCACCCAGAGGGGAAGTTTGGACCTGGGACCCCTATTCCCAACTCCCAGCAGTGTGCTAGCAGAGTCTGGATACAAGGAGCCTGAGGAGCACAGCAGACTCCATCCACTGTTTCCCATCTGTAAAACCACGGGCTGAGCGCCCCATTACTGAGTGTGTACTGGCTCCCCTGAATGGCATGCTGGGGCCACTCCAAGCACCCCAGCAGCAAAGCGACACCCAGCCAGACACTCCTCCTAGTTGACTACACCCTGAGAACCCCTACAGAGACTTCCTGTAGAGACAGGCTAACCTGCCTCCCTCTCATTTGGTGCATAGCTGGGGTGTGCCGGTCTCAGTAACAGTGGAGGGAAAGAGTGTCAGACATATTTGCCTCTAATAGTGAGAGGAAGAAAAGCCATTTTCTTTCTATTGTAGACTTTGTGGTGTGGTAGGGGTATGCGCATGTGTGCGCATGCTTGTGGATGCCAGAGGGCCTCACCCAGCCTGGAGTGCTCCAATTTAGCTGGAACTGGATTATGAGTACGCCCCAGGGGTCCTCCTGTCTCATCCTCTCCAGAGTTGGCTTTATCTGTGAGTTCCTAATCCCCATCACTACTTCCATTTCCACTCTACACCTTTGGACAAGGCACCTTGCAATAACTGTCGCTTGCCTTCTTTACATATTTATTTGGTGTTTTAAGTCAAGGTCTCCCAAAGCACATTTAAGTGAACTCACTATGTGGCTGAGGATAGAAGACCTAGAATCCTTGAACCCTTGTCTCCACCGCCTACCACACCCAGCTCCCTACCTAGCCAAGGCTTCTTTCCTCCTCTCTTTCTTTCTTTCTTTCCAGGGTTTCTCTGTGTAGCCCTGGCTGTCCTGGAACTCACTCTTTAGACCAGACTGGCCTCGAACTCAGAAATCTGCCTGCCTCTGCCTCCCGAGTGCTGGGATTAAAGGCGTGCGCCACCACGCCCGGTTTAGGATGAGGGTCTTAAGCCCATGCTCACAGTGACACATCTACTCCAACAAGGTCATACCTCCTAATAGTGCTGCTCCCTGAACCAAGCATATACAAACCATCACATTCCACTCCCTGGCCCCCAAAGCTTGTTGAAACACATGAGTCTATGGGGACCAAACCTACCCATAGCATAACTAAAAAATACATTTAGTACAACTTCCAAACCCCATAGTTTATAGCAGTCTCAGCAATATTAAAAGTCCAGAGTTTAAGATCTCTTCTGAGATTTATCCAATCACTTAAGTGTAATCCCCAAAGAAGACAGGAAACTGGCTGGGCAAACTCCAAACTGCATCTCCATGTCTGATGGCAAAGCAGTCTTCAGATCTCCAACTCTTTTTCATCTTTGTTTTTTTTTGTTTGTTTGTTTTTCGAGACAGGGTTTCTCTGTATAGCCCTGGCTGTCCTGGAACTCACTCTGTAGACCAGGTTGGCCTCGAACTCAGAAATCCACCTGCCTCTGCCTCCTGAGTGCTGGGATTAAAGGCGTGTGCCACCACCGCCCAGCTTTTTTCTTTTTTTTTTTTTTTAAGATTTATTATTTATTTATGTAAGTACACTGTAGCTGTCTTCAGACACTCCAGAAGAGGGTGTCAGATCTTGTTACGGATGGTTGTGAGCCACCATGTGGTTGCTGGGATTTGAACTCCAGACCTTCAGAAGAACAGTCGGGTGCTCTTACCCTCTGAGCCAGCCCAAGGTCACACCTTTTAATAGTGCTACTCCCTGGGCCAAGCACATCATGGGGTATCACGCCCCTAAAGCTGTAGCTATAGGAGGTTGTGGGCAGCAGAGGGTGCTGAGAGACATTCCGGAAGACAAGGTTTATTCCTGGCTTTGCCATGTTCCGCATGCCAGCTCAGCTCAGTGATCGAAGCATCATTCCCTGCTCCAAGAACCTGCAGGCCTCTGGCCAGCACCCATGCCCACTTTGGAGCTACGGAGTGTTTCCGGACGTACTTCTCTAACAACAGTTTCCCAGACCTTTCGGGACATTTTCATCACCCCTTGTCTACCTCCACCTCAACCCCACTCTCTAGGTCTCAAGTACCTTTATTGTAGTAACTACCTGGTCATGTCACAATTTCCTTGCTGAGCCCCAAATCTGCCCACTGCCTGTTGAAGGGGCCTTTGGCTTAAGAGGTAACCATTGGGGTTTGGAGAGATGGTTCAGGGATTAAGAGCACTGACTGGTCTTTCAGAGGTCCTGAGTTCAATTCCCAGCAACCACATGGTGGCTCACAACCATCTGTAATGAGATCCGATGCCCATCCGATGCCCTCTTCTGTTGTGTCTGAAGACAGCTACAGTGTAGTCATATACATAAAATAAATAAATCTTAAAAAAAAAAAAGAGAGAGAGATAACCATTCTCCTCACTACTATTACTTTTCCATCTCACTGCCACTAGTAGCCTTTTTTTTTTTTTCTGAGACAGGGTTTCCCTGAGTAGCTCTGGCTGTCCTAGAACTCACTTTGTAGACCAGGCTGGCCCCGAACTCACAAATCCGCCTGTCTCTGCCTCCTGAGTGCTGGGATTAAAGGCATGCACCACCATGCCTGGATACTAGTAGCCTTTCTTTTCTATCTCCCCATCTCTTTCCACCCCTGCCCCTCCAGGTTTAGATAGGCTCTATTGTTACGCTCACTTCCTGAACCCCTCCCCTCTTCATTCTACAACGGTTGCATTCATTACTCTCCATCACACTCAATTTTTCTATCTATAACAAGGCCACAAGTTCGGAGCATCCAGATGACCATCTTGGCTCACCCCTCCCGCCACACTCCGCCCCGCCCAGGGAGGCCTGCCTTCAGCCCCGCCTCACTCCCGCAAGGCCCCACCCTAGAGACCCGCCCCGACTCAAGTCCCGCCCACAGACCAGACTGGCTCCGCCCTCGCCCCGCCCCGCCCCGGCTCGGGCGGCCGGAGGACCCGGAGTGGAGGCTCCCGAGCCCTTGGCGGCGGCGACGATGTGGTTCTTTGCCCGGGACCCGGTCCGGGACTTCCCGTTCGAACTGAGCCCTGAGCCCCCCGAAGGCGGGCCGCCCGGGCCCTGGATTCTGCACCGAGGCCGCAAAAAGGTGAGATACTCCGCTGCTCCGAAGGCCGCGGCCGACCTCGGCCTTTCCTAGTCTGTATACCGGCTTCGCTGTGTCGCGCCGGGCCTGACGTGGCGGCGACCAAGAATCCCGGCAACGGGCTGGGGAGTGGGGCGAGCAGTGACGACGTGGCGGGCGGAAGGACCGAGGGACGGACGAGCAAACCGGACGGGGGTCACGTGGGCCTGGCTAGCTCCTTAAGGGCTGTCCTGGGGCGAGACTGGCTGGAGTCCCTTCCCTTCTGTTCTGGAGACGGGCTCGGAGCTGCTGTAGCCCAGGCAGGTTGGGGAGATCACCTGACCCGCGCCCCTCAGGTTGCTCTGTCCTCCACCAGGCCACAGGCAGCGCGGTGTCCATCTTCGTGTATGATGTGAAACCTGGAGCTGAAGAGCAGACCCAGGTGGCCAAAGCTGCCTTCAAACGCCTCAAAACTCTCCGACACCCCAACATCCTGGCCTATATCGATGGGTTGGAGGTACCTGTCGCCCGATCTGCCCATCTTACTCTCCTCAGGCCCTCACTTTGTACCCAAGTGCTTCAGCACCTTCAGATTTGGTATCTTCTCCACTACCTCTTTCCCTGACCTGTCCCCTCATCTCCCCTTCCTCTTCTGGAACTGTGCCCTGATACCCCTTTTCTTACTCAGACAGAAAAGTGCCTCCACATCGTGACGGAGGCTGTGACCCCGCTGGGAACATACCTCAAGGCACGAGCAGAAGCAGGTGGCCTGAAGGAGCAGGAGCTGTCATGGGGGTTACACCAGATCGTGAAAGCCCTTAGCTTCCTGGTCAACGACTGCAACCTCATCCACAATAATGTCTGCATGGCCGCTGTGTTTGTGGACAGGGCCGGCGAGTGGAAACTTGGGGGTCTGGACTACATGTACTCAGCACAGGGCAACGGCGGGGGACCACCCAGCAAGGGGATCCCCGAGCTTGAGCAGTATGATCCCCCGGAGTTGGCTGATAACAGTAGCAGAACAGTCAAAGAGAAGTGGTGGGTGCCTGAGGTCACTGTACCTTGATCTGCCCTGCACTGGCGACCCCTGGACCCTCGCGACCCCTAGTCTAGCTGGGAATCCCCTGGCCCTTGCTGCCTGCCTGGCAGGGGAAGCAGGATCTCAGGAGGAGGTGGTTGGTTAAGAGGGACAGAGTTTTTAGGTGTTCAGTTCTTCTGGATTTGAAAGCTGTGTGTTGGAGGCAGCTGTCTGTGTTTCTCTGAGCTTTGGTGTCTTTGTTAAGTGGGGCTAATGAAACAAACTCTTTGGGGCTGAGGGGTCAGTTCAGGGACGCAGCCAGGGTCTGTGATGCAGCGGGTGATTGGGACCTAAAGCAGGTTGGAGGCATGTTCTGGGGAGCCCTGAACAGCTCTGGGTTACCGCACAGGTCAGCAGACATGTGGCGCCTGGGCTGCCTCATCTGGGAAGTTTTCAATGGGTCTCTACCTCGGGCAGCTGCCCTGCGCAACCCTGGGAAGGTAAGTGCCCAGGCTCTGCCTGCCTCCTCTGTCCTAGGCCCTTCTTTCTTGCCACCCACCCATTATTCTTTCCTTGACACAAAACCTTCTCTTACAGATCCCCAAATCCCTGGTGACCCATTACTGTGAACTGGTGGGAGCTAACCCCAAAGTACGTCCCAACCCGGCCCGCTTCCTGCAGAACTGCCGGGCACCTGGTGGCTTCATGAGCAACCGCTTTGTTGAGACCAACCTCTTCCTGGAGGAGATTCAGGTGAGGCCATGCTGGGATTCCTTGTCAGGACCTCCCACCTACGTTTTGGCGTCTCACATTTGGATTGTGTGGACACAAGCATGCAGCTCACTGGTTTACTCTAGTTTGCTTTTTTATACAAACTAGGACCACCTGCCCAAGAGTGGTACTGCCCACAGTGGACTGGACCCTCCCACATCCATCACTAATCATGAAAATGTCCCCGACAGATTTGGCTACAGGCAATCTGACAGAGGCATTTCCTCAGTTGAGATTCTATCTGCCTAGGTGTGAGAACCGACCAGCATGGGGGGATCGGCTTTAGGGTTCCTGAGGGTTGGCAGCTGTTCTCATCTTCAATGTATTTGCATATAATTTATATCCTTCCATAATCGTGTGTTCGTGTGTATGTATGTGTGTGGTAATATATACATGTGTGAGGATGTGGACTTGCCTATGTGCAAATGTGCAGAGGCCAGAGGAGAGGATCAGGTATCCTGCTCTGTCCCTTGCTGCCTGATCCCCAGTACTTAGGGTCTCACGCAGGCTGGAGCCTTCCGTCTCCATCTCCGTAGCTGTGGGGCTACAGGTGTGTTGGGCTAGGCTCAGCTTTTTACATGGATGCTGGGGATTTGAACTCAGTTCCTCATATTTGTACAGCAAGTACTTTTACCCACTGAACCATTACCCGACCCCCTCCTGTATTCTTTAAGTTATCTGTAGATAACTTACTAGCACCTTAGGTAGTACATGTCCCGTGTAAATAGTTACTATATCATGATATTTGGACAAACTATGGCAAGAAAAAGTAGGCTGTACATATGTGGTACAGGCAGCGCTTTCTTTCCTGATAGTTTTGCTGTCTGGTTGTTGAATCCACTCATGGTGGGGGCGGATAGTGCGGGCTGCTGTGTACAGGTGAGCACATGGCAGGTGCTTGATGACTCCCCTGTCACTCAGCAACGACCTACCAGTCACTTCATACTTGCATTGCTGCTCTGTTCCTCATGGGTGCCACACAGGGTGCTGGGGAGGAAGGAGAGTCAGACCTGCCCTCCAGGACCCAGCACGGAGCAAACAAACAGGTCCTTACCTTTGTGAGCTCTCATTACAGGAGAGGGACAGGAAATGTTCCTGAGAAAACCTGTGCTCCCTAAGTCAGTGCTGGGAGGAAAATGACCCAGTGTCTGAGGGTCCCTTAGAGAATTGTGCCAGGACCTGAAAGACTCAAGGTAGGAGCCATCTGGAAGGTTACTCGGGAAAGATGGTCCCTAGAGACAGAAGAGCACCTCTGAGTCTCAGCATCTGTGTCAGTGCAAGGGAGAGAGAGTCAACAGCACCCAGCAGCTCTTGGTGACATGGCGACAAAGAGCCGCGGCTCTGCTGTGACCCAGCTGATGGAGGGAACACAGAATCAGGAGCTGGGCAGTACGGTGGCAGACCTCAGAGGAGCAGAGTGCAGTGTTGGGGTGAATCAGGAAGACCAGTATCTTTCCTTTCCTTTCCTTTCCTTTCCTTTCCTTTCCTTTCCTTTCCTTTCCTTTCCTTTCCTTTCCTTTCCTTTCCTT
>NC_034590.1:117155505-117163372 GCF_900095145.1 Mus pahari | reverse complement strand
TTTCTTTCTTTCTTTCTTTTTCTTTTCTCTTATTTTCTTTTTCTTTTCTGTTTTTTGTTTTTTTGTCTTCTGTAGCCCTGGCTATCCTGAGACTCACTATGTAGACCAGGCTGGCCTTGAACTTGCAGAGATTCTCCTGCCTCTGTCTCCCTGAGTATTGGGATTAAAGGCGTGCGCCACCATGCCTGGTACCGGAGTTTTATGTCTTGAAGCAGCAGCTGGGATTGCTGAGCCGCGGTATCTCCTGGCCAGTGTGGGGCACTGGTTGTTGTTGTTGTTATGTGGAGTTCTCTTCACATGCCTGACTCTGCCAGGCTGCCCGTCCCCTGAAAATGTGCCCCATAGAAAATGGGCGGTTTCTGGCTAACCCCCAGGAGAACATGGGAGTGAAGAGAGACCTCTGTGACTCTTTGGAAGGGTGGCTTGGCTGTGATTCACTCTTTGAACCTTGTCACCTCCTGGCTCCTTGCTTCCTACACTGGACTACATAGCTCCAAGCCACTTTGGCATTTTGCACCTCAGCCAGGGTCACTGCTTCTGGGCCAGGTTGTTCCTGGGGGTGGCAGTAAAATGGAACATGGGGCTTTGGGTAATGACTACCCAGATACTTGATTTTCTTCTTCCTGGGGCAAGGCCTCTCTATGCATCCCAGGATGGCCTTGAATTCTTCATCCCGCCTTGGTCTCCCCAGTGCTTGGAAGGCATGTGCCACCACGACCAACCATGGGACCTTTAATTCTCATTGTCTTCCTTTGTAAATGGGCTAGTGACAGCATTGTTCTGCAGTGTGCGAAGTCACAGAGGTATGCTGGTTACTTCTTAGCTGTGTGTCTTTAACCAGGCTTCCTTCTGTCTGTGTTGCAGCTTGCCTGTCCTTGCTTTCTTACCATGTAACCGTGTGGAGAGGGCTATGTGAGGTACTATGTGTGGATGTTTTAGTTTTCAGACTATGCTCAGGGACTTTGTGTTGTCGTCATTATAGCCTCAGGGTTGGGGTATTAGAAAGACTAATGACTGTCAAGCCTGGTTTGGCCCAGGTCTGGTAGAAGACCATGTGCCTATTTCCTGACTTTTTCTATGGCTTTCCAAAAACTCCACCCCATGTGTCAACCAGGCCAGGGCAAGGAGCCAAGTAAGATCCTTCACTTTGAGCTTCAGTCTCCTCCTGTGGGTTATTGTGAACAGAAAAGGACATGCAGATGAAGGGGTTTTATCTCTTAGTGGTTGATTACCTTATAGGTTAAGTGACAGGGATGCAGCAGGAACAGTCACTAGAAGACTCTAGCTCTATGGCCCAGGCTGGCTTTGATCTCACTGTTGCCTCGGCCGGTCTCCGAGCTCTAGATCTTCCTGCCTTCGCCTCCTTAGTGCCGGCCATGGTGTGGGTGGTCAGACCTGGCTTGCGGGCAGCTTTTATGAGCATTTTCTGGTTGACCCCTCAGAGTGGTGGTAGAGCTGTCATGCCATTTTACAGGTGAAGAGTCTGCCCATGATCACCCCGAGGTGGAGAGCTGGGCTCCATAGCATTGCCCCTCCTCCTTCAGGCTGGGTGGCGTCTGCCCTCATCCAACTGGAGTGTACGTGATCTGGCTACTTTTCCCCCTGAACCCTGTCCATGCTCCCCCAGATCAAAGAGCCAGCTGAAAAGCAGAAGTTCTTCCAGGAGCTGAGCAAGAGTCTAGACTCATTTCCTGAAGATTTCTGCCGGCACAAGGTGCTGCCCCAGCTGCTGACTGCCTTTGAGTTTGGCAGTGCCGGGGCCGTGGTCCTCACACCTCTCTTCAAGGTAAATGGTGCCAGGAGCTGTGGGATCCAGACCTGGGTGGATGTAGCCTTGGGTAAGACGAGTACTCAGGGTGCCCAGTGTCCCCATGACTTAGCAAGCAGGGGTTACCTGTCGGGGGACTTCTTAGCGTAGGGAAGGACAGTCTCTGTGCCTCCAAATTCTTTTGCTTACGGACGCTTGCTTCAGAGCCTTTCTTCCATTTCTTCAAGCCTTACAGGTCTGACTCCTGCACCCTGGTTTCCTGGGCCCAGGAATCTGTTCGCACTCTAACCTAACTCCCCCCCCCCCACTCTTGGACTTCCAGCTGCTTGATCTTCCCCTCAGCCTCCAACTCCAGCCAGCCAGTGCTTACATAGGCTCCCCTCCCTCCCAGGGGACTCTTTACCCCTGAAGGGACTTGCTGGAAGAGTCTAAAAGGCAGCTGTCAAATTCTGTTTAGTTGGAACCCTCAGAAATTGCAGGCAAACTTCTGTGTGCATGTGTGGTACAGGTGCCACTTTATAAGGAGGGGCACTGAGTTCTCTGCTGCCTCCTGAGATGGAAGGGTAACGTGAGAGTCGCCTGGGGCAGAGTGGACCAAGGTCCTGCTAAGGAAATGCTTTCTCCACCCTCCACCCATTCCTTCCCTGGGAAGCCAGCAGTGAGCCCAAGCAAGTTGAGGGGACCCCCGTGAAGCATCCCTAGCCCTGTGGGTGTGGCTAAGCTCTCTTCCTGTTCCTTCCTCAGGTGGGAAAATTCCTCAGTGCTGAAGAGTACCAGCAGAAGATCATCCCCGTGGTGGTTAAGATGTTCTCATCCACTGACCGTGCCATGCGTATCCGCCTCCTCCAGCAGGTGGGTGCCTCAGCCAGTCTGCCCAGGGCCTCCTCCCCACAGCATTAGGCAGGTGGCCAGAGCCTGTGCTTTGGCTACCTAGGGACCCTAGAAACCTCTACCGTGGCCACCAGATGGGTGAAGGGCCAGGAAAGCTCTCAGGAGGTGGAGCTGGTCCTAGGGCTCCTTGCAGCCTTGGGATTCTCCAGACTCCGTCACTTAGGTCCTTTAGAGTAGGACACAATTTTTCTGTCAGTCCTAAGATAGCTGGAGCTACATATTGTTGGCTTCTAGGTTAGAGGGTCCTTATGAGCCAGAAAGAACTAGTGACTCCCAGGTACCAACTGTCAAATGCACTTCCCTCCTGAGGACACACACACACACACACACACACACACACACACACGCACACAAGCTGGGCTTCCTCAGGAGGCTATCTGGTAGCCAGTGCTGCACTGGAACAGCCAAGGCCAAAGTGGCCCTGTGACTTCGGTGGGGGTGGAACTGTCTTCTCATGCTCTACCCTTGGCCACACAGATGGAGCAGTTCATCCAATACCTTGATGAGCCAACAGTCAACACCCAGATCTTCCCCCACGTCACTCATGGCTTTCTGGACACCAACCCCGCCATCCGAGAGCAGACAGTCAAGGTGAGTGATGTCAGGCCTGGGATGTAGCCCTTGTCTCCATATAGGGACGGGGTTCTCTCTGGGACACAGGCCTTGGTTTAAGCCTAAAGGTGTGGGAGGGTTCATCCGGATGCATGCTGCCAATCCAACCCCTGGGTACAGCCCTGAAAGTGGGATGGATTGGGGGGGGGGGTGCTCAGTCTGTAGTACTTTCTGCTGACATTAAGCAGCTCCCAGTGCCTGCCTGGCCCCATGCTGGGACCAAGCACACACTGGCAGCTAGTTCCTCTGTCTGTGAGTGGGACAAACAATGGGCCTAGCAGACCCATTTGTATTTCATCAAAAAGTGAAAGGGGCATATGGAAAGGAGAGTTTGGAACTTTAAATACAGGACTACCTATCTGCCTAGCATGGAGGTACATACCTGTAATACTCGCACCCAGGAGACACAGGTGGGAGAATAGCTGTGAGTTCTAGGCCAGCCTGGTCTACATATGGTATTTCAGAAATGTTTCAAAAAGACTGCTTTAGCCAGATGTTGAAGCTCTTGTAATCCCAGTGCAAGGAAGGCAGAGTCACGAGGATCATAAGTTCAAGGCCAGCCTAAGCTACATGAAGAGCCTCACAAAAGAGAAGGAGCATGTATACCGGAGCAACTACTTTCATCTGCTAGATCTCCTGCTCCTTGTAGAGGGTCAGCACTTAGCACTTGTAAAGGCTTTGAGGCTGGGAGTCGCTAGTAATGTAGATGTAGCCAAGAGGGATTTAGCTGCTGAAGGGGTGTGGCTATGGAGGTGGAGCCAGACAGATGAGGTCATTGGCACACCTGGCTCACTCATTGGAGGTGAGTTGGGCAGTGGCAGGATCCATCTTGCTTTGAAGGTCAGTCCTTGCATCACTGGGCGTGGCAGTGCACTGCACACCTCTAATGCCAGCACTCAGGAGGCAGAGGCAGGTGCATCTCTGTGAGTTCAAGGCCAGCTTGGTCTACAAAGCGAGTTCAGGACAGCCAGGAGTATACAGGGTGGAAGCTGTTAGGAGCTGTCGGGTGGTGGGGTGATGACGGGGGCTGACAGTCTTTCCTGAAAGGTGAGGATGAGGCACAGGAAGGGTCTGAAGGCGAAGGTGCTGAGAGGGCTGCGGCGCAGACTGGGGACAGCTGGGCTGCGATTGGGCAGCTGTGTGACTGTCAGGTGGAGGCCTTGAGCTGGCAGCGACCGTGCCCATGCCACGTACAGGGAAGAAGTCCTGGTTAGGGACGGCGCCAGGGGACTGTGCTCTCAATGTACTACACTGTGACAAAATACTGGAAATGACCTTCTGGGATCAGGGGCAGGGTTTCAGTCCGTGGTCACAGCTCTGCTGTATCTGGGCCCCCGGGGAGCCAGGACCTGCTGGCAGGGCCCATGAAGCAAGAGCAGAGTTGCTTTTCACATCACAGGACAGAAGGACAGAGGGGAGGGGCTGGCGAGTGATAACTCCTAAGGGTGCATCCCCAAGG
This sequence comes from Mus pahari, assembly GCF_900095145.1. Classification (NCBI taxonomy): domain Eukaryota; kingdom Metazoa; phylum Chordata; class Mammalia; order Rodentia; family Muridae; genus Mus; species Mus pahari. Next base: position 117,158,642 of record NC_034590.1, on the reverse strand, counting down.
ATCCACTGCCTTGGCGAGGCCCACTTCTATCATCTCTCAACAACCAGCAAATTCTGAACCCAACAGAAGATCATCACTGGTGAGACCGAGGGCTCAGGATCAGTCCCTGCCCTGAAGCCCTCACTGCACCTGAGCACTGGGGATCCAAACAGCAGGGCGCGCGAGCCACGCAGGGAGAGAGCTGAACAGGCAGGCAGGAGTCTTAGATACAGAAGAAGCTGATGAATGCGCTTTGAGGTTTCTGCACCCAGATTTCATGCGTTTCAAGCATTCACTCAGGCTGGGGCAGAACCGAACAGAAGCTTAAAAGTGTAGGAAGAACTTGGGGGTGTCAAAACTCTTAAAGGGCCATGGGTAAGAGAAAATGGACCCTTGTTCTGGTTCAGTTTATTGTCAGCCTGGAGTCATCTCAAAAGAGGGAAGCTCAAGGTTCGGAATTGCCTAGGTCAGCTTGGCTTTTGGGCATGTCTGTGGGCATTATCTTATTTCTCATTTATGCAAGATGGATGGCCCAGCCATCCCTGAACAGGTGGTCCTGGGAGCATGAGCTGGTGAGGAAAACCGTTTCCTCCTGCTTCCTGCCTCTGTACTCTATTCCAGTCCCTCCCACCCTCACCCCCAACCCCGTGTGGCTTTTTAAGATGGGATCTCTTTATATAGCTCTGGCTGTCCTGGAACTCACTGTGTAGACCAGGTTGGACTTGAACTCGGTGACATAAACCTGCCTTCGCCTCCTGAGTGCCGGGATTTAAGGCTTGATTTCCATGCATGGCTTCTGCCTTCAGGCCTTGCCTTGTATTCCTGCTGTGACCTCTGTCAGTGCTGGATTATGACCTGGTAACTGTAAGATGAGTCGAGTCCTTTCCTTTCCAAGCTGCTACTGGTTAAAGTGTTTATTACAGAGCCAGGCGCCTTTAATCCCAGCACTTGGGAGGCAGAGGCAGGTGGATCTCTGAGTTCGAGGCCTGCCTGGTCTACAGAGTGAGCTCCAGGACAGCCAGGGTTACACAGAGAAACCCTGCCTCAAAAACACCAAAAAACAAAAACAAACAAACAAACAAACAAAAAAAGTGTTTATTACAGCAACAGAAAGGAATCTAGAGCAGCCATTATGTTTAGCAATTTGAAAAATAAGTAAATAAATTTAGTGGCTGAGTCTGGGCATGGAGGTGCATGCCTCTAATCCTAGCACTGAGGAGGTTGAAGCAGGAGGATTGCAAATTCAAGGATAACCTGGGCTACAAAGCAAAATTAAATGAAAATCAAATTTAGCAAATTGGAAGTCATCAGTGACCTCAACCTGAGTGAACCGGTTTGGTAAGAGTGGGTGTCAGAGTGTGTTGGTGTGTAAGTTTGATGGGACAGAATGGGCAAGCTTCTGCAGTCTGGCCATAAAAGGGAGCTGGATATAGGGAACTCCATGTTTTAATATGCTAGTTGGGATGGGACTGGGCTAGACGGATCTGACAGCCCACTAGTGGCCTGTGCCCTCCCAGGAGTCCATTCTTGCTCTGGCTCACAGTCTCTCTCTCTCTCTCTCTCTCTCTCTCTCTCTCCCTCCCCAGTCCATGCTGCTCTTAGCCCCAAAGCTGAATGAGGCCAACCTCAATGTGGAACTGATGAAGCACTTCGCAAGGCTACAAGCCAAGGACGACCAGGGTCCCATCCGCTGCAACACCACGGTCTGCTTGGGCAAAATCGGCTCCTATCTCAGTGCTAGTGTGAGTGTCCTGCAAAGCTGTAGAAGGATGGCAGCCTTCTCTCGGGCTACAGAGCCTGTGCTTGGGTCCTCACTGTCCCAGAGCATCACCCTCAGTCCTGGGCATTGCTTGCCTGGTACTTGGCCTTCTTGAGGCGGAGTTAGCTGTAGGTCATTTACACAACACTCGAACTTGTACTAGGCCTGGACAGTTAATAAGACTGAATGAAAGTTGAGCATGGTGGCACATGCCTCTAGTCCCAGCACTTGGGAGGCAGAGGCAGAGGCAGAGGCAGAGGCAGGTGGATCTCTGAGTTGGAGGCTAGCCTGGTCTACAGAGTCAGTTCAGGGACAGCCAGGACTGCATAGGGAGACTCTGTCTCAAAAACAAACAAATCTAATGATTGAACAGGACCAGCGCTAGGGAAGGGGAGAGGACAGACTCAGCCTCGGGGGGCTGCGCTGTACACCGTGTGGCAGTGTGGGACCCAGGGGCCCAGGAGAAACCTGGGTCCACGTTGTAGGTAAGTTTTTTTTTAAGATTTATTTATTTTATGTATGTGAGTACACTGTTGCTGTCTTCAGACACTCCAGAAGAGAGCATCAGATCTCATTACAGATGGTTGTGAGCCACCATGTGGTGGCTGGGATTTGAACTCGGGACCTCTGGAAGAGCAGTCAGTGCTCTTAACCGCTGAGCCATTTCTCCAGCCCCAAGTTTTTGTTTTTTTGAGATAGTGTTTTTTCTGTGTAGTAGCCCTTACTAAGCTAGAACCAGCTTACTCTATAGAGTAAGCTAGCCTCAAACTCAGAGATGAACTTGTCGCTCATGGGTGCTGGGGTTAAGGATGTGTGCCACCTCTACCCAACATAAATTCTTTTCTTTAAGTTGAAAATGATAGGTTCACACTTTTAGACCTTGGATGGCCCCTGCCCTGGGGAGTGGGAAGTGAGGTCTGATGGCTGGGGCTGCTTGTTGCCTCTGTATATTCAAGCATCCTTTTCCATCCACCTGGCCTCTCAGACTCGACACAGGGTCCTAACCTCTGCCTTCAGCAGAGCCACTAAGGACCCATTTGCACCATCCCGGGTTGCGGGTGTCCTGGGCTTTGCCGCCACACACAATCTCTATTCGATGGACGACTGTGCCCACAAGATCCTGCCTGTGCTCTGTGGCCTTACTGTGGACCCTGAGAAATCTGTGCGGGACCAGGTAAGGCCCAGCCAGGGTAGAGCTGGGGCTGGGCTCGGGGATATTCAGTCTCTCAGAGGCTTGGCCACACCTTGGTAGTGCTGGAGCCTCTGCTACTCCACAGGCCTTTAAGACCATTCGCAGCTTCCTGTCCAAGTTAGAGTCTGTGTCAGAGGATCCCACCCAGCTGGCAGAAGTAGGTGAGTGACCCACACTCGTGTTCTTTCTTTCTTTTTTTTTTTTTTT
>NC_034590.1:117145568-117155340 GCF_900095145.1 Mus pahari | reverse complement strand
GTTTCTCTGTGTAGCCCTGGGTGTCCTGGAACTTGGTAGACCACGCTGGCCTTGAACTCAGAAATCCGCCTGCCTCTGCCTCCCAAGTGCTGGGATTAGAGGTCTGCGCCACCAATGCTCAGATCTGTCTTTTACTGTCCCCTGGTATGTCCTGCTCCATGAGAGCATCTGAGAGCTGGAAACCTCCAGCAGGTCGCCATAGATTGGAAGACTGAGCTAGGGAAGGGAGGGTTTGCCGTGTATCACTGTGTGGCAGAGCTGGCCCCTCTGTCATCTCAACATGAAGCCTATACCTGCATCTCTCTCACTGTCCAGAGAAGGATGTCCATGCAGCGTCCAGCCCTGCAACAGGAGGAGCCGCAGCCAGCTGGGCAGGCTGGGCTGTGACTGGGGTGTCCTCTCTCACCTCCAAGCTGATCCGAGCACACCCCACACCTGTGCCGTCTGACACCACTGTGCCCCAGAGACCAGTGCCAGAGGGTGAGTCCCAAGCTCGCCGCATCAGTGGCTGAGGGCTGAGAGCTATTGTCAGGTTCCCCTGCTGCAGTGACAGGGACATAAGGCATGGGGCATCATCTAGTCACTCTTTGGGCCTCCGTGGTCCCCTACTCGCTCTACCCCTTTTCTCTTAGCCACTTCACCTTAGAACCCTGTTTCCTAGGAAACCCTGCTCCAGCCCCTGCCCTTGCCCAGGCCACCCCTGCAACCTCAGGGCATTGGGAGACACAGGAAGAAGATAAGGACACTGCAGAAGATAGCACCACTGCTGACAGATGGGACGATGAGGACTGGGGCAGCTTGGAGGTGAGCAGGGCTGAGGACACAGGCTCAAGGCACAGGTTGTCCTTCTGAGGAGTGTGCAGACCAGAGCTGGGCCCGCCCCCATCTGCAAGAGATCCCGATAGGAAGCTTTGGTTGGTCATGATAGGCCAGTAACAGCCACTGAGCTCCTATTCAACCCCAGGGTCCCTAGAGCTGGGTCAGAGAAGAGGGCTGGTAGGTCACAAAACAATTAAAGATGTGAGCCAGGAGGCTCACTGTCCTTGCCCTCTTGTGGGTTGAGGATATTGCTGCTCATGCCATTCTCCTCCTTACTCTGCAGCAGGAAGCTGAATCTGTGTTGGCACAGCAAGATGACTGGAGTGCCAAGGGCCAAGGGAGCCAAGCTGGACAGGTGGGCTGGGTCGGGCAGGGGTCTGTTGTTTTGATGGGTGGGCAGGGTCAGGCTCTATGGAGCACTGTGTGGTCATTTACTCTACCTGGCCTACTGACTTTCCCACTGTCCACTCACAGGTCAGCCGCCCAGACCACAAATCTCTGGAATCACACTGGAGCAGCTGGGAAGCTGAGGGCTCCTGGGACCAGGGCTGGCAGGAACCCAGCTCTGTGGAGCCACCCCCAGAAGGCACGCGGCTGGCTAGCGAATATAACTGGGGTGGGGCAGAGCCCAGTGACAAGGGCGACCCCTTTGCTGCCCTGTCTGTTCGTCCCAGCGCTCAGGTACGGGCTCACTAGAGCACAGCTTGGAGTGGACTGTGCCGGGCGTTGACCTCCACTGCAGCCTTCGCTTTCCCTTTCAGCCCAGGCCAGACCCAGACTCCTGGGGTGAAGACAACTGGGAAGGCTTGGAGGCTGAGAGCAGTGAGTATTTCCCATGAGGAGCAGACAGGGGCCCCGGTGGGCAGGTGTGGGACCACAGACTGCTCAGCCCACTTGGCCTTCCCTTCCTGATCCCAGGACAGATAAAGGCAGAACTGGCCCGGAAAAAACGAGAGGAAAGGAGAAGAGAAATGGAAGCCAAGCGGGCAGAGAAAAAAGCCACCAAGGGGCCCATGAAGCTGGGAGCCCGGAAGCTGGACTGACAACTCCACCCCAAGCCACTGGGCATTTCCAGCCCCTGGAGCGAAGGCCCGGGCAGATGTATTTATTGTACAAACCATGTGAGCCTGGCCAGCAGGTCAGGCACATCTAGTGTACATAATCAGAGCCACAATAAATTCTATTTCACATCCTGGTTCCAGCTCAGCCCAACCTGCTCAAGCAGTCGTCTCAGTGCCGCCGTCCCAACCAGCTTTGGATGTGAATATCGATTTGCCTCGAAAGCCAAGAGTAAATTAAAGGGGCAGATCTGACGTCGAAGTTTCTAGGAATCACCCTCGGGGAGAAAGCAGACAGCGCTCTCCAGACAGGAGCACCCTTGGGTGTTGGGGGTGTGGGAAGGAGATGCGTGGGCCCTGAAGGATCCTTGGGTCCATGCTCTCATTTGGTCAGAAGGGAAGGATGTACTTGTCTGTCTCCACTTTCAGTGGAAAATACCCTCGATGATCTATCTATCACTGAGGTGTGGGCAATGGCTGCGTCATCAGCGGCGGCGCTGAGGGACGCAGGCCCCGTGAGGGCGGCTGCGCGTGAAGCCAGCTTTGCAGACGCAGCGGAAGGATCCACTGGTGTTCACGCACCGCTCGCTCTTGCACAGCAGTCCTCGCTGGTTCAGTTCTCTGCATTCGTCAATGTCTGCAAGGTGGCATAACAAATGCAGGCTTGTGAAGTCCCACTGTGGTGCAATCTGCACCCTGGGGACTCTGCCCTTCTGTCCCTAACGTCTTGCTCACCCACGCAGCGGGCACGGGAGGCGTCCAGCTGAAAACCCCCAGGACACTCGCATACCGCCCCGCCTGGCCGTGGCACACAGCGGCCGCTCACACAACGGCACTCATCTGAATCCTCCTCTGAGCTGTCTTCATCTATGTGGGCCAGAGGAATACAGATATCAAAATGGGCCGGGCGTGGTGGCGCATGCCTTTAATCCCAGCACTCGGGAGGTAGAGGCAGGTGGATTTCTGAGTTCGAGGCCAGCCTGCCTGGTCTACAGTGAGTTCCAGGACAGCCAGGGCTATACAGAGAAACCCTGTCTCGAAAAAACAAAGAAACAAAAAACAAAAACAGATATCAAAATGGGCTCCCATTGAAGGCCACTAATCCACACCTTTGCTCCCTTGGCCTCACCTCGCGGAGACTTCCCCAGTAGCAGGGGGCTTGTGTCCCAGAAAGAATTGCTCTCGCTCTGTGAAGTTGGGCACTGGGACCCTGGAAGTGGGTACAAGAGTCAGCGACACTGCTATCCGCCTCTCCCTACCTCTAGTCCCTCAGGGGTAGCTCACCGGTGCCACGTGGCGGGCACGGTCTGCACTGGGTACCCCAGCCGCGGCCCTGGCGGCAGCAGCAGTCATCGAAGGTGAGGGCAGGTCCCGCCAGGGGCCCCATACACATGCCGTCTTCTCCTCGCTGTCCCCAGCACACTTCACGTCTCTCTGGGCCGTGCTCTGTGGAACATGACCCACATCAACAGGAGGGGGGCAGGGAATACCCACTGCTGTCCCATCCCGACTGCGGGCTGTGGCCCAGGGGCTCCACCCTGACAGAACTCAAAATCGGCCCAGGACGAATGTCGCCCTCACCCGCCTGGCTCTCGGGGAGCTGGCAGTCGCGGCCGGAGGGCCCGGGCACCCAGGGCGGGTGACACTCGCAGCGGTAGGAGCCCGGGAGGTTGACGCAGCGGCCAGGGCGGCAAGCAGCCGGATCCTGGCACTCATCCACGTCTATGGGACATCGAGGGGGTTGGTGGAGGTGGTAATCATAATTCAGCCTGGGCTCTGGTCCCTTCTGCTCCCCCGCACTGATTCCCCGGGCCTCACCCATCTCCTCCGGGCTCAGACACTGGCGCTGCGCGGGACTGTACTCGGCCGGCGGCGTGCAGGCGCAACGGTAGCCGCCACGTGTGTTCTCACACACTCCGTTCCTGCAGTTAGACTCATCCAAGCACTCATCCACGTCTGGAGAGAGAAAGAAGGGCTGGTGACAGGAGCGGGCCTGGATTAGGTTGCTTCCCTGGGAAGCACTGCAGCTGGGCTCACCCACGCACTCCAGCAGGTTGCCGTCGTAGTAGAAGCCCTGCTTGCAGTAGCACTCGTAGCCGGGCTGAGTGTTCACGCACTTTCCCTCCTTGCAGATCTCTGCCCCAAACAATATGCATTCGTCGATGTCTGTGTGGCCAAGGGAAAAGTGAGGGCCCAATGGCCTCTGCTTCACTGGGCCCCTTGGCTGAGATTCGTGGGCGGGGCTTATTGGGAGAGTTGAACCCAAGGCTGGGTTTTTGGTGGGGATCATTGGGGTCAAGCTGTTGTAAGGAGTGGAGTTTACCCAGCGAGTGGCAGACCTAACCAGCACCCTTAAACTAAACCAAACTGTAATGGGAAGAAGCAAGGAGGTGGCAAGTCGGAGCTTACCACGGTGGGCTGGAATGCCATAGTTTACAATGTTGTTGTCCTGAGTGTAGCCTTTCCCATCAGGACACAGGCTGTGAAATTCGGCTGCAGGGTGAGAGAAGGCAGGAAAAGCAGAGCTGAGCACACACTGGCCACACGTCCGCTCTCTCCTCCTTTACCTCCCAACCACTCAGAGCCCTTTAGTTGCTCTGGGAAGGGGTGGGTGTATCCCTCTTACCTGAGCTGTAGACTGGACAGGGATAGATTTCGCAGTGGTCTCCCCAGCCAGCCCCCAGAGAGCAACAGCATTCCTGCTGGGTGACATTGGTAGCCAATACACTGTCACAGAACACTGTGTCATCGAAGTTAAGGTAGCACTCCTTCTTGTGGTGGGGCTGTTCCACCTCTGGAGAAGGTGACAGTTCAAGTTCATGGAAATAGTAGCTTTGGCCCTGTCTGCTGTACCCCAAAACTGCACCCACTCTGGTCTTCATCTGTCCTAGCCCTCCTTGTCACCTGGGGAAAGGTCTAACTCCACCCACTCCTCCCAGGCAAAGAGGATGTCTTCCTGTTCCAGGAATTCAAAAAGGCACAACTGAACGCATGTCCAAGCCAGCTGTACTCCAAGGGTTACCAGTCTGAGAGAAGGGAGGGTACTCACCCTCACATCCATGCTGGTCCTGGGTGAGTGTGAAGCCCTCATCGCAGACACAGACATAGGAGCCCTGGAGGTTCTCGCAGGCCCCGTGGGGCAGGCACAGGCCTGGGTCCTGGCTGCACTCATCTATATCTAGGAGGGGCAAGGAGACCGGGAAGCAAGAGCAGCCCCCTCCCTGGGGCGTGCCCTGGGGCGTGCCCTGGGGTGTGCCCAAACGCCTTACACAGGCTCAGAACCTGAGTTTCTGCTTTGGTTTCAAAGTGCATACAACAGAAGTCCCCTTGGACCTGTCTGTCTGTGCGGGTAGGTTTGTGACACTGCTGTTAGCCTGTGTAAACCCTTAGGTCCTCCTGGCACTGGAATGAGCTCCTGACCCTCAGCTGACATGTGGAGACCTTTCTGCTCATCTCCCGCTACCTTTCAGTTTTGCTATTCTTTAAAGGATTGTCAGTTGCTTGATATCCTCCTGCCTCAGCCTCCTGTGCAGCTAGGATGGCAGGTATATGTCATCAAACTTGGCTTTGCACTCTTTCACTCCTCCCAAATTTTTGCTTAAGGTAGAGTTGTCCCTACCCCTCTAAAAGACACACCAAATACATTGCAACTGCTGTTTATGACACTGCAGAGAGACCCTTCCCACCCAGAGCCCCCACTTAGAGATCCCTTCCTACCCAGAGAGACCCCTTCCCACTCAGAGGGATCCCTTCCCTCCCAGAGCCCCTGCTGAAAGACTCCTTATGTTTCAAATCTTACTCTACAGTCATCTCCCTTTAACTAGCTTCTGGGTACCCTCACCCTGAACCTGAGGCTCATTTTCATGTCCCCCTCCAATGAAGGAGCCCCAGTTCACTGCTGAAATACCTAGTGCACCACTTGGCAAACAGGGGTGTGCAGGTATCACGTGATGGTGAATGCACATAGAGGTCAGTTGGTTGATGGGTCAGACTATCATATCTGTAAGGGGCTGAGCAGAGGGTCTGGAGAGATGGCTCTGCCCTTGTGAATACTGGTTGCTCTTCCAGATGACCCAGCACCCACATGTCCACTCACAACCATCTGTAGCTCCAATGCCCTCTTCTGGCCTCCACAGGGATGTATACATGTGGTTCAGACATGATTTAGGCAAACACACATGCACAAAAAGGAAAAATAAGCAACACAGAAACACTGGGGCTAGCAGGGCCACCCTTGTTAGAGAACAAATACACTGGTGAATGGGTTAGATGGATTGATGGGGAATGGATGGATACAAAGACTACAGAAAAGCTACAGTGTGTCAAATAGATACACGAGAGCTACAGTGTATCAAATAGATCAGCAGCCCTGCCTCTCCTTTCAGGATCCCTCGCCAACTCCTCATACCTTGGCACTTCCTGCCGCCCACCAGCCGATGACCCTGGGGACAGAGACATCTGTAGGAACCATTGGTATTGATGCAGTCACCCCCAATGCAGGCCGCAGGGAAGTCACATTCATCAATGTCTGTAGGAGATTAGGGTTTGGATAATTTCATGGGTTGACTCCATAGACACAGCCTGGAGTTATCTTAGTTCCCTACTCCGAGAGCCCTGGGTCACTCTCACACCCTCAAATCACAACTGTGATCTGGATGGGGATTGGAGCTGGGCAGTAGAGATCCTGGGGTAGGGAGGAACAGGCCAGCGCCCAGGCTTAGGACCCCTCACCCTCACAGTGGCTCCGGTCCCTTGACAGATGATAGCCAGAGAGGCACTGACACTGGAAAGAGCCTGGTGTGTTCGTGCAGATGCCATCGTGGCACACGTTCCCAGCCTCACACTCATCCACGTCTGTGGGGCACAGAGGAGTGTCAGGGGACCAGGCTCCATGGGCTCAGGATTCTGTTACTGTTTTCTGGCTGCTGCCCATTTGTCTGGAGGGCAAACCTGAGGCCCAGGGGGCTTCCACCCTGCTCCCACATAAAAACCAAGTCAAGTGTTCCTAAGATTCCATGGCCATACTTGATGCTATAGAGCTCAAGCCTTCCCATCACCATACAAGAAGGACCCTCTCTTCCTATGCTGCTTAGGATCCTTTAGATTCTCAGGTGCTGCCTGGAAAGCCCAGCCACCTTCCCTACCATGCCTCTCCTCCTATCTCCTGATGCCCTTTCATTTAGGTCGCCTCCCCTAGTGTTGGTACCAAAAGGCTCTGCTAGGTGCTCTTCTATCCAACTCCGTCTCCTTGGGTCCACAGGCTCACCTCAACTCCCATAACCCCCATAGCCCACAGACCATAGTTCCATAGGGACATGTCTGGTTCAAGACTCCTAACCTGCATTCTCAACTTCTGGCATTTCTGACTGAGACCCAAATGGGCCACTCTACTGAGCTTATCTAACATGGACAGGCCCCCAGACTCCCCTTTAAAGGGGCCCAATCCCAGGGACCTATCCCAATGAACAGCATCACCCACGGAGTCACCAAACCAGACTCCCCTTTTTCCCTGACCTTGACACCTAGCCAGCTTGTTCTAATATCAGAGCATCTCATGGCCATCCCAGCCCACTGCCCTCATCCCACCCATCCACAGAGCCTGCTGCTCTCTGTTCTTTGCTTAGCTAACTCCTACCGTCCTTTAGAGAAATGCAAGCCTCCATCCTTCAGGCCTCTGTCTCTGCTAGTCGACAAGTTTGCCAAGTTTCCCAGTTTGAATTCTAGTCTCTAGTTTTTGGTACTTAAACATTACCACAAGGAAGAGGATTAATGAGTCCCTCAGTCCAACATCTTTTTCTTCAAATTATCTAGCTTTGAAAATTAAAGTTTCAAGTGTCATCTCTCTCTCTCTCTCTCTCTCTCTCTCTCTCTCTCTCTCTCTCTCTCTCATCAAGTGTCATCTCTTAAGAGACAAGAGTTGGTTCAATAGTTAAGGGCATTTACTGCTATTACACAAGACACGCCCTCTTGGGAGTTCACCAAGGTCAGTAACCCCAGTTCCAGAAGATCTGGTCTCCTTTTTTGGTTTCTGAAGACACTAGGTATGTATGTGGTACACAAGCATGCATTCAGGCAAAACATCCATACACTTAAAAATAATCTACTTTCCAAGGTCCAGCTGCTTAGCTGAAAAACATAAGCCTTAGTAGGACGGCAGAATGAGTCCCCCACCAACCACTGGTTTTACAGGGTGATCCACTCTCCAACCTCCATGAATGAGAGTATCTAGTCTGCCCAGCATGCTGGAGCTCACCTATGCAACTGAGGCCGTCCGGTGCGGGCTCGTATCCCTGGGCACACGTGCAACGGTAAGAACCCGGTAGGTTCTCACACCATCCAGGAGAGCAGGGGGTACCCTCGGAGCATTCGTTGACATCTGCAGGGAAGAACGCTAGTACTAGTACCATACTGTGCTCTGCTGACAAACTGCTGGAGTGAGGCAACCCTCCAAGGGCTAGGGGCGGGACTCTATTCTCAGGAGGCCCGCCCCCGACGTGGAACCAGATCCGCCCTCACCACGACAGGCCCCGCCCCCCTGGCTACGGTAGCCAGGCTGGCAGGGGATGCACTTGAAGCTGCCAGGTTTGTTTTCACATTTGCCATCAGGGCAGGTGCTAGGGTCGCGACACTCGTCGATGTCTGCATGGAAGGGAAAAGGAAGAGAATACGTCTGGGGACAACATAGCTGGTCCGACGCTCATAGTCCCCGACAGGGCCTCCCTCCGTCACAAATCCAGGCAAAAAGGACCGGTTAGTTTTAGCTTCCCTGATCCCAGCCTGAGAGGATCGAAATGGGTGCAGGCCTCTTGCTTCCATCCTAAGCCGAGGGACCGTTGTGATGCCCGCTTTGGTCTGGAGGGTAACCCACCTTCGCAAACGGGTGGTCGGGAGGCCTTGAGCCGGTAGCCCGGATAGCAGTTGCATTTGTAGTGACCAGGGAAGTTGATACAGAAGCCACCGTCACCACACAGGTGAGGCTTGGCGCACTCGTTCAGGTCTGAGCAAAGACAGGCGATGGGGCATGGGGCGTGGGGCGGCCAGTAGGAGTTGGTCCCACCCAGTATACCCGGGTTAACCAGGAGCTGGTGGCACTCACCCACGCACGAGCGGCCCCCAGCACCCACGTGGAGGCGGTAGCCTCGGTTGCAGTGACAATTGTAGGAGCCACCAGTGTTCATGCAGATGCCTCTCCCGGGGCCGCAGGGCTCTGCCTCGCACTCATTCACATCTGGAAGGATCAGCAGGCAAGAGGACATCAAAGGCAAGTTGTGAGCCCAGGCGGCGGTTCTCAGGCTCCTCCCCAGCCAACCCCTGTCCACACACCCCTGCTCACCAACACAGTAGCGGTGCTGCGGGTGTGACCGGTAGCCTGCGTTGCAGTGGCAGGAGTAATCTGAGGGGCCAGGCACACACTGTCCATGGCCACAGATATTCTGGTTCAGTCGGCACTCATCCGTCTCTGCGCACGAGGGCATCAGGTCAAGGGCTGATCAGGGATTTTCTGCCACACCCCAGAGGCAGAGACTGACATGCCAGCCCTACTGACCCGGAGAGCTTAGTCAAGCAGTGACCTCTGGCTTCTGCACATGGGTATTTAAATCCTAGGATTTCCTAAACGGTATCTCAAGTAAGACTAACGACATCGTTCCAGAAAGCCTCCAAACAGAACTCCGGTGTCCTTGCTATCCCTGCCACCTTCCTTAGGTCCATGCCTGCCTAGGATTCTAAGAGCCTGACCCCTGCCACCTCAAGTCAAACCACAGCAGAGAAGTGCCCTATGTTCTTTTTTTTTTTTTATGTTTTTTTTTTTTAAAGATTTATTTATTTATTATATGTAAGTACACTGTAGCTGTCTTCAGACACTCCAGAAGAGGGAGTCAGATCTTGTTACAGAT
>NC_034590.1:117133578-117145153 GCF_900095145.1 Mus pahari | reverse complement strand
TAGCCCTGGCTGTCCTGGAACTCACTCCAGGCTGGCCTCGAACTCAGAAATCCACCTGCCTCTGCCTCTGCCTCCCGAGTGTTGGGAATAAAGGCGTGTGCCACCACGCCCAGCACTTGATCTCCACTTTTTTATGAAGCCCAGGGTGATGCTAAACTCAGCTCTGCCCGGATACACCCAAGCAGTGGCCTTTGCAGGCTGCTCTCTGCCATGCACCTGTCCTTGCTTTCTCGCTCCCCTCCCAGGCACCTTGTCCTCCACATTCCCACAATTCCCAGGGGTAGTCACCTTCCACCTGAGCCCCTCATCTCATAAGCTCATCTAGGCTCAGGGTTTCAGTCAGGGTCAATGATTGTAGCCTTGGAGTCCCCATGACATAGGCTCCCCCTGGCTCCTCGGTGACCTGGGACAAACCGCTAACCCTCTCTGAACCTGGGCCTTTTTCATCTGGAAAACCGAGGCAAGCATTTCCCCTTCAGGGAAGAGAGCAGACTGATGCTGTCTGTGAAGTTCTTCACATAGAGCCTGGCAGAGAAACCGCTCAGTCCATGTTGGCAATCATTCCGATGCCCAAGTCCTTGCAGACGCTTCTCATACCCTTTGGCACAAACCCCGAGCCTGTAATGGCGGCCCCATGAGCTGGCTCCCCTGCTTCTTTGTGGTTTCTTCCTCCTCCACCAATGATTCATACTTCTTACACCTTTGCCCAGACTTAACCTCCCTGGAATGTTCTTTTTCTGAATCTGCATGTCCCTCCCCTCCCTACTTCTCTTGAATGTCTAGCAATCTTTTAAGCACCACATACATACACACACAGACACACACACACACAGACACAGACACACACACACAGACACACACATACACACACACACACACACAGTCACACACACACACACACACACACACAGACACATACACATCCCACACCCTCTCATTGTTACCTACTATTACAATCTTCAGACTTCCCATCTTTCTGACTTATCTTTTTGTGGCATTTATGAGACATGCTAGACTTTAATTATTGTTCTATTTTGTGGGTCTCATACTATAGCCCAGGCTGACCTCGAACTCTAGGCAATCCTTTTGCCTTCACTTCCTGAGTATTGAGATTACAGGTGTGAGTCACCACACCTGGCTTGATCTGTTTGCTTTGGTTGGAGTTTATTTGGGAGGCACATAGTAGGTGCTCAATAAAGATAAGTTGTCCAATGAAGACTCTCAGATTGAGCTGGCCATCATAGGAACAGGCCGCTGACCTCTCCTGCTTACTGGACCTTCCTGGGCTCCAAGTTCTGGGCAAGTGCTAGCCTATGGAGTGTTGGAAGGAAGAAAACCAAGCTGGATGTGAGGCCTATCCAGGCTGTGGCCCTGCTGGCAGGCCTTACCTGTGACCTGAGTGGGGGCGATCTCCACTGCACTTCGGGATGGGGGCAAGTCTGGCAGGAACCGGTGGAAGGTAGGTGGGGAGGGGCGAGAGATGAGCTCTGTGGGCAGAAGCAGGGGTTTTTCAGAAAGCAAGGCTCCTACCTCCCTCAGGCTACACCCACACAGTGCCCCTTTACAAGCACACACCTCCCAGTGGTTTAGCCCCTCCCCCCCTGCAGTGCCTTGCTCACCTGGGTAAGGCCTGGGAGGTGAGGTGGTGGTAGTGGGGTGGCTCTGCTGCACTGATCTCTCCTCACTCACTGGCTGTGGTTATAGTAATGTAAGCCCTCCTTGGTTCCTCTGTCTCCCCACCCCTCCACCTGGGCTCCCATACTCACTGGGTCCATGGTCACTCCTAAAAGAGAAGGTGGAATATTATTTATGTCAGAACAGGAGATCAAGCATCAAGGTGTATATAGGTAGGGTAGGTCTCAGAGTTCAAAAGGCATGCCTTTGGGTCAAGGCTCAAAGCTCAGATCCCGGGATTAGGGTACGTTTGCTTAGTAGCCATTGCCTAGAGCGTAGCAGTTAAGCCCCATCTGTACAGTGCCAGCCTAGGAGGGGATAGCTCACGTCAGATAGGGTGAGGGTGAGGGTGTCAGGGGTTAGAGCAATGGTTCTCAACCTTCCCAATGCCACCCCTTTTCTACAGTTCCTCATGTCATGACTCCCCAGCTGTAAAATTATCTAATTGCTACTTCATAACTGTAATTTAGCTACTGTTCTGAGTCCTAATGTAAATATGTGATAGGCAGGATAGCTGATATGTGACACCCCCCCCAGGGGTTCCAACCCACAAGTTTCGAACCACTGCCTTAGAAGGTTGGCCCCGTGAGTCTTATCTGTGGATCTGGAATCATTGGATCAAGTCAGACCTCTCTCTTCGTCTGTGTCCTCAAGGGGTGGTGCTCGGCTGGGGCTTTCGGGAAGCTGCTGGGGTTTGGGTGGCCCGTCGGGGTGCAGGAAGAGGGAGAAGTCGCTTTCCCCCTGGATGGTGAGCGTCTGGTGGGAGGTGAGGATATGGTATCCTTTCCCAGCAGGGCAGATCTCCTTGAAGGCTACTGTGGTCAAGATGCAGATGCCACAGCAAGTCAACTCCTGGACGGGTGCACAGCTCACCTTCCCATCCCGACATCACCCACGATGTGCCTCTGCCTCACCTGTACCATCTGCCGGACAGCGCTGGCACCGGGCACCCCAGGCTTTACCCACACTACAGCAGCAGAGCTGGCGGGTTAAGCGTGTGGTCAGAGGGTGCTGGCACTGATGTTCCGTGCTCACAAGGCGGAAACACAGGCTCTTCTCCTCTGGTTTGTCGGCTGCAGGGGTGGGAGTGGAGGGCAGGACCTGAGCATTGCTATGTCCCTCTGCCCAGTTGCTTCAGACACTGCTTCTCTGTTCTGTCAACCTTTTGATCTATATGTGGCACTGACCCCATGGGACTTGCTGAAACCTCTGTGACCACTGACTGCTGATTAGTGTTGCCTTGAATTTGCTCTTCTCACCAAACTCTGACTTCCTCTGACCTCAGGTCATGTGACTCATCACCGATTCTATCTGCTCTGGGTCTTGTCCTTTCTGCTATCAACCCTTAACCCTCCCTGACCTCTTGTGACCTCATGACTCTGCTTGAAGCTCTGCCCCTCCTATCCAGCTTTGTGAATCCACAGGACCAGGAGTCCCCAAGTCTCACCAATGCACTGTGTGCGCGAGGGACCCAAACTATGACCGGGCGGGCAGACACAGCGATAAGAGCCAGGGTTGTTGAGACAGTCACCATGGCGACACATGCCGGGCATCGCACATTCGTTGATGTCTGTGATAAACAGTTTGATTCTCGTAGCTGGGGCCATAACATGGCAGCAAGCTGCTCCACACACTTGAGAGTTCTGCTTTCCTCAGACCCTTTCTCTCCCACCTTGGGACACATCCATGACCACTGGCCCACCCTACAGTCCACAGGCTCTCCAACTGACCATACCCTGGCAGTGGGTGCTGTTGAGCCTCTTGTAGCCCTGGGGGCAGTCAGCACCCACCTCCCCACGTACAGGTCCGGGCTTCTGCACCCCTGTATCTGCAGAGAAAGGACAGATGCAATAGCAACAAGATGGGGGCAGGGAACACTAGGGTTCTGCAGGAGAGAAGAGAGGGCTCTGGGGAGGAGAGAGAGGATTTGATAGGTTCCTCACCAAGTTTGGGGGCGGAGCCTGCACTGGTGGGGGTGGGGAGATTCCCATAGCTGGGATGGGAGAAAGATAGCTGGATCACCCAGTGGGGGATACCACACTGAGCCAGGCACTCACACTGAAGCTGTGGGCACTTGTGACACTTGTTTTGTCCCCAGGCAGTACCGATGCTACCGCAGCAATCTTCCTGCTTGGTGAGGCCAGGCAAAGGGTTGCTGCCACACTAGAGGAAGGGATGTGGAGAGGAATCACCGAGTGCCCCGCCCCCACTTGCCTCCCTCCTGAGGCCTCTTTTCCTTTTTCCAGCCCCAACCTGTGACACTCAATTGTATGCGGTCATGATGTGACTCAGGTGACCCTGAAATAGAATGACTGTTCTTTTGGGATTGCGGTTTCACTCACAGGCTGCTTGGGCAATGTGTCCTGGAAGCAGCGGCCCAGTGGCTTTTGGGTGGGTGGCCTCGGGTGCGGGGGCTTGGGATGCGGCAGCAGGTGCTGGGAAGAGGCTGGGCCTTCAGCGTTCGGCCCCTCGATGCGGTGCACCTGAACGGAAGCTTCAGGAGGGTGATGGACACGCACGTTCACCACGGGGGGCGGAGCCTGCACTGGGGGGCGGGGCGCGGTGGCCTCAGGGCTGTCCCGCTCCTGGAGGGTCGCGGCGCTGAGCTCCTCCGGGGCCTGGCCCACGCCTTGATCCGACCACCCTTATTGCCCGCCCATTTAAGCACCCCCGGGTTGCCCGTCTCCTAGTACCTTCTGCCGAGATCTGTCCTGGCCCCAGGGGCACCAAGAAGGCTGCATGTTGTGCAGGAGGACCCTCCCCCGGCCCGGGAGGATCTGCGATCACCTGCACCGCGTAAATGGCATGTTTGCTAGCCATAGACTCTCCTTCTGGGACAAGGGGCGGCAGCGGGCCTGTGGACATGGCCCCAGTCCGGGCCAGGCCGGGGCCAGAACTCCCGGTGCTGGCTCCGGTTCCTGCAGCAGGCACCTGGCAGAAGCGCCCCGTGAAATCCGGGGGACACAGGCACTGGTTTCGGGAGGAGCACTGGCCACCGTTCATGCAGGGTAGAGGGCACACCACTGGGGAAAAGACAGGGGTCAGGACCTGGTTTCTCTTCAGGCCATCCTCACCCACGTCCTGGGCTCACTGAGCAGACCTCCTGACCACCCATTAGCTCTGCCCTAATTGGGAACCTGACTTTGATAACAGGTCCCACACATGAAAATGGCCTTCTGTAGGTCCCCCAAACCTTTCTCTCCAGGACCTGTGGAGTCTTAAGTTCCAGGCTTAACTCCTGGCCACATGCCCTTACATATCTGAGAACTTACTTCCCTGGCCCGTGCGTCTGGGCCTCATCTACGGTGGTAATATTTCCTTGAGTGAGTACTGTCTATACAGACACTCCAGTGTGGAACAGAGTGTGCAGAAGTGACAACCAAAGCTCTCCCCTTGGTTCAGGTCTCAACTTTCTCCCCTAGCTCATCCTCATCTCCTCCCTCCATCTTGCTACCTACCTTAGCTCATAGCTCAGCTGCCAACAACATGCCATGTCTAACCTCACCAGGACCTGGCCCAGGATACTGACAGAACTCAGGACCTCTGTCTACCTGGCCGTACCCCTGGGAATTCTTGACTGCTCAGCCACATGTAACAGACTCTAGAATCCCAATTGCAGTCTCTACAGTGTCCCCTAAGTCTATCTCTGTTTCTCCTTAGTGTCTTTACCCACCTGTCCACAATCTCAGCATGACTAGTTCTAGCAGAAAAGACCCCTACCCCCTTCACTCATCTTACTGTTCTACTCCCTGTCTGACATTTGAGGCCATGTTCCAGAACCTTCTTTGACTCCAACTCCCTCTGTTTGTCCCCTGCACACCCCTGCCTAGGGCCTACCTACCCACCTTTTATTGTGTGTCAGTATAGCCTATCCATCCCTATATTCCTGACTTCTTGCCAGTTGCTTCATGTCCTGATCTGACCATTCTGGGCCTAGTGTCTCTCCCAGAAAGGAGGTTTTCCTGTTCTCTACCCTCTGCCCAGCTTGGCTGGCACTTTCCCGAGTTGTAGTCATATTTGTCTTTTCCACTATAAAAGGCATTTTGGGGAGCAAAGCCTGGTGGTCCTCAGTGCTGTGTTCCAAAGGAGGTCCCTGAGTCCCAACCGCAGCCCCTCTCCTGCCTGTTCTAAGGCCACTTGCCATTCTGGGGAGGAAAGGTGGCTGTGTTGTTTTCCTGAACACTCACGGGTCAGCCCTAACTCATTCCTGATCATCAGGGTGGGCTAAGAGCATCCCAGACTAGCCTATCGCATCCTGTCAAGTCTCTGGAGACCAGGCCTCAAGGGCAACAGAGGTGTGTCCTGGGCCAGAGGGGGCAGAATCCTCTTCTTCCTGCTTTCCAGTGAGTCACCCATGGTGGTGAGAGTGTGACCTCTCAGTGACATCCTCCCACTGTGGCCCGGGCACTGAGCCTGGGGGATGTGGGCAGCATGGACAGAGACAGCAGCCTGCACAGGATGGCCAGGCAGGGGGCCCGAGAGGCCGGGCATGCATACACTCACATGCACAGTCATCCTGTCCTACACAGACTCCTTCTGACACAAATACTACAGGCTCACTGTGTAAACACTCCCAGACAGTGACTGTAGACACACACCCGAGACACACAGAACACCAAGTAATCACATCGTGCCATGCCAAAGCCTGTGCACGTGTACACACATGCGTGTGTATACACACACACACACAGAGCCCTCATGAGACCTGGGAAGCACACAGTGGGACTCCTTGGGACCGGAGCTGTGAGTGAACATAAGAATGTGTGAGAGGGGCTGTTTTCCTGGTACCATCCTGGGCACGGCCTAATTACCCTGTCCAGGAGGGTAATTACCACTGGGACACCTCCCCCCAGCCTAGCCCACAGGGCCCCAGGGGAGGAGTCTTGAGCACCAGGCCTTCTCTTTAGAGAGATGCTAAAGGAAGGGGTGGGCTCTAGGTTGACCAGGAGGCCCTCAGACTTGGTGTGGAGACAGTGAGGGTCTTTCAGATGTTTGGAACATATGAGTTATATAGGAAACAAACTAGCTGACTGAGGATCCAAAAATGACACCTCCCTCTCCCCCCATCAGGTCAGTGCCATTATTTAGTACCCTACTTCTTAGGCCTCAAAGCCTTTCCCCTCAGATTTTTCCAGTCCTGACTCTAGCTCCGCCTTCCTGAGAACACAGGTGTCTCCTTCCACCAGGCCAAACTTGAGACAGTTGAAAGATTTCTGTTTAGGGGCGAAATATTTACCCCCCTTCTGCGCGAATTCCTACCCTAGCTCTCATCTCTCCAACCCCTTGTACGCTCCCTCTTCGAACTGAGCACCTCCCAGGAAGTCTGTGTCATCCAGGACCCCAGCTTAAGCCTCAACCCTTACCCAGTACTTAAAAGCCCAGGCTGCCATACAGCCCCTCACTCTGTCTTCCAAGGACTGCAGCCTTTCATGAGCCCTAGCCCCAGATCCGCGATCGCTGTATCCCAGCTCCCCATCTCTTATCCCCAATGCTCTACTCTGTTTCCTGCCTGGTGCTGCTGCCTGCCCTTTCCTATGTCCCCAGCCAGAGCCCCCTGGCCCTCACCCACGCGGAAGCCAGAACCGGTGAGCGTGTCGGTGCTGTGGCCGTTCTCTCCGATGAGCGTCATGTTGGAGCCCTGCTGACAGCTGTCCCGACACTGGCCCTTCAGACAGGTTCGCTTGCAGATCACAGGCGCAAAGACCACCTTGAAGCGTTCGCGGGCCAGCGCCCCGCCCCCGCCTGTGCCCCGTTCGCCGGCCGGCCCCCCCTCGGCCCCGCCGCCCGGGCCCAGCAGCGCCAGCAGGAGTAGCGCCAGCAGCCCCGATGCCCCGGCCTGGCGCATCGCAGGGGCCAGGCCGCGGGCAGCCCCTCGGGGCCCGGGCATCCGGGGCCGCACGACCCTCGGAGATTGGAGGTCGAGTCCGAGCAGGGGATCGAGTGTTGGGAGCAGAGGGCAGAGCGGGGCGAGAAGCCAAGGGCAGGGAGGGGACAGCAGGAGCGGCCGGGATCCCCGTTGCGAGGGAGCGCGATGGAAGCTGCACTGAGGGTAGAGCGAAGAAACTTTCCTGGCCGGGAGAAACCCAGCCAGGCCCCGAACTGAGGCCGGAGCGAGGAGGCCGGAGCAAGTGGAGGCGGAGAGGAGGAGCGAGGGGAGAGGAAGGCCGGGCGGCCAGCCCGCTCCGCGCCTCCCCCTGGCCGGGCTTCTCTCCCGCGGCCGCCGGGAAGCAGGGAGCGCGCGGGGAGGACGCAGGGAGAAGTGAGCAGTTGTTTTGCCTGGCTGGAGCGCGCCGGCGGCGAAGGGGGCTGGGACGCTGGCCCGGGGCCAGGGAGACAATTTTTTTTTCCCTCCTCTCTTTTTCCTTCTGGTTCAAGCGTCTTTCGCTGCTGCCCGGGGAAGCGACGATGTGCGACAGGGAGGGCGCCGGTTGGAGTGGGGGCAGTCCCCTAGGTGCCCGCCCCGCGCAGGAACCCAGCTGGGTTCTTTCCAGAAGAATCCTCACCTGGGGACTCCGCCAGATTCCTCCGGGCGGGGTGCAGAGGCCTGTGCACACCTCCCCGCCCAACTACTTTCCCACCCGGTCAAAATGGGGAAACCGAGGCAGACGGGCCTGGCTTGGAGGACAGGAGGCCTGTTAACTTTTGCCCATTGGCCTTTGTACGTGTAGGGGTCCATGAAGTCATGGGTCCTTATGCCTGGAACTATCTTCTCTCGAAGGAAAAGATTTAAGCAGGAGAGAGCACCTTCTGGCCAGGGTTCCCTGAGGTCCTGGGGAGAACCCTGTGGGCTTCAGAAGAAGAGCAAAAAGAACAAAGCTAGAAACCTGGCTTCCCTGCCAATGCCCCCCCCCCCCGCCCCTTAGAGGACTTCCTGATGCCCACCCTGCCACCTCCCCCATTCCCCTCGTCTGGCCTGGCTGGCGGCGCTGGCTCTGGGCCTCAGACACTCTGGAATCGCCAAGGTCTGAGCTCAGGGCCTGGCCCCCTTCCCAGGCTAACAGCCGGAGAAGGGGAGTGCTACTTGAGTGCTCAGGGGGCTGGGGAGAAGCCCAGCAGGGCCCTGGGGCAGGGGTTGACAGGGGGTGGGGAAGGGTCTTGAATTTGCTCCAGGCTGGAGAAGAGCTAGACTTACTCACTGGTCTGAAAGGGGAGGCTGTGGATCTGGACAATACTGTGAGAACATGCCAGGAAGGCCCAGGATCCAGTGTCTGACTCAAAGAACTTAGTAGGGCTAGGGGTGACCAGGGGCAGAACCATGCCAAGTCTGGTTCATGCCAGGCCCTCTCCAGGGGAATGGGGGGGGGTGTAATTTGATGGGAAGAGGGGGTTGGGCTTGGCTTTAGGCACACCTTTCCAAAGAGCTAATGGTGTTTTACTTTAAGGCTGAGTTTATTTGGGGAGGCCATTTGATGAGTTCTGCTTGAATTGCTCAGTAGCTCAGGCGCTGTTCAGTCCAGCTGCAATGCTGGCAGGGGGTAACCTCTGTGTCCCAAGAGGATTCCTGGCTGCTAGGATCTAGGAGGACTTGTGAGGGGGACCCCCTCCCCCTGCTCTAGTAACACTGTTGCAGCAGTAACACTGAATACTTACCACCTGGCAGGAATGGTGCTGAATGGTTTTACATTCTTTTTTTTTTTTCCTTTGAACTGGTGTAAACCTGACCCTCCCCTGTCCAGAGTAGGCAGTGGCTCACCTTGGAACACAGCACGGTCAAACAGTCCAGGCTTGGAATCTCGAGCTCTCCAAGCCTTGGAATTCTTGCCCATGAAATGAGATCTAGTCACCCAACTGTGAAACGGGGCAAAAGCAGTGGTGGGCTGTGGGGGTCCGGGACAGCTTCTTTCCATAGTGAAGGGAAGTAATGAGGGGAGGAGCCTTGGGGCATGCTGGGAAGCTGAGAAAGGTGAAAAGGACTGCAATGAGTCTTGCAGAGGAAAGAGTGGGAAAACAAACAAACAAACCCCAAAACCAAAAACTGTCCTTTCCAAGTCAGAGGAAAAGGCAGGCAACAGGGAGGGCGGCGGAGGGCAGTGTAGCTGGGGTCTGAGTGGGCACGTAAGTCACTGTGAGGAATCTGGATCAGGGCAGATGAGGAGCTGCCCACCGCACCTCTTGGAGGGATGTGGCTGTTTGATTTGGGACTGTGGAAGGTAGCGCCACTGTGAAGTAGATGATACGGAGAAGCAGGTGATGTGGTCTCAGGGTTTGGCTTCATCCCCTGGCAGGTGAGAGAAAAAGACACGAGAGGGAATTACTATGAAAGCCCCTTTCAAGGCTTCTGAGCCCGTGACAGACTGGGAACATAGACTCATTCCTCAGCACACAGGGAACAGTTACTCTGTGGGAAAGGTGACTCAGTGGTTCAGGAAAAGGGCCCGTAGAAACAGGCAAGTTGCCATTCTTGTGTACCAGGGAGGAGAGAGAGTTATCCCAGAGACCCAGAAGGGGCATCAGAGTGACATAAAAGGAACTTGATGTGGAAAAGTCAAAAGGAATGTTCTAGAAGGAGTATATGACCAGTAGCATGTGTTGCTGTGAGTGGGAGTGGAGACAACCCTTGTCCTGGGCTGCTGCAGGGACTCAGGGACAGGAAAGAGCAGTGAGTCCCGCTTAGACCATCTGGCAGTGACCGTCCACAGATGTGATCTCTGGTAGACTCCTTAGGCTCTCAGGGCCTCAGCAAGGAGCGGCTGGTACCCTTCAGGCTGGTGAGTGAAGCAGGGTGGAGGGACCGTCTAGGAAAGACACCCCCTCCTGCTGTACTCGCAGACTAATATAATATTGGAGGGAAGACCTCACTCATCACCATTGAGGAGACTTTGAGAAAAGCCTTTATACGCCCAGGCTAACTGAAGAGAACCCTGGAGCTGAAGCTGCATGGGGGGAGGGGGGGCAACCCTTAGACAACTGTGGGCCCTCAACAGACACCTGAGCCCCTGCAGTTTGTCAGAAAGGAGCCCAAGCAACATGCTATCTCGAATCTCCTCCTGTTTCCAAGCAATGGATGCTATCTCTAATCTCCTGTTTCCAGTTTTGCTGATCCTGGCAGTACAGTAGTATGACCACCTAACGTGCTGCAGGGAGGTGGAGATTTGCAGGGTAAACTGAGGCAGCTGAACACACCTGGCCACTGTGCTCTACTGCCCTTTCCAGCCTTCTTGACAGCCACCCATAGCCACCATCTTCCTAGAAGGCAATTCTCCTGTAAGGCCAAGGAGACCATGGCCATTCCAGACCATTAAGGCAGGTCTTCCCCAGCTGTTCTTCCCCTGGTGTGTGCTGTCAGAGCTGCCTTTTATTTTTGTGTGTATGTATCTGTGTAGTTCTGTATATGGGAGGGGAACATGTGTGTGTGTGTGTGTGTGTGTGTGTGTATTCACTTGCCAGTGGAGACCAGAGATCAACTTCAGGTTTTTATTTTTGTTTAGAAATACTTCTTAGAAATACTGGAGAGATGGCTCAGTGGTTAAGAGCACTGACTACTCTTCCAAAGGTCCTGAGTTCAAATCCCAGCAACCACATGGTGGCTCACAACCATCTGTAATGGGATCTGATGCTCTCTTCTGGAGTGTCTGAAGACAGCTACAGTGTACTTATATATAAAATAAATGAATAAATCTTTTTTTTTTTTAAAAAAAGAAATACTTCTTTCAGGGACTGGAGACATGGCTCAGAAGTTAAGAGACCCCGGTTCAATTCCCAGCACCCATATCACAGCTCACAACTGTCTTTAACTTCAGTCCCAAAAGATCAGATGTCCATTTCTGGCCTCAGTGGGCACTGCATGCATGTAGTGCACAGACATACTTGCAAATAAAACACTAATACACATAAAATATTTTTATTTAAATAATAATTGTATTTATTTTTTTATTTTTATTTTTATTATTTTTTTTTTTTT
>NC_034590.1:117101683-117133103 GCF_900095145.1 Mus pahari | reverse complement strand
CAGAGATCCACCTGCCTCTGCCTTCCAAGTGCTCCGATTAAAGACACAGACCTTCATGCTTTGGCATATTTATTTTATATGTGCATGTTGTATGTGCAGGTATGTCTGTGCACTATGTGCATAGCTGGTCCTTTCAGAGGCCAGAAGAGGTCACTGGATCTCCTGTACCCCTGGTACCACAGATGGCTGTGAGCTACAATGAGCTGGGTGGTACTTGGACCATTCAACAGGACGGGCTCTGTCCCTGCCAAGCTTCTGGACTCTCAGGAAACACTCAGTTCTGGGATGGTATGTGGGTGACAGAGAAGGGGCTGCTCATCGGGTTTTTTTTTTTTTTTTTTTTTTTTTTGAGACAAGGTCTCACTGTCCTGGCTGTCCAGGAAGTCAGTACGTAGGTCAGGTCAGTCCCCCTTCCTCGGCTTTCTGTGTGCTGGACTAAAGGCATGTGCCCTCACTCTTGGCGGCTCAGCAAGTCTATAGAGAAGGGGTGGCACAGAGACCTGTGGGGGGACAACTGTGCCCTGAGGGTCTCTCTCCAAAGACAGTGCCCTGAATGTCTCTGCCACTCTGTTGGTGATGGGCTTTGGTGATGCCTGGGTCTAATCTAGGCTCGGGATGTAGTAGGGAAGCAGGGTACCACGGAGTCACATTCTCAGCCATTTTTTTTTTTTTTAATATTCTGAGCTAGGGTTGCACAATGTAGCTGACTGGCTTTGAACTCAAATCATTCCTCCTGCCTTGGCCTCCTGAGTGCTGTGATCACAGCATGCCTGGCTAGCTCAGCTGTGACACTTCCTGTGGCTCCTAGGATGATGAGTGCTGACAGGGTTTGATGAACTTCATGTTCCCAGTCTTCTTTTTTTTGGGGGGGGGCTTTTAAAGATTTTATTTATTTATTTATTATATGTAAGTACACTGTAGCTGTCTTCAGACACTCCAGAAGAGGGAGTCAGATCTTGTTAAGGATGGTTGTTAGCCACCATGTGGTTGCTGGGATTTGAACTCCGGACCTTTGGAAGAGTAGTCGGGTGCTCTTACCCACTCAGCCATCTCACCAGCCTGTTCCCATCCTTCTTGTGGGTTGGACCCAAAGCCTCAACATCCTGGGAGAGTGCTCCGTAGCTGAGCCACATCCCCAGCATCCTGGGTGAGTGCTCCGCAGCTGAGCCACAGCCCCAGCCCTCTCCATACGTGATGTACTGGGAGTGTCTGCCACCGCACTCCTCTCATGCCTCACACACAGGAAACGTCTGCTGGTGAGAACTCAGACCCAGAGCGGCATCGCTTCCCTTGGACACTGACTTGAAGCTGACCCGATGACTCTTCTGTGGAAAACTGCTGTTGCTCACCTCCCTGGAAGGTTTCTTAGAACAGCAGCCAATCAACTATCTAGAGATGAAGAACAGATCCAGAAACTGGTTAAATCTATTGAATTTCTGACAATTTTAGGAGCAGTTGGTAAGGAGGGATCCAAGGGTAAGGGGTTAGGGAAAAGAGCCCATTGATGTCTTTCCTTACTTACCACCCATATGACATGGTGACATGGGTGTTTCCTTCCTTGATCTCTCACAAAACCCATTAATTCTCCCCCCTCCCTTGAAACAGCATCTTACTACGTAGCCCAGGCTAGCCTGGAACTCATTAGCTTTAAACTCTTGGCCATCCAAGAGTTTATATGAACTTTAAACTCTTGGCTCATGAATTCCACATTTAACCCAAGCACCCCCACCCCAGACAATTCAACTGGGAGAGTCAGGTAGGAGAAGATAAGGGCATGTGTATTAGAATCCTCACAGTTGAGGGACTCAAAGAGAGAGGAGTACAAAATAGCCCAGCCGTTATACCCATGACCCAGAGCCCATGTTGGTCCAACAAGGGAGTCCTGATGATCTGGTTCAGCACTAAGCTCAAATCTCTGAGGCATTCGTTTGATTCCAGCTGAGACTGGCCAGAGACCACTGTGAGTGTGAAGTGCCATGTCCTGGAATGGTGTGTGTAAAGCCTGGAATTTTCCAAATTGCTCCAGCTCAATCTACACATTTCTCAGTATGATCTTTACAAAGGATGTGGCCGAGAGGAGTCCTTTCCTTGGCACAGTTAAACGCAGAGGTGAGAGTGCTTCACTATTCATGTAGGAGTGTTCTATGTGCATACATAGTGCATGCCAGAAGAGGGCATCAGATCCCGTTATAAAAGATTATGAGCTGCCATGTGGTTGCTGAAACCAAGGACCAGAAGTCCTTGAACTCAGGACCCCTGGAAGAGCAGCCAGTACTCTTAACCACTGAGCCATCTCTCCGGCCCCTAAAAATCTTTTTGAGTTGATCTGAGGAAGTCATTTCAGCTCTCAGCAACACGGTAGCACACAGCAACAACAGGCTGTTGTTATCAGCTATCATTGAGAGAATTTGGGGGTAAAAGGCCGCCACTGTTAGCTGTGAAGGGCATGTTCAACGGCACAGACTCATCTCAGGAACTGCAGTGGC
The DNA here is from genome assembly GCF_900095145.1 of Mus pahari. Lineage (NCBI taxonomy): Eukaryota > Metazoa > Chordata > Mammalia > Rodentia > Muridae > Mus > Mus pahari. Next base: position 117,130,617 of record NC_034590.1, on the reverse strand, counting down.
GTCGTTAGAGTTGGCAAACGGTGCCGCAATAAAACCACTCCACCGCGGTCACTCCACCGCGGTCACTCCACCGCGGTCACTCCACCGTGGTTCTTCGAGTTAGCGTCGCAGCCTGTCAATGGGACCTGAGGTGCTTACTGCGCCTTCAATATCTCTGGCGTGATAATGTAAGGTATCCTGTGGCTCCCTCCTCACAGCATCAATGTCTGGGAAATGTCACCAGTTGGACCGGTGGTAGCCTGGGCATCAGAGGCTTAGGGTGTTTGTGTTTACAGCGTGACAACTGATAATGTTTTCTGTTTGCTACAGTGACAGATCAGGCAGAAATGGAGACAGTCCCAGAAGAGCCAACAACAGTGACTTAAGATCAGAAGCCCCACGCAGCCTCTCCAGAGAGTAAGCATCTACTTTAGTGACACACAACTCCCGGGTAGCGTAAAACGCTGTTGTCTATAGCCGTAAGTTGTTGGAAGGGCTCTGCTACTGACATTCTCTACTTCACACTGCAAAAGTGTGTGACTCACATACTACACTGTGCCATTTTTCTTTGTTCTCACAGAAACCTACCTGCCTCTGCCTCCTGAGTAATGGGATTAAAGACATGTGCCACCACGCCTAGCTATATTTATTTTTATGTTTGTGTATGTTTTGCTGTATGCAAACCTGTACGCTATGTGCATGTCTGATGCCCTTAGAGATCAGAAGAGGGTGTGTGATCCCTTGGAACTGCAGTTCTGCCTGGTGTGAGACATCATGTGGAATGTGGGCACTGAACCCATGTCCTCAAGAGCCATTAGTGCTGTTAAGAACTGAGCCAGGAAGCCGGGCGTGGTGGCGCACACCTTGAATCCCAGCACTCGGGAGGCAGAGACAGGCGGATTTCTGAGTTCGAGGCCAGCCTGGTCTACAGAGTGAGGTCCAGGACAACCAGGGCTACACAGAGAAACCCTGTCTTGAAAAACCAAAAAAAAAAAAAAAAAAAAAAAAAAAAAAAAAAAATCCAGTGGGCCCTCTTGTTGAGCACTTTCTCATCAGTGATCAATGGGGGAGGGTCAAACCCGTGGTAGGTGTGGTCAGCCTTGGGCTGCTGCTCTTGGGTTCTGTAACAAAGCAGGCTGAGCAAGCCATGAGGAGCAAGCCAGGAAGCAGTAGCCCTCCATGGCTTCAGTATCAGCTCCTGCCTCCAGCTTCCTGCCCTGCTTGAGTTTCTGCCCTCACTGCTTTTGATGAGCATGTTAAATGGAACTGTGAGTGAAACAAACCTTTTCCTCCCCAAGTTATTTTTGGTCATGGTGTTAATCCCAGCAATAGTAGTCCTAAGGCAGCAGGCTTACATCAGTTCTAGACATTGGTAGAAGGTGGACAGATGACACCCAACATGCAGACAGGGAGGAGTGTTGAAACAGGCAGAAAACTACCTCAGTGTAGCTAGCCTAATCTAAAAGACTAAGAGAATAAGTGACTTATTGCAGTGACTGTTGGGCAGATGTCATGGTCCTGCCTACCTCCTGCTCTACCTGTGTGGAAAGACAACCCCGAGGGAATCGGGTATTTCACAGACCAAAGGGCCACTTTATCTGCGGCAAGTTTAAATGGAGACTCTGAAAAGCCACACCCGAGTACTTAAGAGTTACCAGGGAGACGGCGGTACCCATCCATAGCTCTGGCTACCAGCGGAGCCCGTAGGTCAGGGTCAAACGTGCAGCAGACACGCCCCCCTTTGAGTAAAGCGCCAGGAAGACCGTGTAAACGTCACTTCCGCCCTCAGCTACCACATGTGGGAGGCGGGACCGTAGTGGGGGCGCGTCTTATTTGGATCACTTCCGGTGAGCCCAGCAGTGACCACGGCAACATGGCCTTGAACGGTGCAGGTATGCGCTTGGGATGCTTGGGCTGTGGCCGTGGGGTGCGGGAGGCCGCTCGCTCCATCTCCTGTGCCTGTCTTCTCCAGATGTCGACGATTTCACCTGGGAGCCTCCGACTGAAGCTGAGACGAAGGTGCTGCAGGCGCGACGGGAGCGGCAGGATCGCATCTCCCGTCTGATGGGGGACTACCTGCTCCGTGGTTACCGCATGCTGGGCGACACGTGCGCCGACTGCGGGGTGAGGCGAGTGATGGGGCCGCGGACCGGGCCGCACGACCTTTCCTCAGCTCCCTCTTCTGTGGACCCTGTCTCTCCGGCTCACCTATGTCCATGTCCTTTCTGGTCCCCAGACGATCCTCCTGCAAGATAAACAGCGGAAAATCTACTGCGTGGCTTGTCAGGAGCTCGACTCAGACGTGGACAAAGATAACCCGGGTGAGGGTCCGAGTGTGCACTGTGGGGAGAAGAACGTGACGATAGCTGCCGAGGAACTGTGAGCCTGGGAGGTGACAGTGGTAATTCCTGCGTGCTGTGGCATTAAGGTGCCTTCTCGCTTCAGCCCGAGAGAGGTGTTTCATTCAAGAAAAACCATCAGCCTTTTGTTTCTGACACTGTGGTTGGAGAGTCCGAGCTAAATAGTCATCCCCACGGGTAGAGTGGATGTTCAACCCCGGGTCCTTGAGCATGTGGGACAGGCTTTTTACCGCTGAAGTACGGGTCCCAGTTTACAGGCATAGACTTGATGCATAAATGAGGCCAGGCCAACTGTCAAGCAGCTGGTTCTCAAGTGTAACTCAGTGGGGCAATGTTTGGCAGGCGTGTGTAAGGAAAAAGAAGAGTAGAGATGAGACGGATTGGCTTAGGCAGAAAACGCCAGCAGCACGGGGGCATCGGTAAAAAGCACATGACTCGGGAGAGACAGACGGGGCATCCTCATTCTTCCACCTCTTTCTTGTTTTAGTACTGAATGCACAGGCGGCCCTCTCTCAAGCTCGGGAACACCAGCTGGCCTCAACTACAGAGCCTGCTTCGAGCTCTCGGCCCCCATCCCAGCCACCGGTACCCCGTCCAGAGCACTGTGAAGGCGCTGCAGCCGGGCTCAAGGCAGCCCAGGCGCTGCCTCTTCCTGCCGCGCCTCCAAAAGCGGACGCGGTGGCTTCCACACAGACGGCCCTCCTGCAGAAGCTAACCTGGGCGTCAGTTGAGCTGGGCTCTAGCACCTCCCTGGAGACTAGTATCCAGCTCTGTGGGCTTATCCGGGCTTGCGCTGAGGCCCTGGGCAGCCTGAAGCAGCTGGATCACTGAGACCTCTATCCTCATCCCTGTTCCCCTGAGAAAAACCCTCTAGAAAAACAGCTTTTCCTCCGCGTGGTTTGTTCTTTCTTGGTTCTGAGTGTGCATGCGAGCCCCAGTTCTACTCGACATTCCTTGCTTTTGGCATCTCACCTTTTCCATGGTCTTTTCTACCTGAATGGTGAGGTTTTGCCTTCAGGACAAGGGGATAAGTGACACCTTATTCCAAGGAGTGACCTCAGTCTCTTCCTCAAAGGCTGGGCCACTAATCATTGTCTCTGACCCAATACCCCCTTTCTCCACCTTCTGGACCTGAGTGCCATTTCAGTTTCAGTCTCCACGGTGGCTTCCTTTCCTTCCTTTGGCCATTTTGATTCTACCATCTTTCTCCATCTTATGGCCTCTAGGATGTTGACAAATTGTGGGGGAGGGCAGTGATGCGCTTTAAGAGCCAGGCACAGTCTTACCGTCCTAGCCCACTCTCTGGTCTCCCGCAACCCCATGGTTTTAGAATCCTTTGCTTGGGAGAGGAATCGTGTAGGACACTTTGTGTAGGAATGAGGCAGCAAAAAGTCGCCAAAGAACCGTTTCTCCCCTGTCCCATCTAGTTCTTTGATGGGTTTTTCAGCTCCAGGGTCATCGCCGCGTTAAGAGAGGCCCCGCCCATGCAGAGAGGGTGGAGCATAGGCGGAGTCGGAGGAGTCTGGGACGGAACAAAGCACGGCCTGCGGGCGGCGGCTGGGCTCGCTCCAGAGGCCGGGCCACGGGGAGCTGGTCTGGGCAGCAGCCCGCCGAAAACATAAGAGGGTTGCAGGCGGCATCGTGGTCCGCGCCGGCCTGGCTATGAACGGGCTGCCTGCGACTGAGGCGCCGGGCAGCGCGGGCTGTGCTCTGGCCGGGCTCCCGCCGCTACCGCGCGGCCTCAGCGGCCTTCTTAACGCTAGTGGGGGCTCGTGGAGGGAGCTGGAGCGTGTCTACAGCCAACGGAGCCGCATCCACGACGAACTGAGTCGTGCCGCCCGCGCCCCGGATGGTCCTCGCCACGCCGCGGGATCTGCCAACTCAGGCTCTGCAGCGGGCCCGCGCCGCCCGGTAAACCTCGATTCTGCACTAGCCGCGCTGCGTAAGGAGATGGTGAGTAGGTGGGCGGCCCGCCAGGGTAGTAGCTCTGAAGAGAGGGCAGAGATAAGTCTGGGATCCGCTTCCTCATCTCAGGTCCAGCAGGAAGCGTCAGGTCACGGGGCTTTAGGACAGCACTGATAGTAATGTGTAGCAATTGTTGCATTTTTAAAAACTTGCCTGATTTCATCCTGCTGGACAATGTTACCCCATTGTGTAAATGAGGCCCAAGGACTGGCTGGAAGGATTCACAGTTGGCAAGTACCATCTGTTCTTAGAACTTTCACTTAAAGGTGCAGGAAGATAGGATAGGGTTGTCGCCCACGGTGGGGATTCTGGGGGTGGCCCGGACCCCCAACTCCAGCCCACTGTCAGTTGTCTGCAGGTGGGGCTGCGACAGCTGGATATGTCCCTGCTGTGCCAGCTGTGGGGCCTGTATGAGTCGATCCAGGACTACAAGCATCTGTGCCAAGACCTGAGCTTGTGCCAGGACCTGTCATCTTCTCTGCACTCGGATAGCTCCTACCCACCTGATGCCGGCCTGTCTGATGATGAGGAGCCTCCTGATGCCAGCTTGCCCCCAGACCCTCCACCCCTCACCGTACCCCAGACTCACAATGCCCGTGACCAGTGGTTGCAGGATGCCTTCCAAATCAGCCTTTGAAAAGCTGAGGTGGATAGGAACGCACCCATACAAAAAGCTCAAAACTTGCCCTTCAGCAAGTCCTTAGTCGACAGTGCCTGCTCTTTTACCGGTACCACCTCACCTCACTTCAGGAGGGCAAGGCATTATACCCAGCAGGCAAAGCGGTCAAGATTGCAGCCTGTGCCCAGTGTCCTGGGCTTCCACTTCTCCCACATGTGTGCACCCTAGCTTGGCCTGCCCTTAGTCTGATTGTGGGGCCCAAAGCGTCTTACAATCCCGTTCGCATCTCTGGGACTGGGATGAGTGCCTAGCTTCCATCTCTTTTTTTTTTTTTTGTCTTTTGCTGCCTCTTGCAGCTGCTGGCTCAGAGGCATCCCTACCTGTGGCCCCAGGGTTTCACTGCCTGGGACAAGGGCTCCAGAACCCACCTCTGTAGCCACCCACGACCAGAAAGGCCAAGGTCTTTATGCTGGATATTTAAGTTTAGCGGTCAGTTCCTGGGCGGGAAAATAAATAATTTCAGCATTGTATTCTGATTGCCTGGTTAATTGGTACTGGGTTGGGGATAGTTTTCTGGCAAGTGTAGTCTGCGTTCTGCCGGCAGGTGGCGCCCAAGACCCCCCCCCCCCCCCCCCCCCCCCCCCCCCCCCACAAACGCTGGGACAACAGTTGTGGGCCACCACACCTGGCTCTGTGTTTTCCCCCCCCCCCCCCCCAGCGAAAGGCTTAGCGGGCGTGAGATGCGAATCTTCCCTCTTGGGGGCAAGGTTGGAAGCATTCCAGTCCGCAGGAGCCTGGCTCTGCAGCAATATGAAGGCGGTCAAGTCTTTTCCCCTTGGGCTCTAAGTTTTCGAACCCAGCATGCCCTTCCGTCTTGCTTTGAGCCTTTTGGGAAGGAAGGAGCCGCCCATCTTGAGGAGAGAAACTTTCCACCTCCAGTGCTGGGAGGAGTTGGCACAGGAAATGGGTGGGCCGGAGCTGGCCGACCCAGGGGCCCATCCCCGTGAAAGGGAAAGGTTCAAGAAGAGTGTTAGAGTTGCTGCCCTGTGAGCTGTAGGGGTTGCTGGGAAGGAGGGGTGTGGAGGCCGACAGGAGTAAACAAGTTTCAGTTTGCCTTGGAAGGGGCTGAGATGGCAGCAGAGCTCAGAGCATCGTTTCTAACCCCCCGGGCTCAGGCCCCTCTGTCGCAGTCTCAGAGCACCCAGCCTCCCCGCCCCCGAGATTTCAGCACGAAGGACCTGTACATCAACTGCTTCCTTAGAAGGGAAGCAGAGGACCACAGCGATAGGATAGACAAAACCGGGGGTCCAGCCCACAGGAAGAAGCCTGCACATTCTCAGAGTTGCACCCGAGCATCCTCATCCCCACCTCCTACCATAGTCACTTGCCTGCTGAAGATGCCGATAGGCTAACACGCCTGCAAGACCAGACATCCTAACAAACCGAGGGTTACCAGGCAGGTGACACATTGATGTGTTGCTCCGAGCCATCTCTCTAGCTGGGTATAAAACACCTTGCAAGGCTCATTGGATATGCGAGCGATAAGGAGTCTAATCTAGGCGTTAACACTGCAGCTAACGCCCCAGGGACTTCCCAGGGGAGGAGCAAAAAACACCCATGTACATATTTTCTCTAGTTCTGATAACGGATTGCATGTAATGAGACATGGCAAAATCAGCCCAGCCCTAAGCTGACCGCTTTCCCAGGCTTCAAACTTCAATGACCATAGAAGATAGAACTGTAATTGGCCCCATTTAACAGACTTCAACACTGAGGCGCAGAGAGTGCTTTGTTCAGGGTGGCGCTCTTTATTAACAACTAGTATTTGAACCTTTCACCACTTGTGGGAAGGGAGGATTGTTTTCCCTTACGCCATATGAGGAGTCAGGTTTGGAGACACTAGGTATATTTCACCAAGGCTGGCCCCGGGGCTCTGTATGGGTGCTGACAAGAATCCCCCACCCCAGAGTTAAGGACCGTTAACTCTGGCTCAGTGGACGGTTCTTTTCCTTTCTAGGTCTCTACGAGCTTGGGAAATGGGGTACCAACCAGTACCAAGATTGCAGGCATAAGGGAGACAGCAGAGGCAGCTCTTTTGGAGGGTGGCACCAAGTTGAGGGCTGCCATCTCTTGGAGCTCACACGTTACCCCAACCCCATTCGACTCACGAGCGCCCACCAAACCGGCTTTGCGATTGGGACTCATTCCTTCCACCCCCAAACCGGGTACCCGGGTGTCCAGGTCCGGACGCTAGATCCCGGAAGCAGGGTCGCCCCGCCCCGCGTTGCAGCCCCGCCCGCCTTCGGACGCGGGGCGGGGGGGGGGGGGGGGGGTGCGGCTCCAGGAAACGGCGCGCTCGCTACTCTGAGCTGTGACCAGCTCGACGCGCCGCGACGGCCCCGCAGACTCAGCCAGCCCACCAGGCGGACCCCGGCGGCCACCCCAGCAAACACAGCCTGGGTCTGAACTTCAGACATATCTACACGGACGGGGCGGACAGATCGGGTAACAAAGAAAAGAGCTCCAGAGACCATGGGGACCCTGGCTGAGCCAGCAGTGGTGGGCAAGCGGGAGTCCCGAGCCTGAGAAGGAATCCGGGAGAGCTGCTCGGGCCATGACTTCAGTGTGGAAGCGCCTGCAGCGGGTGGGCAAGCGGGCCGCCAAGTTCCAGTTTGTGGCGTGTTACCATGAACTGGTGTTGGAGTGCACCAAGAAATGGTGAGTAGAAGCGGGGCCTGAGGGAGTCCCCTAAGACTGATGTGGGACTCAACTTAGTTTGACCCGTTTGAACCTGAAAAAAAAAAATCCTCTCAAGTCTAACGGCTAAAGGGGTTCCCATCTTAGGTATTCCAGACACTGAAGTGCTGTGCAGGTTGGGGGACTCCTGGTGTGGAGAACCTTGTGGGGGGTCAAGACTCAGAGGCTGCGGGAGAATCTGCCTGTGCCCGCATTAAATCAGCTGTGGTCGGGACTGGGGGAGAAACCCTTAAGCCATGAACAGTGGTCTAGGGTGGCAGTGGAAAACGGAACAAGATCTTAGGTTTCCAGGTGGCTTTGGTTGGAAAAGACTTCATGGTTCCTAGTCCAGTTCAGGGTGAGAACGTGGCCTTCTCTTTTTCAGCCCCTCCCCCTTCAGCCAGAGTGGGCCCCAGAAGCTAGTGATGTCTCCACAATGTCCTTAAAAGGGGAAACTGAGCTTGGACGGATGAAGAGGGAGGCGGGGAGAGGCTTAAAGGGGCCTGAGGAACTGGTGGGTTCAGGAGAGGGTCCATGGAGGGAAAGAGTTGGGTGAGAGGACGACACGCAAGAGAGGACAGGTCTTGGACTGTCAAGGGCCCCGGGGGCATCTGGCTCACATGCCCCCACTGGGCAGCTGCCCAGGCCCCTGCGTCACACCCTAAATATATGTGCTCACCGGTGTCAGCTTCCCTTGGCTGGATTAGGGCACAGCTGTAGGGGCCTCACAGGCCAGGCGGGGCTAAATATAGACTCCCAAGGGGGAAGAGCTGGGGTAGGCCGGAACCATGGGGTCTAAGGAGGCGAAGGAACAGAAGCTGGGGTCTTTGGGGTAGCACCATAAATTATCAGCCTTGAACATGCTGAGCGTACCGGGAGGCCCTTTATACCGTAAGGGCTGAGGGAGAATAAGAACTAGTTGGGCTAACACAGCAGAGCTAGCACTTGAACTCTGGCCTCTGGCTCCTGCCCCAGCACGCTGGGTGAGGCCAGAGGGACACTGGGCATGGTTCTGGTGAGCAGACAGACTGTACAGTGTCAGTGGGCTGAGTCACAAGTAAATGCGTAAGGCCTGCTGGGTTTCTTAGCCAGGAGGCCAGGACAGGAAGCTGGCCCCTGCCTAGGTCATGGCTTCCCAAGAAGGCGTGTGCTGGCCTGAGTCAGGCTACCCAACCAGGCCACACCCTCCCTAGGCACCCGCTGTTTCCCTTTTCTGGGACGTCTTGGCTGGGCCATTGCCTGTGGTTTGGAGCCTGGGGATGGTTGCTTACTTCTGGGTCAGAGGTCTCTAGACTCAGCTGTGTGACCTTAGCTAGCCGGCGACTCTGTGTCTCAGAAGCCTCAAGCGTTAACAACAGTAAGCCACTCGTCCTGCCTCAGCCTCCAGAGTGGTAGTGAAGCATCCAGTTGTGGGGCTGGAAAGAGGCAGGGAATGCTCTCACGCCGCCTTTGCCTGATCCTTTCCTTCACCAACCCTACCTTCCTGGGCAGAGGTCAGACACTAACCCAAAGAGGCCCTGTCCTCCGGGCCCAGCCACGGGTCAGCACCTTGTCAGGGCCCAGCCCTGTGCAGCTCTCTCCTTGTCCATCTCTGCCACACACGTCTGCCTCCCCGAGTCTTTGCAGCACGTGTTTGATGTTCAGCCTAGCTGTCACTGCCTGGCAGTTTTCTCAGACTTTCCTGGGGCCCCACTGCCGTCATCCCTTTAGAGTGGTGGCCAGTGGCCCTGGGTTTGAGGAAGTAGGAGCCCCACTGGACCCTGCTCAGGGCCACTGAGTGCAGCAAAGAGCTGTCCACAGCCTACCTACCCTCTGTGGATGGCAGGTGACTGATGGCAAGCTGACCTGTGCTGCTCTGGCCTCGCTCCTCCCGTTTACTGTCAGTCTGCCTCTGCCTCTCCCCTCCCCTCAGACCCTCACACTTGGCCAGTTCCTCTACCTGGAGCCTTCTCTGCCACCAAGCCACCTCCTCCAACTCCTGCCTCTGCTCAGATACTCAGCCTCAAAGAGACCCCAGGCAGGCTCATTTACAGCCCCCTAAAAGTCACTTATCTATTTTCTTACACACACACACACACACACACACACACACACACACACACACACACACACTTTTAAAAAAAAGATTTATTCATTTTATGTATGTGAGTACACTGTCACTGTGAGAAAAAGGACATCAGATCCCATTACTGATGGTTGGGAGCCTCCATGTGGTTGCTGGGAATTGAACTCAGGACCTCTGAAAGAGCAACCAGTGTTCTTAACCCCTGAGCCATCTCTCCAGCCCCTTTTTGTTCGTTTTTGTTTTGTTCTGTTCTGTTCTGTTCTGAGACAGGGTCTTACCGTGTAGCCCTGGCAGTCCTGGCATTTGCTATGTAGACCAGGCTGCTCTAGAACTCACAGACCTGCCTCCATCTCCCTGCCTCCATCTCCCTGCCTCCATCTCCCTCCCCAGAGCTAGTATTAAAGCTTTGCACCAGCCAGCCAGCCTGACTTTCCTTCTTGCCTGTGCTTTTCTTCAGTCTTCCTTGCCCTTGAACCCTGGGTCATTCTTTGCCCTCAGAACAGGGCTGAGCTTCTAGAAGCTCTCTACAAGCATTTCTGAACAAATGGACTTCTTTACCACTGAGACTTTGTCTCCCCAGGTTTCTGTGTGTGCACATGTGTGCATGTGGCTATCCCTGTCTCATGGTCTTTTTCATAGGCCTTACTGGGCCACGATATTCCAATCTCCACTGTCCAGGCCTTTGCCCTTTGGTCCTTGCCCCACCCTACATGAGCAGCTCCACCTACACTCTGTGGCCCTAGATAAGATGATGCCCATGCCCTCTCCTTGGGAAGAGGACTAGGGAAACCCCCTGGCCCCCAGGGAGCTAAAAAGAAGAGGAAGAGAAGACAGGGGAGCTGGATTGAGCCTAGCTACGCCTCCCTATGCTCCCTCCAGGCAGCCTGATAAGCTGGTGGTGGTGTGGACTCGGCGGAACCGACGGATCTGCTCCAAGGTGAGGAAGACTGTCGGGGGCGGAGTGGGGGAGGGTCCCAGGTTGGAATGGGGTCAAAGATGGGCCAAGGAGAGGTAGATGGAAGTTGATGGGGGAGTGCAATAAGGTTCAAGCCATATTGTTTTCTACAGGGAGAAAGAAAGATAAGGGGAATGAAGATAAGGGCATGGCGGTGACAGGGAAGAGTTAGACTCAGGGGAGGGCTCCTACTTGCCTCTTGCAGGCCCACAGCTGGCAGCCTGGCATCCAGAACCCATACCGTGGCACCGTGGTATGGATGGTTCCTGAGAATGTGGACATCTCAGTGACCTTGTACAGGGTGAGTTCCCAGAGCTCAGACCTGGGCAGGCATGGCAGAGTGTAGTGACGCTGGGTAGCCATGGGGCACCCCTGGAGGGTTTTCACCCACAAAAAAGAACCAAACCATGGAACCAAAGATTCTGTGAGTCTATTGCAAGTGGCTGAAGTGGTCTTGGACGGGGCAGTATTTACCCAACCTGTAGTAAGAAAGTCACCTGGGATCAGAAGCCAGGATACAAGGACTGAAGAGATGGCTTAGCAGTTAAGAGCCCTGGTTGTTGCTCTTGCAAAGGATCTGGGTTCCATTCCTAGCACCCACATGGCAGCTAATAACCATCTGTGACTCCAGTTCCGGGGAGAATTAAACACCATCTTCTGTCTTTTAGAGGCAATGCACAAATGTGGTGCACAGTCACACATGCAGGCAAAACACTCGTACACATAAAATAAAAGATAAATAAGTATTTTTAAAAGAAGAATATATGTATGTGTATACACACACACACACACACACACACTCACACACTCAGAGAAGCCAGAGTGCATCCCAGGAGGGAACACCCACCCCACCCCCAGCCAGTGCAGACTGTTCTTCTGGTGTTGCCCCCCTGGAAATCCTGAGCTCACCCTACTCCCCTCTCCAGGACCCTCATGTGGACCAGTATGAAACCAAAGAGTGGACTTTTATTATTGAAAATGTGAGTGTTTGGGTAGGGTGAACCTGTGATTGTGATCTCAGGGGCCTCAGGATAGCAACTGATGTTCCTTCCTCTGTCTTCCCACTCCCCCACACCCTGCCCACAGGAGTCCAAGGGACAGCGGAAGGTATTGGCCACGGTTGATGTGAACCTGGCCCACCATGCAGGGCCCGTGCCTGCTCAGGTTCCCCTTCGACTGCGGCTGAAGCCCAAATCTGTGAAGGTGGTGCATGCCGAACTGAGCCTCACCCTTTCTGGGGTGCTGCTGCGGGAAGGCCGTGCCACGTGAGTACCCACCCGTCTTCCCTGGTCCTCCCTGGCTTGTGATCTCTGTCCCCAGCCTTCACGCCTCATCTCAAACCCACAGGGATGATGACATGCAGAGTCTGGCCAGCCTCATGAGTGTGAAGCCTAGTGACGTGGGGAACCTGGATGACTTTGCTGAGAGTGATGAGGAGGAAGCTAATGGCCCCGGGGCTCCTGAGGCCCGGACTCAAGGCCCCCAGTCAGGTGGGCTCACGGTCACCTATGGGCTGAGACTGCTAGGACCCAAGATGGATGTAGCATTCCTAGGTCCCAAGTGCTGGTTGCTCTGGGGTAGGGCTAGCTCATGCATGCCCAGTGACAGGTGCTCAATACTGTCCAGCAGCTCTGATCGTCTCAGCTTGGTCCTGGTCCTGTGCGTAGTACATCAGTCTTAGAATCCTGCAGAATGGGTCCACAATGCCACCCCATGTTCCTGGCCATCTCATCTCTAGGTGGTCCCTACTAGGCCTGAGAAGCTAGGTCATATGACATGTGGGCTCCTACCCCTGCCCAGTCTGCTTCCCTGCCCTCTGCTGTCCCTTCCCGCTCCTCCTTTAAAGCCTTTTGTCCTTTACTTTTGTGGTTCTTTCTCTTTCTCCTTCTGCATCTGTGGGCCCGCCTCTTCTTCAAGGCCGGGGCTGTGCCCTGAGGCTGGGGCGTTTCCCAGGTAGGCCCTAAACTCTAGTTGGGGTCGGGGTGGGGCCAAACTGTAGTAGAGTCCTGCCTTGACCTGATTATACCCCTCCAATGAATCTGTCCTCCAGATCTGTCTCGAGAGCTGAAGACACTCTGTGAAGAAGAAGATGAAGGTCACATACAGCCCCAGCAGGCAGGTGAGACTTAGCCTGGGACTGGGGTTAGGGACTGGACCTATGTCACAATGCAGTCCTCAGTGTCCCCTCCCTTTCCCCCAGCTGCCAGACCCTCTAGTGCTGAAGACACCAGCCCTGCCCCTGTGAGTGCCCCTGCGCCCCCGGCCAGGGCCTTCCGGGGCCAGGGGTCAGAACCAGCTGCTATAACTGGGGGCCAGGTGGGGCCTGAAACCCCAAGGCCCCCACTATCCCCACCAGAGACAAGGTAAGGATGATATTAGCTCCATTGCTGTTAGAAGCAGATACACACACCCCAGTCCACACCCTTCCCTCTACTGCTATAGCATTCTAAAGAAGGTGGGGCAGGGCTGAGCACGGTCTTAAAAAGAGAGCCCGCAACATTTGTTTCTGCTCTTTCCTCAGGTCCACTGGGCAGCCAGGCCAGAACATGGTCCCCACCCCAGCCCCTCGGCTCCGGAAAGGCTCTGATGCACCTTTGTCCCCAGTCCCCTGCAGTGGGGATGAGGTCCCCAATACCTCAGAGGATCCTCCAACAGGAATGGGCTCTTCTGGGGAGACCCAGGCTCAGATAAGCTCTCAGGAAGGGACAGAGGCCCATGGAGCCAGGCCAGAACCAGACATTGAGGTCAGAGGCTCCAAAGATATTCTGGGAGGAGACAGATCCAAAGTTGAAGAGGAGGACACTGGGGAGAGGCTGGGGGCTAGTGGGACAGGGTCTAGAGAGAAGAGCACTAAGAAGTCGTCCACCACAGCTGGCGAGGCTGGAGAGAGCTCAGAACCTCATCAAGTAGATGCTGAGCCGAAGTCAAAGGTTCAACATAGAGCCACAGAGGGACCAGAGGCTGCAGGGCTGATGCCCAAGGCAAGACTCGGGGACACTCCTGAGGCCCCTCCTAGGAGTGCTCAGAGGAGGATGGGGGTTAGGACCCAGGAAGAGGCTCCCAGTGACCTGAACCCACCTCCAGCTGAGCCTGAAGAACATCTAGGGGACCTCAGGGATGCCAGGCCTGCAGGCCAGGAGAAAGAAAGTACAGAGGTGAGGGGTAAAGTCCCTGCTGTGGGGAGGACAGGCCCAGAGCAAGGCTCCTCTGTTGGAGCAGCCAGTGCTGGGCCTCAGGGGAGCTGCTTTCAGACAGTCCCATCAGCTGGCCAGCGGGTGGAATCTAGAGATGAGAGGGCTCAGGAGGCAGACGTTGGGGGGTCAAGGGTTCTAGAAACAGACGCCGAGTGGGTGCCATGGGAGGTTATAGGGACACCAAAGACAGATGCTGGGATACCAGAGCCCCCGGATACAGAGACTGGCACAGCAGAATCTGAAATATTGGAGGCCCAAGAGTCAGAAGCAGCAAGATCAGAGGTCCTGGAGTCCAAGGCTACTGGAACAGCTGAGTCAGAGGTGTTGCGGACCCAGGATAAAGAGATTGTGGTTCTGGGGACGCGGAGGACAGGGGTTGAGAAAAGGGAGCCTAAGGAATTTGGGAAAACAGAAGTTGGGGGTTCTACAGTTCCAGATACCAAGACAGTGACAGCAGAAACTAAGATATTAGAAACCCAGGAGGTAGTGGATGGTGAAGCTACGGTGTTGAAGACACAGGCTGAGATATCGGGAACCCAGAAGACAGAGGCTGGGGAGGCAGAAGCGGGAACACTGGAGTCCCAGGAGGTAGCAGCTGAAGGTTTGAAGGCTCCAGCAGTGGAGGCAGAGATGGGAGAGGCTGAGAAATTGGGGGTGCAGGAGACAGAGGTGGGGATTTGGAGGATTCCAAGAATAGAGACTGAAACAGCAGGAACTGAGACATTGGGGATCCACAAAATAGGGCCCCCACAGATGCAACCTAGACTAGTAGGGGACCAGGAGACAGGTGTTTCAGTGGTGAAGACAGCAGAAGATGCTATACTGGGGACCCAGGAGATATCAGCAGGTTGTGAAGTACTTTTGATAGAAGCAGAGATATCAGAATCCGAGACTGACAGATCCTTGGAGACAGAGGAAGGGGATTTAGGGGTTCTCGAGGTAGATACTGGGACAGCAGAGGCTAAGATCTTAGGGGTACCAGAGAGAGCACCAGGGGTTCAGAAGACTCTGGGAGCTGGAACTGAGGTAGCCAGGGTCTTGGAAGCAGAGGCTGGCTCTTCCGAAGTCCCAGAGACAGACATTGAAGAAGCTGAGACACTGGAGGCCAAGGAGCGATCTGGGAGTTCTGAGGCGCTGAGAGTAGTGGCCAACATACCAGAACCAGAACCTGAGCTCTTAGGGGCCCAGACGACAGAGGTGGGAGGCACTGGGATATCACAGACAGGGGTGAGAGAGGCAGAGGCCGAAATACCGGAGACCCAGGAAATATCATCCGAGGGTTTAGATGTTCCAGATTTGGAAGCTAAGATGGAAGAGTCTGAGAGGAAAATGGAGATTTGGGAGACCCCAGAGGTAGAGAAAGTAAATTCTGAGTTATTTGGGACCCAGAAAGACTCAGAGATCCCAGAACTAGAAGCTAAGACCATAAAGCCTGAGATTCTGGATGCCCAGGAGACAGACGTACGGGACTTGGGGTTTCTTCGAGGAGAGGCCGAGAAAGCAGAAGCTGAGATGTTAGAAACCCAAAAGACAGAAGCAAAGACAGCTCAGGCCGAAGAAATAGAACTTGTGGACCCTGGAGTTTCCAGTCCAGTGGCTGAAGCACCGAGGGTCCAGTGGGCAGGGACTGTAGTTTTGGAGTCTGGGGAAGTAAAGGTTGGCATTTTGGGGGTCCAGAAGCCTGGATTTTGGGGAGCTCTTAAATATGAGGCCTTAGATGTCCCTGTAACTAAGCAAAGGATTTCTGGGGCCAAGGAAGTGGTGCCAGAGGTACCCAGAGTACAAGAGCCAGAAGCTAAGGTTTTGGGGATAGTAGAGGACAAATCTTGGACTTTGGGGCAGCAAGAGGCAGAGATGGAGGGGTTTGAGTCTCCAGAGAATAAATCTGATATTTTTGAGGCCCAGGAAGCAGATTCTGGGGTCTTGGGAACCGTGAAGGGGAAAGAAGCTGTTGAAAGCCTTGAGGAGGCCGGCCTGAGTAAGGCACCAGTGGCCAGTGAGGCAGGGGCTGGGGTGCCCAGGCCCTCAGGGGCCTCTTCCCCAGAGGAACCTGAAGAGGACAGGAGGCTGCCGGGCAGCCAGGTAGGGTTGGGGGCCACTGGGTGCCAGTCTGCTTCTCCCACTAACCTGGGGCTGATTGAACAGTGGCTCTGCATGGACCCACCCGGTGGACTAAGATGTGGAGTTTTGGGGAGGCGGGGGATTCAGCTTCAAGAAGGTCCATCATACCCCCACCCCCAGGATGCCCTGGCCCTCCCACCCAGCTGGGCTGCATGGAGCTGCATACCCCCTAAGCTGATTTTCTGAGCTGACTTTGAGGTGTGGCTGCGGGTGACCTCTGACCTTGCCTGGGTACCACTGATCTAGGTCACCTTAATAGATAACTCCATCACCCTAAGCTGGAAACCCTTTTGCCTGGCCCCAGTGCTCTCGCCAGTGCTCTCTGGTGACCTTTGTAAGCTCAGAGCTGGGATGGTACTGTGCCAGGCCTGAGCTTTCCCCCAAAGGGCAGAGGATGTAAGCCATCAGAATCCATTCCCTAAGTCAACCCTTGTGTCTCCAGGCACAACCTGCCCTGGTCAGCTCCAGCCAGTCCCTGTTGGAGTGGTGCCAAGAGGTCACCAACGGCTACCGTGGTGTCTGCATCACCAATTTCACCACGTCCTGGCGCAATGGCCTGGCCTTCTGTGCTATTTTACATCGATTCTACCCAGACAAGATGTGAGCTGCCAGGGATGGGGGATGGGTGGGAAGTGAGACTGCTGGGACCCCAGTGCCGTCCATTTCTGACCAGCACTCTCTCTCTGCAGTGATTATCTCTCCCTTGATCCCCTCAACATCAAACAGAACAACAAGCAGGTGAGATGAGGAGGGAGCCATGGCTGGAGACAAGATCTAGCTAGAGATTCAAGCTGCCAGAGTAGAGAGATTCAAGCTGCCGGCCTGAGAATTAGAGTCCGAGGTGCAGGGCCCTGGCCTGACTTTTAGAAACTTTAAAATCGTTTTGGTTATTAAATTGTTTTGTTTGCCCTAGTTTTGTTTTGGTGTTTTAAATTTAAAAGCATGTTTTCGCTAGATTTTTAAATCATCCTTTGATAACTGGGTGGGCGATGTGTAGTTGCTAGGTAACAGCGAGGGCGGGCCTTGATGTCAGATTTCCCTCTACTGGAGGGCGAAGGCGTTGCTAAGCAAATCCTGGCTCAAGAGTCTCTGGGACCCCCTGGGCTGGCTTGGCTCTGGAGGGTTGCTGGATTGTTGCGGCTTCTGATCGGAGTGCACCCTTTCTAGGCTTTTGATGGCTTCGCTGCCCTTGGTGTGTCTCGGCTGCTCGAGCCGGCGGACATGGTACTTCTGTCCGTACCTGACAAGCTCATCGTCATGACGTACCTGTGCCAGATCCGTGCCTTCTGCACTGGGCAGGAGCTGCAGCTGGTGCAACTGGAGGGCGGCGGTGGCTCTGGCACTTATCGTGTGGGCAACGCCCAGCCGAGCCTGCCCGACTGTCTGGACGCAGGAGACCTGGCGCAGCGATTACGCGAGCATGGGGCTGAAGTGCCCACAGAGCCTAAGGAGGCTGTGAACCGCGGGACTGGGGCAATACCTAAGGTGGCCTCCAGGGACACGGACCTGAGCTGTTCCTCTAAAGATGAGGAGGCGCAGGTTGCCCAGGAAACAATCCCTCAAGAGGCGCCCTCCGACGGCCCCAGAGCCAGGTCGTCCACGTCCCCCGTGGTCCCCGCAGAGGGGCTGGCGAACGGAGTGGGGGCGCCGAGTGGTGTGAGTGGTGTGAGACTGAGACGGTCCTCTGTCAATGGGGAGGCTGGGCCAGTACCTCCACCCCGAGCACATGGCTCTTTCTCCCACGTGCGTGACGCCGATTTGCTAAAGAAGAGGCGATCCAGGCTAAGGAATAGCAACTCTTTCTCTGTGGATGACCAGGACTCCGGAGCTGCAGTTGGAGCAGGGCCTGCAGGACCAGGGGCTGTGGTGAGTACTCCTACCCTGCTGCAGCATAGGATAGTGGGGTGCTTTCAGAAATCGGTCCCGAGTGGCCCCAGTGTCAAAGCAGGTACAGGGGCGGCAGCTTTAGAAAAGCAGCTTCGCTGGATGCTGAGATGGTACCTCGTCGGTTGGACCAGGGTGCTGTGGAAGGGTCCCCTGCTATGGTACTGAGCTTCCTATCAGGAGACAAAGCCCACAGACAGCCTAGACTGTGTGGCCAGGTTTGTCTATGTGAGCGGTTTCTAACATTTGGTACCCAGTTTGTAGAAACATGATCTGTATAGAAAGTTTGCAGATGGCTCCAAGTTTAGTACTGGCCTTTTGGGCCATTTCTTTCTCTCTGTGTGGCCTTGGGCATCACCTAGCAACTCAGCTCCCCCATCCCCCAGCTAGGGGCAGGGATACTGTCCTCTAGTGGCCTCTGGAGTTCCTTCTAGCCTCCAGCTTCTCTGAGTGGAATATTTAACTACTGAGGCTTATTGAGAGTTAGGAGGTGGGCCTGGGAGTATTGTTCTCTCTCTCTCTCTCTCTCTCTCTCTCTCTCTCTCTCTCTCTCTCTCACACACACACACACACACACACACACTGCAGTGTGCTAAAGGAGAGAAGGTACTACAGGAATCTCAGGGACTCAAGATGAACTCCAGCTGCAGACTTTTAAGCTGAGGGTGACAGTAGAAGGGGCCACTTCACCCTGCAGCTGTCCAGCTGTGGTCCCCTGTTTGGAGGGCATCAACTGAGAGCAGCTTTGTGGAGGAAGCAGCTGGTCCTCAAGTTAGTAAAATAGACAATTTTCCCTGGTGAAAACCAGGGGACCAAAGAAATAGCCCAGGGGAAGAGTTGTTACCCAGGAGGTCCTGGTTTCAAACGC
Source organism: Mus pahari (assembly GCF_900095145.1). Taxonomy (NCBI): domain Eukaryota; kingdom Metazoa; phylum Chordata; class Mammalia; order Rodentia; family Muridae; genus Mus; species Mus pahari. Next base: position 117,111,871 of record NC_034590.1, on the reverse strand, counting down.
CAGTGTCACTATCTAACAACAAAATGCTGGGCTTGGTGGAGGATGTCTGTCATCCCAGCACTTGGAAGGTAGAAGCAGAAAGATCAGGAGTTCAAGCCATTTCAAAGCAAAACAAAACATGCCAGCGACGGGTGTGGGCGCAGGCGCAGGCGCGGGCGGGCGTGGGTGGGCTTACAGGAAAGCATTTGCAGCATAAGTGTCAGGACCTCAGTTTGGATCGCCAGCACCATGTAAAAATCCTGTACCAATCCAGGCTCCAGGCTCAGTGAGAGATGCTTTCTCAAAAAATAAGGTGGCAGGCTGATGGATTATCAGGTGACCCGACCTCTATCCCTGGTGTCCACTCGGTGGAAGGAAAGAATCGCTCACACGAGTTATCCTCTGTCACCCATGTCCTGGGGCACACAACCTACTCCACCAATACATAAATACACCCGATAAGAAAGAAAGGAAGCAAACACAGTGGAGTGTGATGGAGGACAACTGGTACACACACACACACACACACACACACACACACACAAATAACATACAAGAGAGAGAAAAGAAAACAGGGAGGCATAGTTCTCAAACGAGGAGACCTCACACAGGCAAAAGGGCAGCTCCAGGACATTCAGGTCTCATTTAGGGACCTGACAGTCATGCTCATGAAGTCCCCAGATGACAGTTAGGTAGTTGGGGAATAGGAGCCCTGAGGGAAGGTCCAGAGACACAAGAATCTGGGAAAGGCATTTCCTGCAGGAGGAGGTGGAGGTGGGATTTGCAGCCCAGCTGGCTAATGTAGGTCAGTGGCCCTTTAAATCACAAGGGGGTGGGGTTCTGGGGCAGAGTCCCACAGCTGGTCTCTCCTGCCCTTACTTCACTGGAACTATTTGACCTGTGGGACCCAGGAACCTTTCTCATTGGCTGTCTTGGCCCCAGCAGTTTTAGGAGGTTGTTCAGCCTGACCCCACCCTTGGAAGCTCTCCAAGGCCTGGAGTAGGATGAGATCAGGAACCTGGAGGCTGAGGTGGGGTGGAAACAGCTGCATGAGAAACATGGGTGCTTTTAGGGCAGCCCTGCGAGGAAAGTATAGAAAGAGGAATCTGGGTCAGACATGAGGAGGAAGCTTTGGAATTCCCATCAGGGCTGTGTGAGTAAGCACAAATGTGGCTTACCTTAGCGTCCTCAACCCTCTATTCAGCCTGCTCTGCCAGGTGGGCCATCTGCACGATTGCCTGGCTTCCCACAGTGTCCCTTACCAGGACCCATGACTCCTGCCTTTTAAGGGTGGGGATAGTCAAGTTGAGGGAGATGAAGAATGGAGACAAAGGGTTGCTGCTGCTGCTGCTGTTGCTGCTGCTAACCTGGGTTCTGAGCCTGTGGTGCTAACTGTCGACCTCTGCTGCCCACCCCCAGGAGAGGGGAGGTGTCCTTTTCCCCTGAGGATAAGATCAAAATCATGAAAACCCTTTTTGAAGTGGCACGAAACCACACTGCGTGGTGTCAAAATTGTGAGCTAAATCCTGCCCTAGATGCCTGACTGGAGTCCTGCATCGGGGCTGGGCTTTATCCCCATTTTATACACAAAGATGCCATCAAGCCCAGTGGGGCAGTGTGTCCAGGCTTGGATCAAGTTGGTTTCTTTGATTGCTTGTTATTGTTTTTTTCTTTTAACCTGAGACAGGATTTCTTTGTGTGTATCCCTGGTTGTCCTAGAACTCACTCTGTGGACCAGGCTGGCCTCAAACTCACAGAGATCTGTGTGTCTCTGCCTTCTGAGTGCTGGAACTAAAGGCACCCCACAACTGCTGAGCTGGGAACAAATTTTGAGTTAGACAACCCTGGGCCATAGATCAAGTTCCGTGGCAAACTTCATCTCTGGCTTCCTATTTTATTGTCTGCAGAGTAAGACTCATCACTGCCCCGTGGTCCCTGGAGAGACAGGAGTGCTCGGCAGTCATTGCCTTCAGTTAATGTACCTCGTGTGCTGGACTCCTGGGCTAGCTAAAGGGTCAGTCTTTTGGGAAGATGGCACAGGGTTAAGAGCGAAAATTCCTCTTACAAAGGCTCTGAGTTTGGTTCCCAATGGCTATAGCCCGTGGCTCACAGCTGTAAGCTTATAAACCCCAACTCCAGAAGGTCTGCCAGGTTCTTCTGCCTTCCAAGGACACCTGCGCTCATATGCACATACATGTGATTTTAAAAATAAAATAACCAGGGCTTGAGGGATGGCCTAGTGGTTAAGAGTGAATATTGGTCTCCAGAGGACCCAAGTTCAATTGCAAGCATACAAGACAGGGAGTGAGTTCACAATAGCCTGTGACTCTGGTTCCAGGTGACCTCATGCCTCTGGTCTCTAGGGCGGCCACATCTGTGTGGCATGCGCGCGCACACACACACACATACACACGCACATGCACACACACGCACACACACATACACATACACACACATGTACATACACATATACACACACATATACACACATACACATATACACACGTGCACACACACATAGACACACACACACACGATTAAAAATAAATATTTTTAAATGTTTTTTTTTTTTGTTTTGTTTTGTTTTGTTTTGTTTTCTTTGAGTCAGGGTTTCTCTGTGTAGCCCTGGCTGTCCTGGAATTCACTTTGTAGACCAGGCTGGCCTCGAACTCAGAAATCCGCCTGCCTCTGCCTCCCAAGTGCTGGGATTAGAGGCGTGCACCATCACTGCCCGGCTTAAAATGTTTTAATATACTAGGTTGAGGTTGGTGCGCACGCCTTTGATCTCAGCGCTTGGAAGGCAGAGGCAGGTACATCTTTGAGTTTAAGGCCATCCTGGTCTTCGGAGGATGTTCCAGGACAGCCAGGGCCACACAGAGAAACCCTGTCTCAAAAAAACAAGACAAAACAAACGAAACCAAAAAAAAAAAAAAAAACTTTACTGGGGCTGGGGAAATGTCTCAGTGGTTGCAGATTGCTAATCTGTGGGGCCCAAAGTCAGTTCCCAGCGTCCACATCAGGTGGTCCACACTGCCTATTCCTGTTCTAGAGGGATCTGGGGATCTGTACCTCTGGCTTCTGTGGTCATCTGCACTCATTCATGCACACATATACACACACAGAGAGGTATATACTGATACATAATACACATAAACATATATAATTATAAAAAAATTAAAAAATTTTAAATCTTACAAATAGATAGTCATGTGGTGCGCGCCTTTAATCCCAGCACTTGGGAAGTAGATCTAGGTGGATCTCTGTGAGTTTGAGGCCAGCCTGGTCTACATAGCAAGCTCATGCCAGCCAGAGCTACATAGTGACATCCTGTCCCAAATAAATAGGCTGTCTTTAGTTAAAGAGGATGCATTAAGCACAAGGAAGTGTATGGGGTCTGAGCAGCCATGAGGCCAGGAAGAGAGGCAGAGGTGTGGAGGGATGTGTGAGGGGCCACCTGCAGGAGGGGGTCCAAGCTGGGCCAGGAAGGTCTAGTTGGTTTGGAGCAACTCAAGCTGGAGAGTGGTTTCAGGAAGCTTTTTAGAGAACTGAAAGTCCATTGCTGTGGCCAGAGGGTGGTGACTTGGCGGGCCTTGTGGTGGTAAAGGAATTGAGGGTGTAGCTCCCCAGGCCTGAGCACTGAGACTGGGCGCTGACATGGGGTGTGGAGAGAGCTACAGCAGGAGTGGATGCTTTGGGAAGGCCTCGCATCTTGAGATGGACATGAATGATGGTGGCGGGTGGCACCACCGCTATTCCAGTCCAGACAGGATAACACCTGAGCAGCACAACTCATCTGATGGGCACACGTTGGGGTGAACAGTTGGCCAAGTCCTTTAGGTTCTACACCTCTGAGCCAGAGAGTGACTAACAGTATTGTCCGAGGAGCCAGGCTGTTAGAGAGTTAAAAGTTAGGCCCTAGGGGCTACAAGCACTGGCTGCTCTTGCCGAGGACCTGAGTTTGGTTCCCAGCACCCACACTGGGTTACACTGTAGTTTATAACTCCTGTTTCCAAGAGATCTTCAGGCCATCTGACACTCCCTTCTGACCTCTGCAAATATTGGACACCAGTACACCATACATACATACATGGTGGAAAAACACTCATACCATAAAATAAATAAATGTAGATTTTTAAAAAAATAATTGGGCCCTAGTAACAGGGAATAGGGCACAATGGGGGCCAGACTTAGCCTTTCCAGAACAAAATTCCTTATAGTTCCTGCAGAGAGTGTTGTAGGCTCTAGATATGGAATCCTAGCAGGTAGGAGGGCGCCCCCTTCTGGCCAGAAGGTAGATGCAGACTCAGGGTAGCCTAGCTCCTGATGAGGTAGCTCTGTCCCTGCAGGGGCACTAGCAGGGATGGAGGCCCCCACTATATGTCAAGAGCCAGTGGACCTGAGCATGCTTTTTGAAGGGACGGGGAAGAGTGGATGGAAAGGGTTCCTGCTGTGTCTTTCCCAATGACCTACCCTAAAAGAATTATCAACTCAATGCCCCGCAGGAGCATTTGGAGGCAGAGAGGTGGATGACCCCAGGCCCTCGGGTGGGAGTGAAGGCATGGCTTTTCCTTGAGGAAGCCCTTTATCCTGAAGGAGGTGCCTGTGGGACTGGAGAAGCAGCTGGACCAAAATTCCTCCCTCTGCTGTGTATGAGAGTCCTTAGTTGTCTGCAGTGACTTGGGAACTCAAAAGCCCCAGCTCTCATTAGACTCTTTCCACAGGAAGGTCCAAACCCTGCCTGCAGCCCTGATGCTCCCCCACTCACAGCCCCAGCCCCACAGCAGCCGCCCGGTAAGTAGTTTGGAAGGTGGGGGTGGTGACAGAGCTCGGCTCACGATGTTCACGGATCCTTCTGAGGGCTTCTGGGGACTTCTGCTAGCTGGAGGGACCTATCCTGGTTTCTGTCTGCAGGTGGGACCCCTCCTACTGAGGAGTCGTCACCCAGCCCGGGGGAAGAGGCAGGCCTGGTAAGGAGAGTGAGGTGGGCAGAGTGGTGGTTTCTGAGCCGGCCTGTGATGAGCTCACCTGTCCTCTGCCTTCCTCCTTCCCCTTCCAGCAACGGTTCCAGGACACAAGCCAGTACGTGTGCGCAGAGCTGCAAGCCCTGGAACAGGAACAGGGACAGATAGACGGGAGGGCCGCTGAGGTGGAGAAGCAGCTGAGGAGCCTCATGGAATCAGGTGGGACCCCTGATTTTGGGGCTCGCTCCTCAACAGCCTCCTCCCTAGGTCTGCCCAGCTCTGCAGCAGCTCCTGCCCTTGGGAGGAGCTGGGACGAGACACCCTAGAGTCCGTTTGGTGGCCCCAGGAAGCTGGTTGGTGGGGTGTAGCTGAGACTTCTGAGATACCACAGGAAAACAAGCCCCCTCCCCCGATCCCCAGCTGCTCTGCCCTGTCAGGAGGCATCTCTGGTGACTGTCCTGGCCTGATTCAGGTGCCAACAGGCTGCAGGAGGAGGTGCTGATCCAGGAATGGTTCACCCTGGTCAACAAGAAGAATGCACTCATCCGGAGGCAGGACCAGCTGCAGCTGCTGTGAGTCTGGCTTTAAGCCTCCTGCTACTAGGCCTCTGTCCACCCACCCGCCCGCCCGCCTGGCTCAGGGCAGTGAAGATGAGCTTACTTTGGGTTGAGTTACCTAGTTACTTCTTTTTTGAGGGGGGGGGGGTGCGTTTCGAGACAGGGTTTCTCTGTGTAGCCCTGGCTGTCCTGGAACTCACTCTGTAGACCAGGCTGGCTTCGAACTCAGAAATTCACCTGCCTCTGCCTCCCGAGTGCTGGGATTAAAGGCGTGCGCCACCACGCCCGGCTCACCTAGTCATTTCTTGTTCCTTTTTTCAAAGATCTTTTTGGAGAGATTTTGCATAGTCATTTTATTGGTATTTTGTCTTGTCTAACTGTATGAAAACATACACCTCTTTTTTTTTTTAATTAATTAATTAATTTATTTATTTAATGTCTGAGTACACTATTGCTGTCTTCAGACACACCAGAAAGAGGGCACTGGATCCCATTACAGATGGTTGTGAGCCACCATGTGGTTCCTGGGAATTGAACTCAGGACCTTTGGAAGATCAGTCCCTGCTCTTAACCACTGAGCCATCTCTCCAGTCCACACACCCCCCCTTTTTTTAAAAAAAATAATTTATTTTAATTTTATTTTGTGTACGTGGTCTGAGGGTGACAGATCCTCTAGAACTGCAGTTACAGACAATTGTGAGCTGCCGTGTGGGTGCTGGGAATTGAACCCTCGTCCCCTGGAAGAGCAGCCAGGGTTCGAGCACCAAAGGGAATTTGTTTGTTTGTTTGTACAAGACAGTATTTCTCTGTGTATGTGCCCCTGGCTCTCCTGGAGCTCTCTGTGTAGTAGACCAGGCTGGCCTTGAATTTACAGAAATCTGTCTGCCTCTGCCTCCAGAGTGCTGGGATTAAAGTCATGCCCCATCACTGCCCGGCTAAGCATATTCCTCTTGTGTTGGTACTCTTTAGTGAGAAATCAAGCCCTCCACTTTGACTCTAGCTTTACAGTTAGGAAAATGGGCTGAGAGTAATCCGAGCCAGTTCAGAAGTGTGGTGGCGAGCCCCTCTCCCCACCCTTGCTGTTACAGTCCTGCATGCCAGAGGCAGCTTCGCTTCCTGTTTGCAATTTGAATCATTTCCTCAGAACAATGTTAGCATACTTCTTTTCTTCTAAATAATCCTAAGAGGGGTGTAGATTGGTAGAAACATACATTTCCAAACTGTAATTGAAGGGCAGCTGGAACAACAGGGAACTCTGAATGGACATCGGCACAGAGCACTGAGGGTCTCCCAGCCCTGTGTGGAAACGGATAGAGAGGAAGTGCTCACAGTCCTGGGCGTTTGCATCCCACTTCTAACTTAACATACTTCTCCACAGCATCGAGGAGCAGGACTTGGAGCGGAGGTTTGAACTGCTGAGCCGAGAGTTGCGGGCCATGCTGGCCATTGAAGGTAGGAAGTGGGTCTGGGACAGCAAATGCTGGAGGTAGAACAGGGTTAGGGGAGGAACCCTCCTGACTCAGGCTCCTGGTTTCCTAGAGTGGCAGAAAACAGTTGCACAGCAGCACCGCGAGCAACTCCTGTTGGAGGAGCTGGTGTCTCTGGTGAACCAGAGGGATGAACTGGTCCGGGACCTGGACCAGAAGGAACGGATGTGAGTGGGGGGACCTGGATGGTTCTGGGTTTTGGAGAAGCCCCAGGGAGCACTCCTGGAGTGCTGTGCCTGGAATCGCAGGGTTTGCAAGTAGGGCCAACTTTGAGACTAACTTGAACCCCTATCTTCAGCGCTCTGGAGGAAGATGAGCGCTTAGAACGAGGCCTGGAGCAGCGGCGTCGCAAGGTGAGCCGGCAGCTGAGCAGGCGGGAACGCTGTACCCTGAGCTGAGTCTCCTGTCTGGTTCGTCCCTTTCTCTGGTCGTGGACTGTCTTCACCACTCCCCCAGCCTGCACAGCAGAGGCCACGTCCCCAGGCTCCTTCAGCGGGCAGAAGCAAGACTGACCAGACTGGGACTGGAGCAATGAGCCTGCTAGGCGGTATTTATTTATCCGAGTGTATGTGAATGTTTTGGCGGTGGCCAGGATCCCAGGCAAGGGATGGTGTGGGGACTGACACCCACATCCTCCTTCTCTTCTGGAGGGAGCAATAAAGTTGGAGTAGAACAAACCAGCGCCTGCCCTTTCTCAACAGGGCTTCAATGGAAGGAAGAGGGTGGGACTTAGCTAATAACGCTGATGCTGTGTATAGGATTCTAACCTAGAGCCAGCTGAGCTCAGCGGTTCACAGATGTGACCTTTCAAGGATGGGGGCCGGAGGGAAAGCCCATTTTGAAAGAAAATCTGAAAACACAAGTGTGGTGTACACCTATAAAACCTTTAAATCTAGTATTTGGGGTGATTGGGGTGATGCTGGAGGAAGAAGGATCGAGAGTTCCAGGCCGTCTCAGCTATGTTGGGGGTGGCACGTATTTTTAATTCTAGTGCAAGGGAGGCAGAGCTCTGTGAGTTCAAGGCTGGTCTCATTTACATTGTTCTTATGTTTGTTTGCTTTTGTTTTTTGAGACAGGGTTTCTCCGTATGGCCTTATCTATCCTGCAACTCTGTAGACCAGGCTGGCCTCAAACTCAGTGATGTTGTTCTAAAGAAAAAAACTATTGAAATAGGTCATTAAGATAGCTCAGTAGGGGTGGAGAGATGGCTCAGGGGTTAAGAGACTGCTCTTCCAGAGGTCCTGAGTTCAATTCCCAGCAACCCACATGGTGGCTCACACCATCTGTAATGGGATCCGATGCCCTCTTCTGGTGTGTCCGAAGACAGCTACAGTGTAGTCATATACATAAAATAAAATAAATAAATCTTAAAAAAAAAAAAAAAAAAAAAGATTGCTCAGTAGGTAAAACATTTTTGAGCAAGGTTGAGGATCTAAGTTCGATCCCTGGGACCTCCCAAAGGTGAAAGGAACGCACCAACTCCACAAAGTTGTCCTTTGACTTCCAAACACAATCCCATGCCTCCATGAGTTTACCGCCCCCTCTAGGATTTTTTTTTTTTTTTTTGGTTGACATACACATACTCACACAGTTGACTATTTTTCTTAGTGCTAGAAGATTTAGCCCAGAGCCGCCTGGTGCATGGTAAGCAGCCCATTTAATTTTTTAAAGTAACAGTATCCCATGACATCTTCATTCCCATAACCCCTTCCTGCTATGTTCTTCAAGCACTCCTTGGGGTCTCCCACTCAACATGACCGAGCTGATTTCCTGTTGCCTGACTTGGGTCAGCAAGCTGGGGTCTGTTCTGATGCCGAGGCTGGGTGGTTTGTCCCCAGACTGGGGCGTCAGGCGGCACGGTGCTCAGAGCCAGCTCATCGTGGCCTAGGATGCCATCTTGATCTTCATCGGTTCTAGAGCCACTGGGCCCAAAGAATTTCACCAGCGCACGGACCTGAGGCAGCTCAGAGAAGGTCTCTACTGCTAACAACATGGCCAGGAGCCCCAGGAGCAAGTAACCTGCGGAGAAGAGGCAGTGGGGGTAGATCTTAGGGTGCTTAGAATGCTCCCCACTCACTTCCCAGTGTGTCCATCCACCCTGGCACCACTTGAAACTCTCAACATGGCTCCCAGCATTCTTTGAACTACAGCACCCATTTTGTGCCCTAGGGTAGAATCTGAATTGTAGTCCCTAGTGGTCCAGACCCCCTTCTACCCGCCTCTTTTCTGGACTCACCAAGTAGTGCAAACTGCCCAAGGTGGTAAATGGCTGGGTGCAGGCCACGTCCACGGGCAGGCAGCAAGTCTCCCAGGCCGATCGTGCTTAGTGAGCCGAAGCAGAAGTAGATGGCTTCTAGCAGGCTGCAGTGACCCTGCACGCCCCACAGCACCAGTGCTGGCAGCAGCACGAAAACACAGGCCACCAGGAGGCCCAGTCCTGCTGCCTGTAGCAGAGCAGCCTGGGCTGGTGCCAACTGCCAGCGAGTGGCTACCCAGGCGCCTGGGCGACTGAACACGGGCAGCAAGCAGTGGCGCAGGGCAGCCACAAGTGCTAGAGAGGCTGGCAGCCCAAGGGCTGCATAGACCACACAGAAGACCTTTCCACCTGAGGAGAGTGGGGCCATATGGCCATAACCTGGAAAGGAGAGAGAAGAGGGCAGCGAGCTTTGGAGTGGGCTGCCCCTGGCGGTCACTTTTTCTCTATCCCCTCCCACAGAAGTCTGCCTTTGGGTGATGACATGAATGCTTCAGGCTGGGGTCGCCTTTTCACTGGATGGTGGACTAGCGTCTTAACCTCACTGGGTTACTGTTGTCTTTTCTGGAAAATTAACCCTGAAGTCAGATGCCCTAGGCTGTCTGTGCGACCCTGGCTTTGAGCGGCCCTTCCTCTTTCTCTGTACATCGGATGGCGCCTAGGGAGCCCCATGCCCTCTAGGCAAGTGCTCTGCAACTGATGTCTCCCCTGCCTGATCCTGGCTTCCTGGGTTTATCAGTTCTCATCTTTACCATTAGTTCCAAATCTTCAACCTGTGGCATGCCATCCATCTGCCTTCTTTCCTCACATGTGTATCTGCCCGGGCTCTGGGTTATAGTGAGGGAAGCAGGCAAGGAAACAAGACATTCAGAAAAGAGGCAGCATGTGTGTGTGTGTGTGTGTGTGTGTGTGTGTGTGTGTGTGTGAGAGAGAGAGAGAGAGAGAGAGAG
>NC_034590.1:117047767-117101588 GCF_900095145.1 Mus pahari | reverse complement strand
GAGAGAGAGAGAGAGAGAGAGAGAGAGAGAGAGAGAGAGAGAGCATTTAGATCCAGAGAAGCAGAAGCAAGAAAGGGAGAGGCAGGAGACTGGGGCATGCTGGGAGAACAAGATCAGCAGGGTCCATGGGTTACAAAGGCCAAAGCTCCTAGGAGTCAGATGTGAGGTAAGAGCGTAGTGAAGACTGGGTGGGCCAGCGGCCATGTCCTCTAGAGACAGGCTCCATCCTGCTCCAGCCAATTGGAAAGGAAGTTAGAAATTCATATTTCACTTTGAAAAGTATTTAGATAGACTATTTGCAGGACAACGAAACAAAACCAACCGCCTGGGACGTGTTCTGTGCCCTGTGCACATCTGTTCTCCTAGCCAGGAATTTCACTAACCCGACTTACTTCGGCACCCTGTTCACTGGGCTCTGAGCTCATCGCCACCACTTCCTCATCTCAGACTTCCTACAGCATGGCTCTAGCCAAGGGTCTATCCCACCTAGATGTATTCTCTGCCTGGCTTCAGGCCTAATGTGACCCAGGTTTCTCTGCTGGATGCAGAGTGTTGAGGGGTAGGGCTGGGGAGGCCACACCCCTCCTGGCAGCTTAAGTGGAGGCACCAGTTGGGGTGTGTTGAGTGGGGAGCCCCACTTGTGATGTCAGGCCTGATAGAGCCGTGGCTTTGTCTGGAGCTTTGGGGTGGGGGAAGGGCTTGCACCTCAGAGCCCTTGGGTCCTCCTCCTGGTTTGCTTGGTGGTGATGGTGGTGGCGGCCTACCGGTGGTGGTGAGGATGCTGGCAGTGAACAGCAGAGCTGAGGGCAGATCCCAGTTGCTTGTGTCTGAGCCGTTGCTCAGGCTGGAAACTCCATGGGCCTGTGCTCTCAGGACCGCTCCTAGCAGCTCCTCCAGGGCCTCAGGTGGCAAGCAGGCCCTGTGTTCTGCCTGGAAGCTAGCCAGCTCAGCCTGGACCTGGGCCTGGAGGTGGTGAGCTGGAGGGCCCTCCAGGGCCTGAAGCACCACAGCCCCAAGGCCCATGGCCAGCAGGTGGGCCAGAACCAGGAGCAGGTATCGGGCCCATGGTTTCAGACTCCCCATAGCATGGCACTGAGTCTGGGAAGGTGAGGGAGTAGGCTAAGCCACCAGTGGCACCAGGGAGGGGCTGCGAAGGGCGTGGCGAGGAGGAGGGGCTGCGTGGGTAGGCAGCTAGATGACTAGAGTGAACGTGAATGAGGGAGGTGAGCCACAGCATGCCCAGTTTCTGAGGCAAGACATGGCAGCCGGGCACTGGGGGTGGGCGGAGGAAGACACTGTGGTGGAGAAGAAGACTGGGTGAGAAAAGCCTGGAGAGGGCCTCACACGAACGAATGTAAGCAAAGTCACGCCTCCTTGGTCACATATGCGTCACTCATTCAGACACCAGGGATGATGACAGACACAGGTTTGTCCTCTCCTGCTGCTCCCACAAGAAATCTGCTGACAAAACACCAGGGAGCAGTCTGTGGGGAGGGCAAGCTTCCCAGGAAAACTCTTTGAAGGAAGTAATATTTCAACCAGAGGACAAGCTAGTGATGGAGCTGGAAGGATGGTCTGCTGTGAGGAACATTTGCTGCTCTTCCAGAGGACCTTGGTTCGATTCCTGGCACCTACATGGTGGCTCACGACTGCCAGTGACTCTAGTCCCAGGGTATCTGACAACCCTTCCCCTGGCACAAGTACACCAGGTACACTGTGGTAAAGACACGCAGGCAAAACAACCATCTATACAAAATATAGGGCCAAGTGTGATGGCACATGACTTCAACCCCTGCACTCGGGAGGCAGAAGGGCAAGATTTCTGTGAGTTCAAGGCTAACCTGGTCTACAAAGCAAGTTCGAAGTCAGGGCAATAGAGTAAGATTGTCTAAAATAAAATAAAAATTTAAAGATAACATCAGGGGAAAAGGTCAGTCATAGGAGTCGGAGACCAACCATGACGAAGGGGCTGAGGAAACAGGCTTTTGTTGGCAAGTAGCCCAAAGATGGTTGCCTAAGCAGAGGGTGGGAGAGGCACTGTGGGACTCCGATGGAGAGAGCATGAGGTAAGCAGGTTTGCTGATGCTTCTGACTTCTGTTGTGGCTCTTGCTGCACATCTCCTGCCTCTCTGCCTGGACTACAGACCTGGGATGGCTTACTTTGTGTAAATTGGGGGGCTTCACTCATAAACCATGGAAGGACGCTGCCTTAAGGCATTGACTGGGTGGGAACCTCAAGGCCAGGTCCAGGCCACCAGAGCAGGTCACCATGCTTCCAGGTGGGTGAGCTTCCCCATATCCAGGGTATGAAGAGAGGCAAACCCAGGGCAAACCCGATTTTCCCAGAGGGCTACAGGTGAGCGATCTCCCTGGGGTGGAGCCGACACATCCTGGGAAAGGTTCCTAGAGATGACATTGCAGCTGGGCCCAGAAGGCAGGCAGGGACCACCGGCAACAGGGAACCTCCGGGCAAAGCATCACTTGAATGGTAGAGATGGCTCGAATAAAAATGTGGAGTGGCCAAAGCCTGGCAATGGTGAGAGGCTGGCTGGGCTGGGCCTCAGCGACTCCCCAGTTGCTGGGCTTGGTCCTGGGAGAGGAGGGTGGCACAAGGCCTTCTAGCTTTGCCTCAGCTATTTATCTGCCCAGAGATCTAGGGGCATGAAGACAAGGACACCAGATTACATCCAAGAAAGGTGACAGATTACATTTGGGGAGACAGCTTACAAGTTTATTTGGCTTCATTGGCTCCCCAGGCCAAGGCTCCAACCTTGGCTGGGGCAGTAGAAAGGCACCCAGAGAGCCCCAGCTCCAATAAGCTCCAGGGTAGGGGGTCCAGGAACCTGGCCTTGGAGACAGGGGCCACAGTAACAGGACTTGGTTAAAAGTGCTGGTGACACCTGAGGTCGGCCCCTTTCCCCTGGACCTCCCAGCTCCCTGCACCGCTCCTGGGGGCAATTCCCTGAGACAGGCTCTGGTCCTCCTAACCAGCTAGGTACAGTGTCAGGCCCCAGTGGGGCAGGTAAGTCAGGGGGCCCTACAGTTTGTAGGCATGTAGGGTGTAGCCCCCATCCAGTGTGAAGGCTTTCTGTGCAGTGTAGTGTTCCTGACCCCCAAAGGGTCAGGGTCCCTGGGGGAAACCAAGGCAGCCACAGAGGCCTTCCTGGCTCCTCTTCCAGTGTATGCTATGCCTCCTCGAAGGCAGCCGGAGCGTGGGGCTGTGGTCTGGCCCACTCAGGGCCCTGCTTCTGGTGCCCATGGGGCCTGAGCACCCATGTCTTTGGTCTGCGTCCTGCAGTCCTGGGAGCCTCCCCGGAAGGGGTTGGCAGGTGGGGAGTCCCAGAAGGGATCTGAGTCTGGGAATAAGGTCCACGGTGCCCGTCGGGGTGCAGGCTGTGGAGAGGGCAGGGGTGAAGGCCGTGGCCCAGCTGACACGAAGCTCCATGGGTCAATACGGCTACGGAGTGGTGATGGCCGAGGTCGGCTGATGAGGCCCAACGGTGGTGAGCGAGGGGTTCCAGGGGTGCCAGGAGCAGAGCGTGATATTCCTGGTGGGGGTGAAACAGTTCTTCCTATGGGGGTATAAACGGGGTACATGGTTAGGCACCCACTCATTCTTAGATGTCCCTTGGAGGAACTGTCCTGCTCTTGCCTGAGCTTCTAGCATTTCAGGGTGTTATGGGTAGCCATAGCCTTGTGGGTTCTATGGCTCCTTACATTCTGAGATGCATCTGTTTATCCACAGGTTCAGGGTCAAGCTGTCTTAGAGCTATCTGGGTTTGGTGACTTACTAGCTGTAAGAACCCCAAGCCTTTGCATCTGTATGCTCTGTGCTCCTTACATTTCCTCATCTAAGCAGGTGAGACAGCTCAGCAGTTACAGGGGCTGTCACGACAACAACCTGAGTTCAAGCTCCGGCACCCAGGTGGTGGAAGGACCAACTCCTGAAAGCTCTCCATATTTGCCCTGTGGCATGTGTGCCCTACAATGAACAAATAAATTAATTTCCTCATCTAGCCTGGCATGGTGGAACATGCCTGTTATACTGGAACTTGAGATGCTGAGGCAGGAGGACTGGGACTTGAGTCCAGCCTGGGCTACATAGGGAGACCTTGCTTCAAATAGACAACTTCATCTAAGAACTGGGCATAAGAATACTTCATACACAGATTATAATTTAATGTAGTAACTTCTATATAGAATGGTTACAGTACCTGGCCCAACCAATCAATAGGAGTCTCTCACCATTAGGGAGATTTCTGTATTTCACAGCTGAACCTAGAGCTCTACCAACAGCCACAGAGCCTAAGGACCTGGTTTGGGTACCAAGCACCTGACTGTGGTCCTGAATTCCCTGCCATCCCTCCCTTCTGACTGTGGTCCTGAGTTCCCTGCCATTCCTCCCTTCTCTGACTGTGGTCCTGAATTCCCTGTCATTCCTCCCTTCTCCGACTGTGGTCCTGAGTTCCCTGCCATTCCTCCCTTCTGACTGTGGTCCTGAGTTCCCTGTCATTCCTCCCTTCTGACTGTGGTCCTGAATTCCCTGCCATTCCTCCCTTCTGACTGTGCTCCTGAGTTCCCTGCCATTCCTCCCTTCTGACTGTGCTCCTGAGTTCCCTGCCATTCCTCCCTTCTCTGACTGTGGTCCTGAGTTCCCTGCCATTCTTCCCTTCTCTGACTGTGGTCCTGAGTTCCCTGCCATTCCTCCCTTCTCTGATGGCCTCTATCTCCCCATCAGTCTTTGGGTCACTCACCACGTGTCTCTTCCCGCCGAGGGCTCTTGGCTGATGGCTGACCAGAGGGAACACCTAGGTCTAGCAATAAGGGTCCAGGGGTGGGTGGGCCACGGGCATCAGGTGTTGTTTGTGAGAGGCGGATGAGCGGGGTGGAGGGCAGCTCAGGCGGGCAGGGCGAGGGCATCTGTGCAGGGGATGGTGCTGTCGGGGACTCCCCGCGTTCACGGCTCAGGCCTCCTGGAGGCTGCAGGTCTCGGCCAAGGCCTAGGGAAGCCAGCAGAGCAGTCCCCCGTAGCAACGCACGTTGGATCAGTTTAGGCGTCCCAGAGCTATTGCTTCGCTCTGTGGGCCCGGACCTCCGTGGCTCCTCTGGCTCGGGGCTAGGCCTTGGAGGATTACCTATGAGTATCAGTGACACAGGTTAGAGTGAGGCTAGCATGTCTGCCAGGAGAGCATCCTGCATGGCTTTAGAACAAGAACCAAGCTGTGCTTCCCAAGGGCAGCTTCCTCAGCTCTATCTGTAAAGCAGCCCTTCCTGGTCTGCTGAACCTTTCCATCACACACATCCTGCCGAACAGTTGTCTTGGGCAGGGGCAATGTCGGGAGCAATGCCTGGGAGTTGCTGATGTAGGAGACAATCCTCCAAGCTGAACAGCTCATCTCATCAGAGTAGCTGTAACTTCTTGCAAGAGACCCCTTCCTTACCAGGCTCGTTTGTGGTCCTATGTAAGAGAGGTCTGGAAGGGTCACTGGGCCTTCAGCTGACACTCTTAGGTGCTCTCTTCTGTACCTCCAGTCAGCTGTCCTGAAAGTCCTTCACTGCATAGTTTCAAAGTCCTCCCTGCTCTAATCCCTTCTGCCCTTCCCTTCCTTGTGCCAGGCTCCCAGCTGGCCAGTCTGGAGTTCTGGGTTGACTGGGGAAAGACACAGAAGGCTGGGGAATGTGAGCTTCTGCTGTGAGCAGGATTTAGCTTGGAGTTCTGTTGGCTCAGGGAACCCTCTTTTTTTTTAAAAAAAAAATTTATTTGTATGAATATTTTTACCTACATGTGTGTCTGCATACTATCATACATGCCTGGTGCTTACAGAGGTCAGAAGAGGGTATGGATCCCCTGGAACAAATTAATAATAAAAATGTAAAAAAGAATCTAAAAATATTAAAATAAGCAAGAGAAAAATGACAGAAAACAGGGAGAGTGGAGACTGGAACCCAATAGGGTGAATGGCAGTTCCTGGAGTTCTTTTTTTTTTTTTTGGTTTTTCAAGACAGGGTTTCTCTGTATAGCCCTGGCTGACCTGGAACTCACTCTGTAGACCAGGCTGGCCTCGAACTCAGAAATCCGCCTGCCTCTGCCTCCCGAGTGCTGGGATTAAAGGCATGCGCCACCACGCCCGGCCCTGGAGTTCTAAGGTCCCTAAAGTTACATGACTTGTCCAAGGTAACTTGCCTAGAATTTAAGGTTGCTTCTAAGCTCCCTGGATGTCTGAGTTATTGACCCTGCTACTGAAGAGATGTGCTAGTATGAGAGGCTTGACCAGGAGATGAAGCAAGCTTGCTTCCAAAGTGCTTTGGGTTATTGAGCGGCTTCCAGCAACACCCATTAGGCAATTTCCTGTCAGTGCAGGCTGACTGCGGGCTGCCTAAGAGCAAGTCACAGTGATCAGGTTCCCAAGGGCCAGAACCTCTACCTAGGGATAGGGTAAGCAAGCCTTAGTAGTGTCCTATGCACCCTCTGTGAGTCCCCATTCCTTGACTCAGCCAGCTTCCTGACTATGGGTATATGGAAGGCTGAGGTCACAGACCCCGATGGCAGCAAGAGTACAGGCTTGGGCTAGGGAACCACAAGCTTGGTCAGCAACTAGGCTGGGCTGGTAGTACCGTCTCAAGATGAGGGACCAGCTGGAAAGGTATGGGATCTAAGTCTTGTGTCTCTTCTGGGACCTCAGGGAAGCCATGGCCAGAAGGCCTGGCAGGACATGGTCAAGGACTGGGTTTCCAGGCCCTCGAATTCTCCTTTGGTCCTCCTGATCTGGTCCATTCAAGAACAAATGCAATCGATCCCCTTGGTCTTCCAGTTTTCAGTTCAGCCTTCATACAACAGCCAATTGTGGGCTACAACTGCTGGAGCAGAACACATGGGAGCTGGAGAGATGGCTCAGTGGTTAAGAATACTGGCTGCTCTTCCAGAGGACCTGGGTTCAGTTCCTGGCACCCATGGGGTGGCTCACAGGCATCTGTAATTTCAGTTTCAGGGAATGTGATGCCCTCTTCTGGCTTCCACAGGCAATGCAGACATACAGTGTTCAAACACACATTCAGAGAAAATATATATACATATAAAATAAAACAGTAATTATATAAAAAAAAAAGTCTTAGTAGAGGGCAGCTCAAGGGCCTGCCTCTGGATCAGCTCAACCCTAGTTCAAATCTCTGTTCTGCCAGTCCCTACAGTGAACCACTTAACCTCTCTGTACCTCAGTCTTCTCCTCTGTAAAAAGGAGCCAATGATGGCATCTACAGCAGATAGGAGAAAGTATTCGCTGTAACTATTACAGAGACAGGCAGGTGGAGGTGTTGGGGATGTGTGTGTGGGCTGAATTGGCACAGCTAAACAGTTTGGTGAACAGGGCTCTAGCCCAAGAGCCACTAAAGTAGGGTCTAGGGCAGTGGTCCTCAACACTGTGACACTTTAATATATAATTCCTCATGTTGTGGTGACCCACAACCATAATGTAAATATCTGTTTTCCAATGGTCTGAGGGGATTCCTGTGAAAGGGTGGCTCCACTCCTAAAGGTGTCGTGACTGACAGGTTAGGTCTAGGGTCTACTTTCTGCTGTGTGCAGTAGGTATGGCTGGGACCCCTAAGGATGCTCTAGGTTGGTCTAGGGTTCCCCAGACAAACCACAACCTTCTTGACTCTGTGGAGACTGGGCGGTGCGGAGCTGAGCCGAGCCCTCATCCTTCTGGTGGTGGAGCCCCACTTAGCTACCTGAGTAGTTTGTGTGGAAGGAAAGCTTTCCCAGACTGAGACTGGGGCAGGCACGGCTTCTCTGGCTTGAGTCCTTCGGGGGTGATGGTGGTGGGGGAATCTGAGGTAGCTTACTTCCCTCTTAGCCTCACCTTCTATAACTAAACTGGGGAGAATAATGGCTCCTCCCTCCCTCCCGGTGAGGCTGTTATCACCACAGAGAACAGAACAGTCCTGAGCACCCCTAGATGCAGATGAGTCTATTCCTGTCTCCTTATCCTCTCTGCTAGCCATGGGCTCTCCAGAAGGGACTGTGAAAAGCACCGTGGGAGCCATTAGCATGGCCCCCCTCTCCTTTTCTGGATACCAATGGAAGAAATCATTCCGTTTCTTGTCCTTTCTAGAGCCTCTTGAGGGTACAGTGCTGCACAGGGTCCTAAAAATCCTCAACAGGAGGGCCGGTCTCCAGAAGCTCTAAGGCCTCAGGTAAGGCTACTTCTGTGGACCTGGAGGCCAGACCTGGGGACCTGGGCTCTCCGTCTGGTTCTGCGCAGCCTCAGCTTTAGTTTCCTGGTCTTGAGTCCTTAAGGCATCTCTGCGCACTGCCTCAGAGTCTGCCATTGTGCCCCGAGAAGAACTCAGCAAGATCTGACGAGCTCCTTACTCACCATTGAGTGCTGGGGGAGTAGAAGGGGACCCTAATGGGGATGAGTCGTCTGAATCTAGGTACCACGTGGCTTCGTCCATGCGGGACCGTCTCCTGAGAAGGGAGCATGCTTGTGAGTCTTAGGGCTCTAAAGAGTAGAAGGCCAGGGGTGTGGGAGACTGAGGCACTTACCTGCCATTCTGGGCCTCCCCAGGCTTGGGGGAGCTGGGACCCCAGGCCCAGCAAGCACGCCTCTCTCCATTGCTTGAATCTTCAAGACGTCTGGGGGACTGGCGACCCCAAGTCTGGCCTGATTCTGCAGGTTCCACTGTAAGGGAACACCACAGGTCAGAGTCCATCCTTATCCTATGTCCTAACAACTGGGACGGATGGGTGGGCTGGGCTTAGGTGGGACTAGGTCCTGGGCTAGCAATGAGAATGTCTGAATTTGTGCTCTGCCACTTACTGGCCATGTGGCAAATTATTCTTTTTGCATTTCTCACCGACTAGTAATGCACTAGAATTATTGAGTTAATATTTGCAAAGCATTCAGGAAAATAAGGAATATATGGCCAAGTGCAGTGGCACAGGCCTTTAATCCTAGCACTTAGGTAGATCTCTGAGTTCCAAGCTGGCCAAGGCTACAAAGAAATGACCCCACCCGCAAAGCGTGATATGATACAATTACTTGAGGGGGGTAGTTTTTGGAGGGAACTTAAAGGTAAAAGTCTAGAGAAAGGGGAGGGAGGCCTGGGAACAGTATAGTGAGGAGACAGGGAGTAACGGGGTACGGTGAGAAAGGCCGGTCCATCTCTAGACATCAGGGCAAGTTTAGGGTTGTGGGGAAGGCAAGGCTGGCCAAGTTTCTTACATTGGATGGCTCGGAATCTAGGGAAGGTGGGCGAGTCCCCAGCCCCAACCTCGAACACGTTTCTCCTCCGATCAAGGCCAGGAGAGGCTTGCACAGTGATGCGGTGTTTGAAGTCTGGGATTTGGGAAAGGAAAGGTTTTTAAGGACACACTCAAAACCGCAGGGGCCCTTAGGAGGCTCCCAGGCCTCTTCCACAGTGGCAACAATAGCTATGTGGTCGGGGGTGCTTCATACATTCCTGTCTCGAGGCATTCAGTAGAGAGCCAAGTGGTTGGCACCCATCACCAGCACAATCAGGTAGAGAAATAAGTTCACTGTGTAGGCGGGCCGGCCCCACCCTCTTGTCCTCAGAACTCTCCTGTGCACTACTGGCAGCCCGACATGCAAATTCCCTGTCAGGACCCGCCCAGAGACAGAAAAGAAAATCCCAACCTCCAAATAAGCCCCTTCTTATTCCAGCTGGTTAAGGCACAAAAAGGCTAAACCAGAACTCAAGCGTGAGCACACACCCTGGCGCCAACAGCCAATGGCAGAGAGGCGTCCCGGAGCCCCGCCCCTTACCCAGGGGCATGCTGATGCGTTCTCCACCATCCCTTGCTCGGAGCTTGCTCCGCTTGAAGGTGCCGCGGCGGCGGCGCACGTGCGGCCGTTCTCGGTCCACCTGCTGCAGCAGCAGCGTCAACTCGCGCTCGAACACCTCCAGCTCCCACTGCGCCAGCAGGTGCTCGCGCCGCCGCAGCTGCTCTGCCTGCGACCGCTGCTCGCGTGCTGCGCGTGTCAGTTCTTCCTCGCGGCTCAGTAGTTCCTATGCTCGGGAAGAGTGAAGGAAGTGGATTTTGCTAGGCATTGACCCAGACCTCCCACCTTATTCTCTACCCCACCTTGTATCCCCCATTCTTCTCACCTTTTCCTTGGCCCGCAGCTCATCAAAGAGGCCCTGGATCTCGCGTTTCCAGCCTTCCTGCATAGAATGGAAGGAGTCCCGTGGCATCTCCCGCAGCACCTGCGCTTCTAGAGCTTCCAACTGCTGCAGGATGGAGGCGAAGTCGGGCCTGCGGTGAGGGTCCTGTGCCCAGCAGTCTAATGGGGCAGGGTAAGAGGTCTGTGAGCATTTGTATTTGTGTCTAGGCCCAGGAGTTCTGCCCCTCACCTCCCCAGCCCCATCTTCTTACCAGCCATGAGTTGTGCAAAGGGCTCAGGGCAGGTGGATGGGATGGGTAACGTTAACTTGTTTACAGCCACACCATAGGCTACGGCAAGACAGTCGATGCCACGGTAGGGCACCTCGCCCGTCAGCAGTTCCCACAGCAGCACCCCAAAGCTGTAGGGGGGACAGAGACTTGGATGGTCACCTCAAAGCAAGGAGGGATTAAATGGTTTGGGGTCCTGGCTTCAGCCTGACTGACCACCCCTGGCCTTAAGCAGCCCTTCTTACCCTCGGTAGCCCCACACTCTCCGGTCCCAACTCAGGCTGTACCTCCAGACATCGCTGCCCTTGGAGAAGGTAGAGGCCTTGATAACCTCGGGAGCCATCCAAGCGTAGGTGCCCGCAGCACTCATCTGGGTGGTTTTGTGCCACTCTCGGGCGAGGCCAAAGTCAGTAATCTTTAGGGTCTTGTGCTCCATGTCATCACCCTCGATGGGCTGCAGCAGCAGAACTGGGGAACAAGCGGGGCAGGGTTGTGGGGGTGGAAAGGAGAAGAGCGCGGAGCAGGCGCATCTGACAGTCATCCCGCCAGGTACTGACACACAGGAGCTGGTGAGGAGCTGCCCTGAGAAATTCACAGCCAGGGTAGGCGGAGACTTGACTACTCAGGTGACAACAGCACCCATTTACTGGCAAGAGATTACTAAGTTGCTGCCTCTCTGAGTACTAGAGGCCAAATTTTTACAGTTAGTTCTACTAAAACAGATAAACTAAACTAAACCAAGTGAAACAAACAAAACCATGAATTATCATCATTTTACAGGTGAGGAAATAGAAGTGACATGATCAAGGTCACAGCAAACAGAGAATCTATTCAGCCTAGGGCTACAGAGCTAATGCTCTAGCTTTTTCCTAACACTGAATGGATTAAAAACTGTAATGTGGTGGGTTTTCAGTGTTGGTGGCACTGCTTTCAAGAGAAACCTGAGGTAGGCATGGTGGCACATTCCTTTAATCCCAGCACTCAGGAGGCAGAGGCAGGTGGATCTCAGAGTTCAAGGTTCAAGGCCAGCCTGATCTACAAATGGAGTTTCAGGAGAGCTGGGGCTATGCAGAGAATCCCTGTCTCGGACACACACACACACACACACACACACACACACACACACACACACACATACAGAGTGAACAAGCGAGCAAGAGAATCCTGTGAGTGTCTTGCCACTTTGCTGAGGCAGGAGTATGAATCCGAACTTAGGCCAGGGAACGGGAGGGAAGCCTTAAAGAGCAAAGATCTCCTCCGGGAGGTCACAGTACTGTGACTGTCACAGCCTCTCACAGCAGAAGACTTGTACAGCAAGAGTTGGGTGTAAAGAGAGAGGGAGGGTGAAGGTTCTGGTCACACTTGGCAGGGGAGTTTAGCTTTGGTCCAAGTGTGGCTACCACTCTCAGAGTGAGAGAGACAACATCTTAGCAAAATCTTGCCAGGATAAAACCAGTTCAAGTGAGCAGCAGAGCAGCAGGGGACCATGTCCATCCTCAAGGGCCCATCTGTGGTGAGCAGTGCCTTCTGCTCTGAGCATGTGGCAGGCACGCCCCCGGCTCTCTTACAGGCTATTAGTCAGGATAGGTACTGAGCGTGACGAGAGGGTAGGGCATCTATTGGCCAGGTGAGCCAGGGAGGGCTTCTTGGAGGAGGAATCACACCAGGTTTTATCTTTGAAGGCCTGAAGCCAGAACCCGTTTCACGGGTGATTTGGCATTAAGGCCCGACCCCTACCCACGCCATGCATTCCCAGGGCCTCTAGCGCATGACTTTGTTTCCCTCTGCACCCCCTCAGTCCTGGTGCTCTTCGAGCTCAGACTCTGCCACCTCTGGGCTGCCCCCATCTACTCTAGGCTCCCGCCCCCTCTTACATGGCATGACAGCAGTGAGGCGATCTACCCACTGTCAACATGCCTGCGTGGCTCTTCTCTGGCCCCACTCCTGGCAGACTTCCTTCCAGTTTCTCCTAGTTCAGAGAATGGTGTTGCCTCCTCCCGCTCCTCTTCTGCACTGGGAGTGAGTCTGGCTCAGATAAGGCAAACGTACCTCACAGGTTGTCTAGGAGTCTTAGCCCAGTTCAGACATCTAAAAGCCTTTAGCCTGGGCCTGACATGTGGCAGAACTCAATGTCTTTCGGTGTAGAGATCCTGTGCGCACGTCTGTCAGAGCCCACTCTCGCTCTCCACCCTTAATCCTAACTTCTGCCCTCCAGCCCCAGGTCAGCCTGCCAAAGGCAGCAGGGACCCGTTGTTAGGCCTGTGCAAGCTCATTTCAGGAAGAACCACAACAGGCTGGGGCAGGATGGGAGAGAGCACAGGTTCTCTCTGGAGCCAGGACCCACCCTCCACTGAGGACTTGTTCCTGCCTCTAGCACACATGGGTGCCCACAGACAGGCAGAGCACACTGCATTGCGTTCTTAGCCAGGGAGCCAACCTGCCCCTTTTCTGGTTGTGGAATCTGAATTCTGGTAAGAGGCGGCACTTGGTGTCTCAGGCCTCTATCTGCAGCCATTCTGCTACCTCCATCTCCACTCTGGGTTTTGTCAGGCACCTCACCTCTGCATCCTCAGCTTCTCCTCCAGCTTGTTTTGCATCCTGCCTGGGTCCTAAGTTATTGTTGTGATGCTCGATGGAGACCTTGGCCATGGGAGGTCAGGGGCCACCCAGAGAGGCTGCAGAGCTCAAAGCTTCCTGGTCATCTCCTTACTGTCCCCTCACCCCCTCCTGGCCTTTGTCAGGCTAGGGAGTAGCCTGGCCAGCTCACACCTCTTCCGCTTTCCTTTCATGGTCTCTACTTCTCCTTTCTAGGCCTGGGCCAACTTAGGGGGGGTATTCTTTGGGGGCAAATTGGGGGAGGTCAGGTCCAGGCCGGGCCGGCTGGTCAGTCCTGTGACTCGTGGGCCTAGAGAATTCCCCCTTCTCTCCCGGCCAGGCCTCCTCACAAGGCCCCCATTGTCCAGGAAAATCATGCCATTGTTTCCTGCCTGATCCCCCCCCCCCAAGCCCAGGGACTCCCCCCAGCCCAATCCCACAGACAGCAACTCGGGCCTAGGACTGGGCCTGTGAGGTGGGATGTCAGGCTCAGAGGCTAAGGGCACCTCGCCTGCCCTTTACCAACACCCAGACTCTGAGAGGGAAACGGGAACTAGGGCCTGGAAGGGGACAATCCCTGGCTCCTTCCTCTCCCGAAACCCCTCCACCCCCAGCTCTTTCCTCCCTTGCAGGCAGCTGGGCCAGGGAGGGAACAGAGCTGGAGCTGGGGCAGGAAGCCAGCCCAGGGGCAGCAGGAAACACAGGAAGCGGTGTGGAGGGTGGGGAGCAGGGGCCTGGACTATTGTTACATTTTTTTCTGGAAGGAGAACGGAGGAAAAACAGAAGAGAGGAGCCCCCACCCCCTGGGCCTTCGGGGAATCCCCCTCAGACTAATGGACAGAGCATGTGTGGGGGTCCCTATATGCCTCGGCCCACCCATTCTGCTCTTAGATGATAGGGGGTGCTCTCTGGTTCTGCTGCTGCTTTCCTCTAGCCCGTTTTACAGTAGCCGAGGCCAAGAGGCTCAGAATGTCCACTGAGGTCCCTAAGAATCTCTGCACTCGTCTGTCGTGCAGGACCACTTCCACTACACTTCCTACTGTTTCCAGCCCGTGCCCTCTGCTCCAGCAGACCCAGTGCCGCTGTCTCCACATTGCTGGCCTCTGCCTCTGAGCCTGCACTGTGGTCAGGCCCTGCCCAGACACCCACCCAACCAAGTACTTCACTAAGTGCTGCCTGTTTAGGACTGGCTTGAAGCCTGCCCACTTCAGGAAGCTGTCTGAACCTGTCACCAATTTTTCCTGGGCCTATAACAGGCAGTGAATGGGAATCTGAGATAGTGAGAGATGGAGTCTCCCTTCATATTTGCGTTCCTGGCTGGGCATCCTGGTCAGGGCTTCTGAAGGTCCTTAAGCTGCTCTAGCCTCATTGTTCCCATTCTAGGGAGGCTGAAACTGAGGTTCTGAGGTGAAGTAATTGGCTGGAGAACATGTAGGCAGGAAAGAGTGGGATGGCACAGCCTTGGTCTCTGAGCAGGGAGGAGGGTCTTCCCTTCGGAGATCTCTGTCCTGAAGGAGCTGCCTATGGGAGGGCAGCAGCACCGCGTTTATAACTCTCAGGGAAGGGGAAGACTGGAGGAGCAGCTTCCAGAAGACTTCCCTGAGGTGGTGACCATGGTAAAGCAGGGTGTGAAGGGCCACCTGAGAGAGGTCAGTTTTGAAAACTTGTCGAAACTTCAGCTGAAGACTGGAACTTCTAGGACAGAGGCAGAACTCTGCCAGGTTCCTGGGATTCCTGTTTTGGGGTCACTGATGGGCCACGGGTATTCCCTGGACATCTAATACTGCTCTCAGGAAGGAGCTAGTGACTCGAGCATCTCCCTAACTAGGCTTAGCGGAGATAGGAGATGAGTGCGCCTGGGCCTTGGCTGAGCCTCCCCATTCCCCTGCTTCACCCCTTGAAACTCACTGTTGTTGGACTTCAGGTCTCGGTGTATCACAGGCACTAGAGCCTCACAGTGCAGGTAGTGCATCCCTCGGGCAATCTGTACGGCCCAGTTGACCAGCACATGGGGGGGCACACGCCGACCAGCCAAGGCCCGGCTAAGAGGCCCGCCAGCTGCATACTCCATCACCAGGCATAGGTTTGGCTCCTCCAGGCACACAGCTTTGAGGGCGATGATGTTGGGATGGGCCAGCATGGCAAAAAGCCGGGCCTCCTGTCGAACACTCTCAGCTGTTACACTGATGTCCTCATCAGGGTCCTGTCGGGCTGCCTTCACGGCCACCAGCTCCCCTCGCCAGCTGCCACGGTAGACCTTGCCGAAGCCACCGATGCCGATCACCTCCTCCAGTCGCAGCTCCTGGAAGCTGGCCACCTCACAGGGAGGTGGGCCTCCACCCCGAGATACATAGTTGGATGGAAAAATGCCCACCTGGCCACCCACCTGGCCCGCCCACCAGCCCTCGTCTCCCGAGATGGCAGCATCCCTGGACAGCACCTCCACACGGTCGCCCTTCCTCAGGGCTAGTTCGTCCTGCCCATTGGGCTCATAGTCGAACAGGGCTGTCCAGACGGGATTGGCATAAGCTGCTGTTGCCTTCGGAGACCCCTCAGGCCGGACTCCACCGGTACCCCCGCCGCCCCCACTGCCACTGCCGTTCCATGACCCCAGCGGGCTCTTGAGGAAGAGGTTCTTCAAGGGCTCCATGGCAGGGAGCCGGCGTTGGAATGTGTGGGGGACCTTCTTCGGGTGCCCGTGGTATCCACCCCCGCTGGCTTGTGAGGCCCTAGTGCCGGAACCTGGGCATCCGGGCCCTGGCCCTCAGCCCCAGACCCACGCCTCTCTGGGGAGCCAGGAGTGTCGCCTCCCGGCCCCCCGCATCTCGGGCTTCTGGAGGAGAGCACCAAGGGCAGTGTGGTCAGGCTGGAGGGGTGGGGCCCACTGGCCTCCGGCGCCTCACCATGGCTGAATTGGAGCGGCAGAGAGTCCCTCAGTCCCGAAGTAGTCCTGGGAACCTGGCTCCAGCGCCCGCCTACTGTAAGGTGGGGCCTGCCAGGGTCAGCGCCCGGACTCTGGTTGTTGTCTCCAGGCACAAGAGGTAAGAGAAAGTCCCCAATTGAGCCGAAGCTACCTCTTCTCGGGCTAGTGCCTTTGGCCCCGACAGCTCCGACCCCGTTCCCTTCTTCCTCCTCCCTTTGTACTTTGGCCCCGGGGGCGGGAGGCAGAGGTGGAGGGTGGAGTTTCACTTTTTTTCCGCTCTTCTCCCTCCTGCAGGAAACAGCATCAGATGACGTGGGCGGGTTGCACCGCTCCCCTCCCCGAGGCTCCCGGCAGCTGTGCACGGGAGTTCCCGGGGAGGTTGGCCGAGAGAGGTAAAAGGCGGGCAAGGTAGTTCCTCCCGCCTCCCCCGCCCCCAAACACACCGTCACAGCTCTAAGTCTTACGTTAGGTGCTCCGCTGCTCAGGGTCGAAGTGGATCTCTGCAAAGACAGAGAAGAATCCTTGTGTCTGAATTCTCATCAGCCAAATCACCCTTGTGATTGGCTCAAAACCCAAATCTGGTCTTGGCCACGAAGTTGCAGAACTCTTTTAAGATTCGATCTTTTCATATATATAACAAGATACCCTGCTTTTCAGTGCTGGGGGGGGGGCGTGAATAGAAAAGTTTGGGACTTCAAAATTGGCTTACACTTGAAGCTCTTGGAACCATTTAAAATTATCTTCCTTTCACCCGAGAGGCAAAAACCTGAAACTGTCGTTCAGAACTTTGCCCGGGATTAGATTCAAAGTTAAAGGGCCTTCAACAACCTCTTCGTTAGTTCATCACTTGTCCTGTGTCTGTCACTTTAAGAAAGCCTATGTCATCCTGTTCGACTACTCAGGCCTGATCAGGATCCCTCTCTGCTTCGGCTAAGCTCTGACCCGGAAGTAGAGACGGAAGCCAAGCGACGACCGTGATTTACGGTCTCGCGCTAGGAGAGGCGGCCCGAGTCGGGGGTGTGACCCGGTAACGCAAACTGGAAGTCGCCGTGAGGAGTCCCGTGCTCCAGCTTTTCCCCGCCTCCTGTAACGCATTGGGAAAGCTTTGCGCCAGTCACCAAGTCGTTACCCAATGGCGACTCATCCGGGCGTCCCATTTTTTTGGTGGCTCTAGAATTGGACTGCGCGCGCGCCTAAGACACCTCTGCATCCCGTCACTTCGCTACTTCTCCGCGCATGCGCACTTGTGCCGCCGGGTTTTCCTTTTCCGGGTCCCAGCAGGTTCTAACGGGCGCATGCGCCAGTGCAGGCTGGCAGCTCGCGGCTCCTTCTTCCGGCCTCCCCTTTGCGCCGGCACCGGTAGAAGCGGGGCGAACGCAGAGCCCCAAGCGAGTGACCTGCGACCCCGGAAGTGGACCTCAGGGTCCCAAGGATTTCTCGGGTCCGGAGCCAAGGGACCTATCACTGGCACTCCGAGAGCACCTATTCCACGCCCACCTCTGGATGCCGCCGACGGGTGCCCAGCCCTTGCCCTGCGCCTGCTTTCAGGCTCGGCGCTTTACAACAGTTCTGGGCCACCGGAGGGGGCCCAGGCCCCGCCTCTGATGCAGTCCCACCCCAGTATCCCGGCCTGATCCGCTGACTGCCTGGGCCGGCCCCGCCCCCTGCCCGTGCCCTCGCCCTACCAGTCCCCTCCCCCGTCGTGGGGGAGGCCATGGCGTGAAATCTAAGTCGGACCCCGGGACCCTCGGGCGCCAGCGGGGCATGGGCCGGGGGCCGCCCCCATGAGGGTCCCGGGAGGAGGGCGTGCGCAGCAGCGGCTGGGCCATGGGGTCTCAGGTGTTGCAGATCCTGCGCCAGGGGGTGTGGGCCTCGCTCACTGGCGGATGGTTCTTCGATCCGCATCAGAGCACATTCTCCAACTGCTTCCATCTCTATGTCTGGATCTTCTTGCTCATCTTTCCCTTCTTGCTGTACATGGTGAGAGGCTGCCACCACCTGTAACTACGGCGAGAGGGAGGGCAGTCTGGAGGGATGGGCATCTTGAGTCCTGGGGTGTGGAGTGAGGCGAGTCACTGTAGAGTTCGCTGTAGAGTTTAGTTTGGTTTTACATAGAGGAAAGACCAAGTCTTTTCTACATGGAGCGACCTTGAGCTCCTCGTTTAATCTACCCGGTTAAACAGAGGGCTGCCCCTAACAGGGCTTTTTGTACTGTTGCATGAAGGGGTGATGAAGTTTTGTAAACTGATGAGTCCTAGTTCTTTACAGTGGTGGCAGGTACATCCTCAAGGGAGCAAGGGTTTTGTGAGAAAGGATCCAACTTAACTGTCATCTCCAGGTCCTGCCCCCCAGCCTGATGGTAGCTGGAGTGTACTGCCTGGTGGTAGCTGTCATCTTTGCTACCATCAAGACTGTGAACTATCGCCTGCATGCCATGTTCGACCAGGGCGAGATTGTGGAGAAACGCAACTCTACCATGGGGGAGCAGGAAGAAGAGGGTGCCCAGGGGGAGAGCAGTCTCCCCAGGTGAGTGGGTGTGGGCTGTGTCAGGGATTGTCGTTTCTCTGTGCTCATGGTTGTGTCTTGGAGGATAGAGAAGGCTGAGAGGACATTGGCTCTAAGTGCTTGCTGTAGTCAGGGTTAGAGCAGTAGAAGGGAGCCTTGAGGAGGAAGGGGTGTTAAGGAAGGTGAGAAGAAACAGTGAAGAGCGCGGAGCTGAGAGCTTCTGCTCAGCTCTTCCTTCTGTTTGCAGGGACCCTGGTGTGGAGATGACGGTGTTCCGGAAAGTGAGCTCCACGCCCCCTGTACGCTGCAGTTCCCAGCATTCTGTGTTTGGCTTCAACCAGGTTTCGGTAAGTAGGCTTCCCTCGCTGCTGTCCTGGGAGTCAGCCCCTGTTGTGGGCCTATTCCTAGCCTGCTCCTCGCTCTGCATGTTTATTTGTCCTCTCTCCTCTGTCTTATCAGGAGTTGCTGCCCCGGATGGAGGATTCTGGACCCCTCAGAGGTAGGTGGTTGCTGTTCTGGGCTGGATGGTGGTGGTGTGGAGCAGGGTGACATAAGAGGACCGCAGGGTCATTGTGACAACTCTGATGATACGGTTATAGACATCAAGGAGCTGGTACGGGAGCAGGGCAGCAACAACGTGATTGTGACCTCTGCCGATCGAGAGATGCTGAAGCTCAGCTCCCAAGAGAAACTGAGTGAGTGGGCGGGGCTGGCAGGCAGAGAGGATGCCTTGTGATTACATCTTCCCAAAGTTGGCTCCATTGTGCTCCTGGATGGGAATACTTTGGTGTTCCTCTTGTGCCTGTACCCTCGGTGGGAAATGGAGGTTGTGAGATCCCCTTACACCGATCTACATTGCCACATGCCCTTTTCTCATCTCGTCTTTCTTTCTTCTAACAGTTGGAGACCTTCCCCAGACACCCCCAGGGGTTGTCCCAGACCCCTCTCTCCCCAGTACGGATTCTTCCGAGCGTTCTCCCATGGCTGGAGATGGTGTCCCCTGGGGTGGGAGCGGTGTGGCTGACACTCCCATGAGCCCTTTACTGAAAGGGAGCCTCAGCCAGGAGCTAAGCAAGAGCTTTCTGACCCTGACCCGGCCTGACCGGGCCCTAGTGAGGACCAGTAGTCGGCGGGAACAATGTCGGGGAACTGGAGGCTACCAGCCCCTGGACCGGAGGGGCTCAGGTGACCCCATGCCCCAGAAAGCTGGCTCTTCAGATTCCTGCTTCAGTGGCACTGACAGGGAGACTCTGAGCAGCTTCAAGAGTGAGAAGACTAACTCTACGCACCTCGACAGTCCCCCTGGTGGGCATGCCCCCGAGGGCAGCGACACAGACCCGCCTTCTGAGGCTGAGCTGCCTGCCTCCCCAGACGCTGGGGTCCCCTCAGATGATACACTTCGTTCCTTTGACACAGTCATTGGAGCAGGGACACCACCGGGCCAGACAGAGCCGCTCCTGGTTGTGCGGCCCAAGGACTTGGCACTGCTTCGGCCTAGCAAGCGGCGGCCCCCCATGCGAGGACATTCCCCACCTGGTCGTACCCCAAGACAGCCCTTGCTTGAGGGCTCGGGCTTCTTTGAAGATGAAGATACCAGTGAAGGTAGTGAGCTGAGTCCAGCATCCAGTCTCCGGTCTCAGCGCCGCTATAGCACTGATAGCTCCTCGTCTACTTCTTGCTACTCCCCCGAGAGCTCCCAGGGTGCGGCAGGGGGTCCTCGGAAGCGGCGGGCCCCTCATGGGGCTGAAGAAGGAACTGCTGTGCCCCCTAAGCGACCCTATGGGACCCAGCGGACGCCCAGTACTGCCAGTGCCAAAACTCATGCCCGTGTGTTGAGCATGGATGGGGCAGGGGGTGATGTCTTACGGGCGCCCCTGGCAGGCTCCAAAGCTGAGCTGGAGGCCCAGCCAGTGATGGAGCTGGCTGCTGGGGAGCCTGCTGTGCTGCCTCCTGAAGCCCGCAGGGGACCTGCTGCCAACCAGCCTGGCTGGCGGGGGGAGCTGCAGGAGGAAGGTGCTGTGGGGGGAGGTGAGTGTTGACTCCAAGGGTGAGGGTGAGGAAGACCTGGGAGGCTTAAGTTTGGGTAAAGGGCAGACTGCAGCAGAGCTGCTCAGCATCAGCTTCCCCTCCTCAGGAGGCAGATGGACTTGGACTCGATGCCTAAGACATGTGGGCCACACCTCTTGGCTCCAGGCCCCATGGTTAGCACTGAGCCTCTGTTTCCTGTGGACATTATCTGCCCAGCAGTGGGGCAGGGAGGATGATTGTCAATCTCATTTCCAGATGAGAAAACTGAGGCAGGAATGGCTGGAGATGTGCTGGCAGGGCTCCTGAGACCAAGTGTCACTGTACTCAGTCTAACCTTTAGCTCCATTCTGGAGCACTGTCCCCAGCCCAGCCCAGCCTGTCACTTATGCTTGGGGCTTCTTTCTAACAGCACCTGAGGAAACAGGTCAGCGGGAATGCACAAGCAACGTGAGGAGGGCTCAAGCTATCCGGAGACGACACAATGCAGGCAGCAACCCTACGCCTCCAGCCTCAGTCATGGGCTCGCCACCTAGGTGAGCATCTGCCCCATGGCTGCAGGGTAGAAGGGCCGACTGGCTCTACCTGGTGCTGACTTAGGGCTTCCCCTGTCCAGCAGCCTGCAGGAGGCTCAGCGGGGCCGGGCTGCTTCCCACTCCAGGGCACTGACTCTGCCTTCTGCTCTGCACTTTGCCTCCTCCCTGTTGCTCACCCGAGCTGGCCCCAATGTCCATGAAGCCAGCAATTTTGATGACACTTCTGAGGGTGCTGTGCACTATTTCTACGACGAGAGCGGTGAGCCCTTCCCCAGCCAGCCCAGCACCTCTTGTATGCTTCTGCCTTCCCACCCACAGCACTGTTGGGTCAGTGATCTCCACCTTGGTACCGTGGCAAGTACTGCCCAACGTCATCCTTGTAGCATCTCTGAGGTGTGGGTGTCATCGTCCCTGCTCTGCTGATGAGGAAACCAGGCCCCCCACCCCACCCCAAACCACAGGCTGAGCTAGTAGGAGAGCAGAGCCCTGCCCAAGGCAGGCTGACTGGAGTGCCCTTCCTACCTACCACTTGGTCCCCAGGGGCTGGGCTGTCACTACCAGGGACATACCACTGGGCTCCTCCTTGTTCGTTGGCCTTGATGCCCTTGTAGTCTCGGACCTTGACAGTGTTGCTGTCCCTCTGCCCCAGGTGTACGGCGGTCGTATACCTTTGGCTTAGCTGGAGGTGGATACGAGAACCCTGTGAGTCAGCCAGGCGAGCAGGCAGCCAATGGAACCTGGTGAGTCTCCAGTGGGCTTCTTGTGGGCCGGCAGGCTGTATTTCTGAGAGCGTTTGAACCTAGTGCTCTTTGCTCTGGTGGGGCAGCAAAAGGCTGGGAGGGGGAGGGGAGGACAGTAAGGAAACTGGGCATGAGGCCCTGCAAGGCCGAGTCTTCTAGGAAGCACAGTACTGACGAGTAGGCCTGGGCCTGCAAAAGAGATATGTCTGCAATCTGCCTTCTCCTGACTCTGGTGCTCCTGATCCATGGGCACCCCACCCAGCAATGGGGCAGGCAACCTACCTGGCCTTGACTCCCGTCCCACCAAGATCCAGAGTTTGTCTGTGTCCTTCACTCTCATTGCTCCTATGTCCACAGGGACCGTCACTCACATTCCTCCAGCTTCCACTCAGCTGATGTGCCTGAAGCCACAGGAGGCTTGAACCTGTTGCAACCAAGGCCAGTGGTTCTTCAGGGTATGCAGGTGCGCAGGGTGCCCCTGGAAATCCCAGAGGTGAGGAGCAGCTTTGAAAGGGCTGTGTGGGACAAGGGGCATGTATCAGATGACTAAGGCTGGTCTAGGTAGATAGCCTGCCCGGGTATCCCGAGAGGGCTAGATCACTCTGAGGAGGAGCGTGGGGGTGCCACTGTGTCCCCATCTTTAATGGCTTGGTAGAGTTGCTGAATGGCTCCTCAAGTCATACGTGTGTGGGTTTTTTTTTGTTTTTTGTTTTTTTGTTTTTTTTTTTTTTTTGGTTTTTCGAGACAGGGTTTCTCTGTATAGCCCTGGCTGTCCTGGAACTCACTTTGTAGACCAGTAGACCAGGCTGGCCTCGAATTCAGAAATCTGCCTGCCTCTGCCTCCCAAGTGCTGGGATTAAAGGCGTGTGCCACCATGCCCAGCTAACGTCATATGTTTATTTTCTCCGTAAATGTATCTCTCTGATCCCAGAGCAGGAGCAGCTAGCAGGATAGTGGGTATTTCACAGTGATCCCTGCAGAAGGGGCAGTTCAGTTTGTCCTGTGCCTGACAGTTACAGGTGTGATTGCCTGAGGTGTTACCTGTTAACGCTCCTTACTGATGGTGTCCTTTTTTTACCTCCAATTGTTTATCACTAATACAATCCTTCCAGTAGTTAACAGAAATAATAGGAGTGCATAAAATGTGACCTCACCTATCATCCCAGCTTCTCCAGAGGCTGAGACAGGATACTATATGAGCCCAGGAATTGAAGGCCAGCCTTGCACTATAGAGGGTCCTGCCTCTATTAAACTATATATACACCAAGACCTTAAAACAAAGTCTCCACTTTCAACGTGTTCTCAGTCCTGAAATAGGACTAATCCAGAATAAGCTAACACCTCAGACCACAGATGGACCGTCACCACTGCTAGAGTCCACTGTGGCTGGGGTGTGTGAGTCTCTGTGAGGTAATAGGGACTGAGTCCTGGCTAAGCTCTCTATTACCAGGATACTTTCCCAACCTGAGACAGAGTCTCATTAGGTTAACTGCGCTGGCATTAACTTCACTCTACTGTGGCACAGGTGGCCTTGAATTTGGAATCCTCCTGACTCAGCCTCCCAGTGACCTAAGATGATTACAGGTCATTGCTGCCAGGCCTGGCTACTCTCTCGACTGTTTATTTTATGTAACCATTATGTGGGATTGACAGCATCATCCTTGCAATGTAGTAGTAACTTTAGGGCCAGAGCTGGACATCTTTGGGCTCTCCATTGTATCCTGCAGATAGTTGTGTGTGCACACATGTATACAAGCTCATCACAGTGTACATATGTAGGAGTTAGTTTTCTCTTCCCACTGTGGAGTCCTGTCAGCCTGTCAGTCTTCTGTGACAAGTGCTTTTACCTTCTACAACCTATAAATGCTTGTTGAATGAAGGATACATCCAGCCGAAAGAAGCTAAGTACTTTTCTCAGGGACACACAGCTCTAGCCTGTCCTCTGAGCCAGGTGTTCTGTGTTCCTGAATGGGGTTGTCACAGTAACAATGGTGGCTCCATCTTGGAGGAGAATCATTTGTGCTAGGTCCCAACGGACAAAGTAGACTTCACTGAATATTCTGCCTGAGTTGAGAAGGCAGACATAGGATTTGGTGACTCTGGCACCTGGCAATCTATAACAACAATGCAGGCGCGTCCTAGGAACCCAGAGCCAGGAGCAAGCCTTTGGGGTTTTTTTGGGTTTTTTTTTTTTTGTTTGTTTGTTTTTTGAGACAGGGTTTCTCTGTATAGCCCTGGCTGTCCTGGAACTCACTTTGTAGACCAGGCTGGCCTCAAACTCAGAAATCTGCCTGCCCCTGCCTCCCAAGTGCTGGGATTAAAGACGTGCGCCACCACCGCCCGTCTGAGCAAGCCTTTGTGATGGAGAGTCATGGCAGGCCACAAGGGCACTAGACAGTGGTGCCTTGATTTCCTGAATTACATGGGCAGTCAGCAGCTCAGTGTTGGGGGAGGGGTGATGTTAGATGAATGGGGTGGTGGGGCTGATGGACGCGGCTGTGGGGACTGCAGTTTGACCTGCTGGACCAGGACTCCCTGCACGAATCCCAGGAGCAGACACTGATGGAAGAGGCACCACCCCGGGCCCAGCACAGCTACAAGTACTGGTTTCTTCCTGGCCGTTGGACCTCTGTGCGCTACGAGCGGCTGGCCCTGCTAGCTCTGTTGGACCGGTAAGTACCTACAAGTATTAGTTCCTGATCCCAGACAGTGCTGGGACTCTGGTCTTCCAAACTAAACTTGTGGAGATGGTCATGCCATCAGATACCCCAAATGCCTCAGAGGCTGGAGACTGTAGTGGGTTTCTTTGTTGTTTTTGGCTTTTGAAACAGGGGGTATCATAGACCAGGTTGGGTTCAGTTTTGCTATGTAGCCGAGGCTAACCCTGAATGTCTGGTTATCTTGTTTCCACCTACCACTTGCCAAGGTTATAGGTGTGCACCGCTGTACCTGGCTTGGTTTCTGTTTATTGTTTTTTAGACAAGGTCTCATTTGTATCCTAGACTGGCCTGAAATTCACTCTGTAACTCTAAACTCCCAGTGATCCTCCTGCTTCAGTAGAAGTTGTAGTAGAGGTATGAACCACAACTCTGCTGCAATGGGCTTCTTTAGGCTGCAGAGGGGTTTAAAGGGGTACAGTGGTTACCCTTCTCTCGAAACCTTTCTCAAAACGGAGTGATCCCTCGCTGTTCCCCCACTCCAGGGCTGATCTCTTTCTCTTCCATTTGCCTGAGTGCTGTAACCTAAGTACATCCATAAACATGGTTGTCTCAAAACCTGTCCCGTTTTCTAGAGGGGAAACCAGTCAGAAAGTCAGATAAAGATGCCATCAAGGCAGCGGGCCTAGATTCCATATTCTGGCGTCCTGTCCATCTGTCTTGTTTCACTCGTGTGACTGGGGACTGCCCATGTATACATCATGGTCCTCCTGCTGTGTGGACACCATAACTCATGTCAGCATGAGTAGGAAATGGATGTGGCCAGAAACAACATTGCCTTGAACTTTTGGTGTCTAGATGGCCAGAGACGGCCCAGGGCAGCAGCAGCAGGATGGTTTGTCAGAGCAAGTGCAACCCGCTCTCTGCCCTCTGAGGTCAGGGGTTTGGCTTTTCAAAGCCCAGAGGTGGATCTTCAGGGCAGAGTCCTGTCTCCCAAACTTCCCTTAGAGACTGGGATGGGAAGCTGTGCCCTGACTCACATGTCTTTGTAGGACACGTGGGATAATGGAGAACATTTTCGGTGTTGGATTGAGCAGCCTGGTTGCCTTCCTGGGATACCTGTTACTGCTCAAGGGCTTCTTCACTGACATCTGGGTCTTCCAGTTCTGTCTGGTCATCGCCTCCTGTCAGTACTCCCTGCTCAAGGTCAGGCCTGGCTCCCCAAATCCACAACTGTCCTGGGCCACCTGTTTCCCCTTGTTTCAAGTCTGAGGGAAGTATGGATAATGTGGTGAAGGTCCCCTGTAGCCAGCCACCCATCTGTAGTGTCCAGTGGTGGGACTGGTCTGAGTGTCTTCCCTTTTCTGTGGACACCAGTTCTTGTTGCCAACATAGCCCTGTCTCTTCCAGAGCGTGCAGCCTGATGCAGCATCCCCCATGCACGTAAGTACCTGCGGGGTGATGCTCTGGCCAGGACCCTGGGAGGCTCTGAGACCAAATTCAAGGCCATGGTGGGAGAGGGGCAGAGTTCCCTCACCACCCGCTTTGCTCCCATCTTCCCCAGTTTTCCAGCTTGGATGTGGTCAAGTCTGGGGCATGTTGAATGTGTGCACATGCCCCAGGGAG
Source organism: Mus pahari (assembly GCF_900095145.1). Taxonomy (NCBI): domain Eukaryota; kingdom Metazoa; phylum Chordata; class Mammalia; order Rodentia; family Muridae; genus Mus; species Mus pahari. The sequence continues at coordinate 117,075,567 of NC_034590.1, read as the reverse complement.
GTCATTGGGGAAGGCCCAATTCCTCACTGGCCCACTTCCTAGGGCCATAACTGGGTGATTGCGTACAGCCGGCCTGTCTACTTCTGTATCTGCTGTCTACTCATCTGGCTGCTGGACACCCTGGGGACCGCTCAGCCCTTCCCACCTGTCTCTCTGTACGGCCTCACGCTCTTCTCTGCCTCTTTCTTCTTTTGTGCCCGAGATGTGGCCACTGGTAAGGCAGGGCAAGATTGACCCAAGGGAGTGAGTGGAGGGTGGGCCAAGGAGATGCTGGCAGGCTGACTGGTCCTTCACTCCCTACTCTTGGACAGTGTTCACCTTATGCTTCCCGTTCGTCTTCCTCCTGGGCCTCCTGCCCCAGGTCAACACCTGCCTCATGTACCTCCTGGAGCAGATAGACATGCATGGCTTTGGAGGCACAGGTATGGTGCCCCCAGGAGGGTCTGCCTACAGGAGGGTCTGCCCCCAGGAGGGTATGCAGCTCTGGTTCTTACAGAGCCTTTTCCTGCTTCTGGAATCTGGCTGCAGGGCCCCATCCTGCCTTTCCTTTTTTTTTTTTTTTTTTTTTAAAATGGTTTTTCGAGACAGGGTTTCTCTGTGTAGCCCCGGCTGTCCTGGAACTCACTTTGTAGACCAGGCTGGCCTCCAACTCAGAAATCCGCCTGCCTCTGCCTCCCGAGTGTTGGGATTAAAGGCGTGCGCCACCATGCACGGCCTGCCTTTCCTTTTTTATCCCCTCTTGTTTTCTTTCCCCTCTCTTCCCCAGCAGTGGTTTCAGCCCAGAACACTAGAAGCTCTGAAGGCCAAGTGGAGGAGGGTGGTGTCATGGGAGGTCTTGTGGGAATGGAGGAACAGTGGGACAGGTGATAGGGTGAGACCCGTAGGTCAGATCTGGGCTTCACCCATTTCTCCCTGCTTCTAGCTGCCACCAGCCCACTCACTGCGGTCTTCAGCCTCATGCGAAGCCTGCTGGCTGCTGCCCTGCTTTATGGCTTCTGCCTTGGGGCCATCAAGGTATGGGTAGTCTACAGGAGCTGGGCATGCTGAGCCCTGTGGGGTTGTTGGGACAGGTCTGTGAAGCGGGTTCAGCAGTGGCTTCTCACATAGGACATCCCTTGTCTTCCCCAACCCTTCTCTTCACTACCTCTGACCAGTGTGGGTTCTCTCTTTTAGACACCTTGGCCAGAGCAGCACGTCCCTGTCCTCTTCTCAGTCTTCTGTGGCCTCCTGGTGGCGATGTCCTACCATCTGAGCCGGCAGAGCAGCGACCCCACCGTTCTCTGGTGAGTGCTGCCTGTGCCTATCTGTGCACTGAGTACTCTCTGGGTGTGTGTGCTTATCCATAAGTACATGACAGAGTACTGAGTGTGTGTGCTTATCCGTACATGACAGAGTATGTGAATATGCACACCTGGAACTTAGTCAGTCAGTGCATGTCCCTGGAATTGACATTGTGTGAGGTAGGGTCATTAGTGCCTGCCTTGGCCTCTTACTCTTCTTCCTTTCAGGTCCCTAGTCCGGAGTAAGCTCTTCCCTGAGCTAGAGGAGCGGAGCCTAGAGACAGCCCGGGTTGAACCCCCAGACCCACTGCCAGAGAAGATGCGTCAGTCAGTGGTAAGGGATGGGAGCTGATGAGGGTGTGTGAGTATGGGACTCTGTCAGGTCTGGGCCTGAGAAGGCCATGTGAAGTGTGCAGCAGCAGTCAAGCTGTGTCTCCTGACTCTGCAGCGAGAAGTCTTGCACTCCGACCTGGTGATGTGTGTGGTGATTGCCGTGCTCACCTTTGCCATCAGTGCCAGCACCGTCTTCATTGCCCTGAAGGTTTGTGTAGTATAGGTCACCCCCTCTTGGTCTGGATAAGCACCTGCTGTACTTGAGCCACTCTGGAGGCCACACCTACCCTGGAGGGCTGACCAGACTGAATCGAGCCCCTGGCCTCTCTCTCCTGCAGTCAGTTCTGGGCTTCGTGTTGTATGCGCTGGCAGGAGCTGTGGGCTTCTTCACGCATTACCTGCTGCCGCAGCTCCGCAAACAGCTCCCCTGGTTCTGCCTCTCACAGCCTGTGCTGAAGCCACTGGAGTACAGCCAGTATGAAGTGCGAGGTGAGTACCACTGGGCCGGACAGAGTCAGGGTGGAAGGCATCCCAGTGAGAAGTGTGCTCCTCTGGGCTGCGGCTGTCAGTGAGCACCTGCTGCTTGGCCAGCTCTCAGCCCCCGTGCCCATTCCTCTCCCTGCCCAGTGCAGTCTCTGCTGGACTCTAACCCTGTGCACTGCCCTTGCTTTGCTTCCTGCTGTTTCTAGTGGAAGAGAAATCCAACACTTTTAAAAGGAGTTTTATGTTTTGAATTGCTATCAGTGGGTCAGAGGCATCTACTGCTTGTTGCTGGCAATATTTAAAAATAAAAAAATACACAGGCTGTATTCAAAAATATTTTCTGGGCTGGAGAGATGGCTCAGTGGTTAAGAGCACTGACTATTCTTCCAGAGGTCCTGAGTTCAGTTTCCAGCAACCACATGGTGACTCATAACCATCTGTAATGGGATCCAATGCCCTCTTGTGGTGTGTCTGAAGACAACTACAGTGTACAAAATAAATACATAAATCTAAGAGATAAAATAATAATAAAACAAATCTTCAAATTTTTTTAACATTACATACATCTTTAATCTCAACACTTGGGAAGCAGATGCAGGTGAATCTCTGAGTTTGAGGCCAGTCTCATCTATATAGTACGTTCCAGGCCAGTCAGAGTTACATAATGAGATCCTGTCTCAGAACAAATAGAAGGTTGGTATGGCTGGAGAGTTGGCTCAGCGGTTAGAGCTGGCTCATCATCTGCTGTTAACTCCAGTTTGAGATCCGATGTCCTTTTCTGGCCTTTGCAGGCACTGCGTGCACATGGTATAGGCATTCATGCAGGCAAATTCATGCACCCTTACATGTACAATTTTTTTAAAAGGCTTAGAGCATTTGGTGTTTTAGTAACAGAATTTTGGGTGCATGTCTGTACAGCTGCTGTGCACATGTGGGGGTTAGAGACCACCTCCTGACGTTCTCTCGTTCCACCTGCTCCTGGGAGTCAAACTCCTTAGTGTCCGTGGCTGACGAACCCTTGTTCCTTTCTCAATGAGATGATGCCACTTTCCTCCTTCCCTTCCTCCTTCCAATCCCTCCTCTGAGCCCATCTTCTTGCTCTCTCTCAGATTCATGGCCCCCCTCCCTTTTTCTTTTTTCTTTCTTTTTTTGGGGTGGTGGGGTGGTTTGAGACAGGCTTTCTCTGTATAGCTCTGGCTGTCCTGGAACTTACTTTGTAGACCAGGCTGGCCTCCAACTCAGAAATCCGCCTGCCTTTGCCTCCCGAGTGCTGGGATTAAAGGCGTGCGCCACCAAGCCCGGCTGGCCCCCTTTTTTTAATTGTTGTTACACATACAGGCTACTCAGTCCAAATAATATTTGTTTGTAGCCCTTGTTTTTCTCAGACAATGGGAAATGTTGCTTCTTGGGCCAGCATCTCTGTCAGTTTTCCTTTTGCTGCCTTAAACCAAGAGAACTTCCCCCTCAAGAAGGCCTGCAGCTTGCTGTCATCCCAAACCCTCGGCCTATTCAGTATGACCTTTGCCTACCTCTGGTAGGTGTCTACAGACAGTAAAACCAGCAAAGCCCTGTCCCCCCAAGCCTATGACATGCTAAGTGGCATTTAGAGCCCCTGCCTGTTGGGCTCTTCATCCTCATTCGGAGCTGTTCACCATATTCCAAAGTCTCCAGGGACCCAGGACAGCATAGCTGGTTTACCCACCTTCCTGGGTGTTTTCTGGCCCTGTGGTGCCTACTCCTCTGGGCTCCAGAGAGGCGCCATGTTGCGGGCCGCATGCTAGCTAACAGCTTGCCTTCCTGTTACAGGCGCTGCCCAGGTGATGTGGTTTGAGAAGCTCTATGCTGGCCTGCAGTGTGTTGAGAAGTACCTCATCTACCCTGCTGTGGTTCTCAACGCTCTCACAGTGGATGCCCACACAGTCGTCAGCCACCCAGACAAATTCTGCCTCTAGTGAGGACCCTGTACCCCCACCCCCCGCTGTTGTCTGTGTATATCCTCATGTGATTGCCACTGAGGGATGGGTAGGACCTAAGACTGGCAAAACCCAAGCTGGATGCTGGCACTTAATGAGCTGTCAGTTGGAGCAAATGTATCGCCCTTCAGCTCATTCAGAGGTACTGCCCACCCCTGACAAAAGGGCTGTTCTAGTAGACAGCAGGTGCCGAGGGTGGCATTTAAACCATTGGTGAGAGGTGTGTTTCTATGCCTACCCTCCCTAAGGCCCCGCCATGTCTGAATGCCTGCCCCACCCACAGCTGCCGGGCCTTGCTAATGACTGTGGCGGGGCTGAAGCTGCTGCGCTCGGCCTTCTGTTGCCCACCCCAGCAGTACTTGACCTTGGCCTTCACTGTCCTCCTCTTCCACTTCGACTACCCGAGGCTCTCGCAGGGCTTCCTGCTTGACTACTTCCTCATGTCCCTGCTCTGCAGCAAGGTAAGCTGCTGGTTGACTCAGACCCAGGCTAATGAGCAAACAGAACAGAACTGTTCTGTCAGAGGGGAAAACGTGTCCTGAACCTGCAGCCCTGTAGACCCGAATTGCTGTAACTGTGGGCTTTTGCAGTGGCCTGAGGGAGCAATCCCTCCACTTCCCCTGCAGAGAGCAGGTTGAGACTTTGAAGGGGACCTTGCTTCAGGCCCTCCTGGGAGTTGGTGGCCAGTCAGACTTCATAGCCACTTTCCTCAGGATCAGCCAGATCTCGGCCTGACCTCGTCCCCTGCGTGCTCAGAGCTCTGCCTCTGCTGGCCAGTGTCGTGAAGCTGGGTTCTGAGCTGAGAGTGCTCCTCAGAGCCTGGGTGTATTGCTGTTCTCTTGGGCTGTGGGATTCCCCACTCAGGGATTGGGGGTCACATGGCACAAAGGACCATTCCCCACATCCTGAAGGTGCCATTGTACTGGGACCCACATTGCCCTTTAGTGATTTCCTCATCCTTGGCTTTCGTTTGCTTTCTTTACTTAGTTACTAGAATTTGAATCCAGGACCTTGGGTGCACTGGTACCACTGAACTCTTCATCAACCCTCTTTGACTTCTTGTTTTGAGATAGTCTGACTAAATTACACAGGCTCGCCTGCACTCAGCCTACTGCCCAGGCTGCCTTGGAACTTGTGATCCTCTTAAGTATATCTGGGGTTATTAGAGAACTGACCTACCAGGCTTGCCTGGGACCCTTCCAGGGCAGGGCCTAGGGTCATCTCCTGAAATCCTCACTAATGATTAAGTAACATGAGCAGAGCAAGTCATTTGCCTTCTCTGTGCTTATCTGACCTGGGACTTTCCTCTCTGTGGACTAGAAAGAGCAGTAGGAACACCAAGGCATCATGGGAGTTAACTGGCTAATGTTCTTTGGAGCCAGTCAGAAGTTACCATGGCTTCAGGTGTTGCAAGCCAAGTCTAGAAAGAAAAGGCTGGGGTGGTCTCAGGGTCGACCCTGTGGGACTGTTGTCTGGAGGCTTGGTAGATCTTAGCACCATGCATGACTGTGCATGTTTTATCACCTTGACCTTGATCTTGACCCTGACTCCTGCAGCTTTGGGACCTGCTGTACAAGCTGCGTTTTGTACTGACCTACATTGCACCATGGCAGATCACCTGGGGCTCAGCCTTCCATGCCTTTGCCCAGCCCTTCGCTGTACCACGTATCCAGCTTCTGGTTTTCCTCTGTGGGCGGGGTGTGTGTGAAGAGCAGCAGCCGTTGGCTGCAGAGAGAGGAGAGGGAGGTGGATGGTCCCATGTGCCTGTTACCGCCTTGACTTATGCCCAGACTCAGCTATGCTGTTCCTTCAGGCCCTACTCTCAGGGCTCTTCTCTACCCCACTCAACCCCCTGCTGGGCAGTGCAGTCTTCATCATGTCCTACGCAAGGCCCCTCAAGTTCTGGGAGAGGGACTACAAGTAAGTCTCATGAGAGATAGGAGCTGGTGACCGGCAGGGGGCGAGGCCAGGAAGCAGCCAGGAAGGGGCTCCAGACGCCCACAGCAAGGGGACGGGTGCTTGGCTTCGGTGGGGACACTCAGGCAGTGAGCCTGGTAAAGACCGGACGTGTGACCATCTAAAGCCTCATGGCCGCCTGGCCTCTGCGAGACCCCACTCTTTCCAGGTTTCTCCCTCATGGTTCTGTGTGAGTCCCTTCATGTCCATAAGTTTAGCCTCCTTATCTGTCAGCTACAGTGGGCTGTCACAGGTGGCATCTACTCATAGCTCAGGGATGTGGGTTCAGAGAGGACCAGGGTGGAGCTTGGGCAGGGGATCTGCTATTGGGCTGCCTGACCCTGGCTCATACATTGTTGCTCTCTCTGAAAAGCACTAAACGTGTGGACCATTCCAACACTCGCCTAGTGACACAGCTGGACCGGAACCCAGGTGGGTAGCTACTTGTCCAGGCTCTACAGGCAAGCTGTCCCCTGGAGGGTGCCCTCTTTACCTGACACTTGCCTGTTTATGTTGTTTTGGAACCCAGGCGCTGATGACAACAACCTCAACTCCATCTTCTATGAGCACTTGACGCGCTCGCTGCAGCACACGCTGTGTGGGGATCTGGTGCTGGGCCGCTGGGGCAATTATGGCCCTGGAGACTGCTTTGTCCTGGCCTCTGACTACCTCAACGCGCTAGTGCACCTCATTGAGGTTGGCAATGGCCTCGTCACCTTCCAGCTTCGTGGCCTTGAATTCCGGGGTGAGCCACAGGCCTGAGCTGGAAGACTAGCAGAGGGCAGAGAGGGCAGGCCCAGGCTGGGACACAAGATTTAGTATTGTGTTGAGACCGGATTCGAGTCCAGCTCTCAGGCTACTGGGTGATCTCAAGCAAGGTTCTCTTCCTCCTGAGTGTAGGTGTCCTACACTGTTTACCCACCCCACACATGCACATACCACCTCTGACCTCACAGGGAGCCGAGGATTACTGCCGAAAGCTGGGGTTTGAGCTCTGATGGCAGCTTCCGGCCAGCATGCCAGCCAGCACTGTAGGCGGCTGGTTCCTTGCTCAAAGGAGCTCATGTGTTCTGTGCCATCTTAAGACAAGTCCCTCAGGGGCATCAAGGGAGGCTCCAGGTACAGCTCATGAGTACTGTGACCTTGAGAAAGCCACTCTTTAATAAGTTTTGATCTTTGCCTCAATGGGGGAACTGGACCCATTTTTCTCTGACCCACTCCTTTGGCAGTTGGAATTGTGAGAAAGGGTCTCATTTTGTCAGTCCATTCAGTTAGTGGCCTTTACTGGTGTCTAGGGTAGGAGTGGCAGTGGGTCTAGTGGCTTTTTGGGCACTTGCTAGTGCAACTAGGGACTGTCCTAGTAGCTCTGACTAGGCAACCCTGTCCCACAGGCACATACTGCCAGCAGCGTGAGGTAGAGGCCATCACGGAAGGTGTGGAGGAAGATGAGGGCTGCTGTTGCTGTGAGCCTGGTCACCTGCCCCGGGTCCTGTCCTTCAATGCTGCCTTTGGGCAGCGCTGGCTGGCCTGGGAGGTGACAGCCAGCAAGTATGTTCTGGAAGGCTACAGCATCAGTGACAACAATGCAGCCTCCATGCTGCAGGTGTTTGACCTCCGCAAGATCCTCGTCACCTACTATGTCAAGGTATGGGCTCTGGGGCTGACTGGGAGGCAGCTCTTGGTGAATTGTCACTACACAGGCATGCTGATGCTGCCTGTTGGCTGGAGTGCAGGATGGCTGTTTGGGAAGCATAGAACTCACTTTTCACATTCTTCACAGTGCTACCATCAGACAGCAGGCCCCAGGGGCCTTGTGAGCAGGTGCCTGGAGTAGGAGCTCCCTATTGCGCCTTCCAGAATGCCTGTTTCAGGCCCTGAGAGTGGAGGGTGGGTGGGCAGCACGTTATGTATCCCCTCCAGGCTGCTGGCTCCAGTTGGGGCAGTTGGCTAAGGTATGTCTTCAGGACCAGTCAAGGGCTAGGAGTGTTGTAGGAAGCATGCCTAGCATGTCTGAGACCCTAGATTCAACCAAAATAAAACATAACAGCCTTTTCCAGCTTAACAGTGCTGGTGCGTGCTAATAGTAGCCATGGGGGGTAACCACAGGAGCAAGCAGGACTGGTGGGTCTGTGCCGGGCACCTTACCTGATCTGGACAGACTGTCATACTCCTGGAAAAGCCTAAGGTGCCCCTGCACAGAAGCTGGCTTCTATAATTGAAGCATTTATTAGGTGGACGCAAGAGGATGAGGAATTCAAGGCCAGCTGGACGATGTGGAAGACTCTCAAAAAGGGGTTAGGGTGGGGGAGCTGCCTAGATGCTTGCCATCCAAACAGTCATGAGGACCTGAATTCAGGTCCTGTGAAAGCTGGACGTCTTGGCATGACCTCGGATCCCAAAGCCGAGGGGCTTACTGACCAATTAGTTTAACCCAATGGTGAGCTCCAGATTCAGTGAGAATTGTTGACTCAAAAATAAGGTAGAAAAAAAAAAAAAAAGGTAGAGAGCAACTGAGGAACACACTCGATGTCAGCCTCTGGTCCCCACATGCACACACGGACACACATCATCTGTAGACGTAAGTGATTGGTTGGAGCTTTGGCATTAGAATGTGACAGAGCCAGGCTCTAGACTCAGATCTGGCATCTCAGTCACTGGGTTTTCTGCCTTGTCCTGGGTGGGAGGGAGGGGGGCTCAAATCAGGCCAGAAGAGCCTTGAGATCTGGCGAAAGTGGTGAGACACAGTAAGGTTAGGAGCCTGGCCGGGAACTGGGGATTTCAGGCAACCTAGAATATTGCCTCCTTTGCCCTAGCTCAGTTTACCTGTTGAGAAACAGAGGCTTGCAGGCTTATAGGATGTTAGGAACAATGAGGTTCTGTGACACCCAAGAAGGGGCATTATGGAAATGTCTCTGTTACTGTTCTGTTTCTGTGAAGAGACTCCATGACCAAGGCCACTTATAAAAGAAACCATTTAGTTGGGCTGGCTTACAGTTTGAGAGAGTTAGTGCAGTGCATGACATCATCACTGCAGGGAGCATGCGTAGCTGAGAGCTTATGTCTTATCCACGTGGTTGGAACTTCTGAAGCCTCAAAATCCATCTCCAGTCCACACTTCCTCCAACAAGGCCACTCTTAATCCTTCCTAAATAGTCCAAGGGAGAACCAAACTTTCAAACAAGCTTATGCAACCACCATAGAGTGTGATGGGTTTGTGTCACAGTCCAGGTCCCACATGTGCTTAAGATCTGCCCTGAGACACTAGTGACCTGCTGGGGCTAGGCAAGCCTGCTTCACTGAGGCTCCCTTTAAGGCAAACTCATGCAACTCAAGTCTGTCCCTTTGTCCCAGGCAGTGTGGATATCTTTCAGAATCATGTGTTGGAAAAACTGAGAAACCATAATTCTGTGTTCCTTTTGTCCTCTGAACCACTCCTAGGAAAGAGTTTGTAAGGCGCTGCCGCCCTTCAATTTACTAAGACACAGGCCAGAAGTGGTCCAGAGGTTCATTCCCAACTCCAGATCACTCAGTTGTCCAGGTCACCCTGCTTCTTCTCACAAGTCACATCAGGGCTCCATGTCCCTCAGAGTGCTGTGCACCAGTCGTGGCTAGGCGTAGGTTGGCACTGAAATGAGCTTGGCCTTGTCAGCTTTTTTTTGTTTGTTTGTTTGTTTTTTTTAAGATTTATTTATTAATTATATGTAAGTACACTGTAGCTGTCTTCAGACACTCCAGAAGAGGGCGTCAGATCTTGTTACGGATGGTTATGAGCCATCATGTGGTTGCTGGGATTTGAACTCAGGACCTTCGGAAGAGCAGTCGGGTGCTCTTACCCACTGAGCCATCTCACCAGCCCCGGCCTAGTCAGTTTTATAGCCAGTGTGTCTCAGCCTGGATACCTGAGAAGCTGGGCAGAGTGATATACCTGGAGATGTGATTAAAGGCATAGAGGGGTGAAGGGTGTACGGACAGCGCAGTACTGGGAAGGGGTGAAGCATGTACGGACAGTGCAGGGCTCAGAGAGCAGCTGTGCTAGGAGCCCAGGCCGTGGCAGTCTTGTGCCTTGTAGATGGACCAGGCCAGACTCTGCCCTTGTGAGCAGCTCTGGCCATGCTAAGGTACTTTACTTTCCCTCACATTCTGCCCTTCCCATGGGCATCACCTAATAGTGGGCAACAGGCGGAATGCAGTGTCTGGGTATAGAGCCACCAGCTCCCATCCACCTGCAGCCAAGCCCCATCCTTGAGGTATGTAGTTTTTGTTTTTTTTGAGACAGGGTTTTTCTGTGTAGCCCTGGCTATCCTGGAACTCACTTTGTAGACCAGGCTGACCTCGAACTCAGAAATCTGCCTGCCTCTGCCTCCTGAGTGCTGGGATTAAAGGCGTGCGCCACCATGCCCAGTGGTATTCAGTTTTTGCATGTTATCTTGCTTGTATCCTTTAGTGAACTTTAGGAAAGGTGGCCCTGTGTGATGGCCCCACACAGCCGAAGAGTCAGTTGAGGCGCCTTATAGGCAGTGAGCCTCGTGCAGGAGAGCACCCTGGTCCTGAGCCCCATGAATGGCCAGTGACCTGTACCCTGGCAAACAACTACAGAGAGGGTTCCATTCAGGAGCTCTTCCTAGAAAGCCTTGAACTTCGGTGTCATTTTGAGACTCATACAGAGGGCGCATCATAGAATACAATGACAGTGTTAAAAATGAACTGCATCAACACATTCCAGGGCCACTCCCCCCGACCCAGAAACAGTGCTTTTTGGGTTCTCTTAGTGGCTCTGGTGGAGCCTGGATTTCAGAGATGCTCTCTAGCAGGAAGGTCAGTCTGGAGAGCAGGGGTCATGTATTCCTGTGCCGTCCTTTTAATAAGCCCTAAGTCAACAGCCAGCTCTTACCAGACTTCATTGACTGCTGCCAAAACCACATCTGTGTAGGGAGTTGAAGGACACACCCTGTCCCCAACACACACACCATACCACATGCTGCCTTGAAGCATCCGCTCCATCCTTCATGTTCTCCACCAGAGGAACACACATCTGTTTGAGCGCTAGCTCTTCCTGGCTGTACCCTGGCCATTTTGCCCAGGCTTTTAGCCACTCAGGATCCCACCACAGTCACTCTGCTGTCCCTATTGCCTGGATACTCTCTGTCCGTGGATAGCTACACTACCTCAACCTGGGCTTCTCCACTGCTTAGCCAGGGAGAGGGCCAACTCCATCAGCTTCAGGTCAGAGAGGTACATGGAACCCCCATAATCTTGTTGTCTGCCCACTGCTGTCCCAGCTTTGCTAGCTGCCTCCCTCCCTAGAGCTGCTCTCCACTTACCCAACCCCGGTTTAAACACCAGCAAGGTCCCCTAAGAATAAGCGACACTCTGCACTTTGATACAAAGTGTATGCCTCTGGCCTTTTTCAGAGAAGGTCTTATGTCTGTCATAGTAATTTGCCTAAAGGGACCTGTGACTCAGGCCACACAGTCCCTGGTTTGTGGGCAGCGTGCTGTTTCAGTCAATATTCTTGGCCCTGAGATGTGGATGCTGCACAGTGTCCTTCCGTTCCAGCCCAGTTTGCTCACTTATGTGACACTGGGCAAGACTGTCATCTGTGTGAGCCTCCATTCCCCTTACAGATGGGCTGGGTTCTAGGGATGGCAAGAAGCAGATCCTGCTGCCAAGTGCGGGACCACTCTGTAAGTGGGGTGCTTCCTGCCGGTTCTCACACTTTGTCCCGGGAGAGGAAGCACACACTTACCTACTTAGCTTCCCAGAGCTCAGCTGCGATGCAGAAGCTGCATCACAGAAAGCATTGTGGCTCAGCTGGGGTGTGTTTTCCCCACTGCTGGGGTGTTGGGATGGAGTTGCCCCTGACAACTACCCCTCCTCTTCCAGAGCATCATCTACTATGTGAGCCGCTCTCCAAAGCTAGAGACCTGGCTAAACCATGAGGGCATCGCTGCTGCCCTCCGGCCTGTGCGAGCCCTTGGTTACGCAGACTCGGACCCCACCTTCTCACTGAGTGTTGACGAGGACTATGACCTCCGGTTGTCTGGCCTCTCCCTGCCGTCCTTCTGCGCTGTCCACCTCGAGTGGATCCAGTACTGTGCCTCTCGGCGCAGCCAGGTCAGCTACCTGTCCCTTAGGTCTGCCCTACCCCAGACTCTCAGGACCTGGGCTGCCTGGTCACTCCCTTCACACTTGGTGACTCTCAGTCTGGACTCCAGTCCCACACTGAGCTGTGCTGACTGGGGTCTTTGTGTCATAGCCCGTGGACCAGGACTGGAATTCACCATTGGTTACACTGTGCTTTGGCCTGTGTGTACTGGGTCGCCGGGCCCTGGGAACAGCCTCACACAGTATGTCTGCCAGGTAAGTGCCCATAGGCAGCAGAGCCTGCTGCTCTCCCCGCCTTCCTCTGAAGAGCCCCACACCCCCGTTGGTGCACTCCTCTCACATGGGTGAGATCCTCTGCAGCCCTGACCTCACCTGCCTTTGCACTGCTCTGTGGGGAAGAGACGAGCATCTCCTTCTGGCTCTCCCTGTGGCTGATGCCTTCTCCCCACCCAGCCTGGAACCCTTCCTCTATGGCCTGCACGCCCTGTTCAAGGGGGACTTTCGCATCACCTCTCCCCGTGACGAGTGGGTCTTTGCTGACATGGATCTGCTTCACCGAGTGGTAGCACCTGGGGTTCGCATGGCCCTCAAGCTTCACCAGGTAGGAGGGATGTGCCAGGCCAAGTAAGAGGCAGGTGGGAGATGAGGCCTTCCCCAAGACCAGCGGACCCTGACTTCTGTCCTCTCCTCCAACCAGGACCATTTCACATCTCCTGATGAGTACGAGGAACCAGCAGCCCTGTATGACGCCATCGCGGCCAATGAGGAGCGGCTAGTCATCTCACATGAGGGGGACCCTGCCTGGCGCAGTGCCATCCTCAGCAACACCCCCTCCCTGCTGGCGCTGCGCCATGTCATGGACGATGCTTCTGATGAGTACAAGATCATCATGCTCAACCGGCGCCACCTCAGCTTCCGAGTCATCAAGGTGGGGCAGACAGTCTTACCCCATCTCACAGCTGGTGCCCGTCCTCGGTGTCACTGCCCTGACCTTTGGTGTGGCCCTCCACAGGTAAACCGAGAGTGTGTGCGTGGGCTGTGGGCTGGGCAGCAACAAGAGCTGGTGTTCCTGCGCAACCGCAACCCTGAGCGCGGGAGCATCCAGAACGCCAAGCAGGCGCTCCGCAACATGATCAACTCCTCCTGCGACCAGCCACTGGGCTACCCCATCTACGTGTCACCTCTTACCACATCTCTGGCTGGTAGCCACCCCCAACTGCGGGCGCTGTGGGGTGGTCCTGTCAGCCTGGGTGCCATTGCCCGATGGCTCTTGCACAGCTGGGAGAGGTGAGCCCTGGCTGCCCCCCTTAGCTTGGGAAGATTTCTGAGGGCCTGATGCTCTGGGATTCAGGGAGCAGGAGCATGGAGATGGAGCAGCTTCCTTCAAGGTCACAGAGGTGCAGTCTTGCAGTCAGTGAGCTTGGATCCTTCTCCCAGAGAGGCTTCTTCCACCCCTAGTGGGCTTTAGTATTTAAAAGACTATAAACTAGAGATGAGACTCCTGGGACTCAGATGTTAGATGTTTCTGTAGGGCTCGCAATGCCTTGCCCTGGACTCCTCACGCGTCTCCCGCTTCTTCACCCAGACTTCATAAGGGCTGTGGCGCTGGCTGTAATAGCGGAGGGAATGTGGATGACTCGGACTGTGGTGGGGGTGGCGGCCTGACCTCCCTCAGCAATAATCCCCCCTTGGCGCACCCTACGCCTGAAAATACAGCAGGTAAGTAGGCGAAGCTGGGCTGAACCTGTGCGTTAGACTGGCCCAGCTGAGGTCTTTGCGCTTATCTGTTTCCTACAGGCAGCAGTGAGCAGCCCCTCCCACCAGGTCCTAGTTGGGGACCACGGCCTTCCCTCAGTGGCTCTGGTGATGGCCGGCCCCCTGCTCTGCTGCAGTGGCCTCCCCCTCGGCTCCCTGGCCCACCTCCTGCTTCACCTGCTCCCACTGAGGGTCCCCGGCCCTCAAGACCTCCTGGCCCTGGTCTCCTCAGTTCTGAGGGACCCAGTGGGAAGTGGAGTCTGGGGGGCCGGAAGGGACTGGGAGGATCTGATGGGGAACCAGCCTCAGGGAGCCCCAAAGGAGGCACCCCCAAATCTCAGGTAAGGAACCTGTGGAAGGAGACGACCCCAGGAGTTCTCAGGTCGGTTTGTCTGCTCATCCGTCTGTCTTCTCTTCCATAGGCCCCTCTAGACCTCAGCCTCAGCCCTGATGTCAGCTCTGAGGCCTCACCTGCCAGAACCACCCAGGACCTTCCTTGCTTGGACAGCAGTGCTCCTGAGGGTTGCACACCCTCCGGTGCCCCAGGTGACTGGCCTGTCCCTGCTGAGGAACGCGAAAGCCCTGCTGCCCAGCCCTTGCTGGAGCATCAGTACTGAGGAGCCAGCCTGGCCTCTGCTGGATTGCATCCCAGGACTCAGTAACTTAGACTCTGCTGGACCACAGAACTGATCGGCTTTGGCTCTGGGGTCTGCACCCTGATATCTGGCTACTTGAATGTCAGATCTGAGTGACCCAGACTTCTCTCCCTGATCCGTGGCCTGGATACCCCAAATCAAGGCAGCAGCCTCTTAGCCAGGCCCTAAGAGGCAAACCCATGGGCTGGTCCCTCATTGGAGCCCATGGCCAGGACTGACTTTGCCCCCAAGGCTGGCCTCCTTAGCCTGGACCTGGGGCCCAACATGTGGCAAGGGGGATTCATTCGTTCTTTTGTCATTTTTCTTTTTTTTTCTGTGCTTCAGAGACACCAAATTAATAACACTATTTTTGATTTTGGTTGGCAGTTTATTTTCTGTGGGACTAGGTGAGGTTGGTAGAGGTGCCGAAGGCAGGGAGGATGAAGTCAGAAGAGCGTGAGGAGTCCGCCGAGTGGAGATGAGGTGGGATGGCTGCCTTCCTCACCGGCCTCCCTGCTTTTCAAGCAGTCCTCTGTGCCCTAGTGGCTCACACGTTCATCAGCCTTGATCGTGATCAAAGACTACTTAGCCTCATTTGTCCCAAGCTTAAAGAAAATAACGCGGAATAGAAAAGGTTCTATTTTGTTTTTGAGACGGGCTTACTACGCACTCCCCTTGAACTCAGATCCACCTGCCTCTGCCTCCAGAGTGCTGGATTTAATGGTGTTCACCACTGCATAAATGGTAGATTGGTTATCTAGCTAGGCCCAGCCCTTAAAGAGTGAAATAGTTTATGGCCCTAGTACCTGCTGTCTGCTGAGCCACAGCAGGACACTAAGTGGCCTCTAGCGCTCCAATTGGTCTGGAAGGTAGGTACATTTGTTCACATTTCTCGGTAAAGTCACTGACTGGACTAGGACCCGGAGTTAAAAGAGCGGCTGAAGGCTGGGACAGAAGAGAACTTCAAGCTGTCCAGGGCTGCCTAGGTTCCTGCCGGAGGTCCCCACCCACTGTGCTTCCCGCCTTAGACAGCTCCCGGGTAGTCCCGCCCCTCCACCACGTACCGCCTCCATCCTGGCCCCGCCTCCGGGCGGAGCGGAGGCGCCGGGAGCGGTGCGAGCAGGCTGCGGGACCTTGGTGCGGAAGGCAGCGGTGGCCAGCTTGAGCCCGAGAGGTACTGGCGGGATCAGGGACCGGGAGGCACCAGGTTCGGGTTGGATACCCAACAAAGTAACCTGGATGTGAACCCTTGTAGTGTGGGGAGGGATGGGACTATTGGCTGCTTTCACTACACGCACCCCACCCAACCTCCTGCCCCAGTCCAGCCCGGAGTCAGCACGTCCAGTGTTCTGTCTCCTGCTGGCAGCTCCCACTCCCTCCTCTGCATGAGCAGATTTAGAGCTCCACTGAGTGGATTCATTGGTTCTGGACTTTTCTCAGCAGTGCTGGCAGCTGCTCCTGCTGCTGAGTATGTGGGGTTCCCCCTATTCTGGGGCTCCCCTTTTCCCAGTGTGACCTCTTTCCCAGCCTTGGCAATGCTGGGTTCTGGCCTGGGAGGAAACATCTGTAGCACTCCCTGGCAACAGAAATGGGGTCACGACCTCCAGATGTGCTGGGAAGCATCCAGCGCCTCCTCCTGGGGCAGCCAGGCCTTCCGGATCTGTGGGGGCGGGGCACCCCCTTTCCCCCCCAGTGACACAGGCTGCAAGGAATGTCCTGGCCTCAATGGACCTTGTGTGAAGATGTGGGATGGGGGGCAGAGCCCAAGTACACCCCTTAAGGCAGGGCCAGAACAAGAGGGAGCTCCTGGGCTGGGCTGCATACAGTCCCAGAGCTCAGCTCATGGCGAAGGGCCCTCACAGACCCCTCTCTTGTCCGTCTCCTCCCCGCACTGTGGCCTAAATCCAAGCCTGCATATGCCCACAGCTTAGTCCATGGACCTGGGGTCTACATAGTTCACACACGGACATAGTTGGCTTCACCTTTCAGTTTCCAAGCAGTCTTCAAAGAAATCAAGAAGTGCAGCATCGTAGCTTATCCTAGAAGACAGACAGGAAGACCCTGAGGAAGAGGTCTGCTCTTGTTTGGTTCTGGAGACCCAGCTGAGGGGTACCATGGAGCTGCTCCCTATCCCCTCCTGGCCTAGCCCCACTTGATGCCACTGGATGATGTATAAAACAGTACCAATGGAGGCCTGCCCCTGCCCCAGCTGTTGGCTTCATCCCTAGCTCCCCCCAAGGTGGGCTCAGCCTTCTCACACCTTTTTGCACCTGCTTAGTCTAGCTTCACCGCATTTCCGCACTTAGTAGGTCCTTGGGGCCTTGGGTGTTTTAGCCTTACATCCTGTGAGACCTTGAGCCTCTCCCGTCTCCCCTCACAAGGCTGCCTTACTCCTACGCACACAGTAGCAGAGTAGACAGGTGCAGCGCTGACAAGCCCCGAAGCAGCGGTTCTCAACCTCTGCTGGGACCCCTTTGAGAGTCAAACAGCCCTTTCACAGGAGTCACACTTGAGATATTTACGTTATGATTCTAATTTTTTTGGGGGGGTGGTTTTCAAGACAGGGTTTCTCTGTGTAGCCCTGGCTGTCCTGGAACTCACTCTGTAGACCAGGCTGTCCTTGAACTTGAAATCTGCCTGCCTCTGCCTCCCAAGTGCTGGGATTAAAGGCATGCGCCACCACTGCCCGGCTTGTGTTATGATTCTTAAGGGCAGCAAAATTACAGTGGTGAAGTAGCAATGAAAATAATTTTCTGACTTTGAGGTCACCATACCATTAGGAACTGTATTAAAGCATCATAGTGTTTAAGAACGTTGAGAACCACTGCCTTCGAGATTCAGAAACAAGGTTCAAATTCTAGTTTGAACATGGAACTAGTTCAGGCAAGCTCATCTTCTTTACCCGGCCTCACTGTGACCTGTCTCACTGGGTTCAGATCTCGCTGTCCATGCATGTGAGGCCAGGTAAACAGATATCCACAGGGTCCTGTTGGGGTTAGCCTCTCTCACTCCAGGGAGTGGGCATAGTGACCTGCAAGAGGTTAGTATTAGTCCTGTCCTTTAGACTTAGGTGTCTCGGGTCCCGTGACTGAGCTGTTATGACCCTAGCACCTTCCTCAGGATATAGGAGCCAAGCAGGGGGCTGGGCTGAGTTGGGGCCACTTCCTGTGTTATAGGAAGTCCTCTCACCACTGCTTCTGTCCTGTAGCAGCTGCCCCAGGAGCTCCTGTGTCCTTGAGGTATTGAGGCTTCGGGAATTGAGGGCATTGAGTCTAGGGCCTTGGGTGCTCAGCTCCTTGGGGACCCTGGAGGAAGTGGGAGGTACCAGGGAGGAAGGTCTCTGGGGACAGGACGTCCTCCCTTTGTCAAGTGGGCAAGACCCAGACACCAGTGACTGCTTTGATTTCCGTCCCAGTGGAAACTGTCTCCCGAATTTGGTGGCAACCCTTACTTTGGGCCTAGTTCCACAGCCAAGGTGTACAGGGGAGAACTAGGAGGCTCCGTGCCCACTAGACCCAGTCACTAGCACCCCCAGAGGCAAAGCATCCCAGCTCAGCTCCCAGCCTTGACCAGAGCTAAGCCTGGGATGGGGGCTGGAAACTTCAGCCCCAGGCAGACAAGGAAGTGGCCAGGAAAGCGGAAGCAGCTTTGATGGTCCCGGAGGGGGCCGGAAGCTAAATGGGGTGGTGGAAGACTGGGCTGGGGGCCTGAGTTCCTGTTTTCTCCCCAGGCCCATCTGAGCAGCCCCCTCCTCCTGCAGTGCAGGAACCACTGAAACCTCAGCCTTCTGGCTGGGCACCAAGGACCCTTGCCCACCAATGCGGCCCGGCCCCCAGAGAGTCAGGCCCACAGAGCACGCCCATGTGGGCCGGCGGTGTGGGGAACCCTCGGCGGGGCATGGCCCCTGCACCCTCCGATGACCTCTTTGCCCGTAAGCTGCGCCAACCTGCCCGGCCCCCACTGACACCACATACCTTTGAGCCGAGGCCAGCTCGGGGCCCACTCCTGCGCAGCGGCAGTGATGCTAGTGAAGTCCGGCCCCCTACACCGGCCAGCCCCCGTGCCCGTGCCCACAGCCACGAGGATGCCAGCCGCCCTGCTGCAACCCCTACTCGGCTCTTCACTGACCCACTGGCACTGCTAGGGCTGCCAGCAGAGGAGCCAGAGCCCACCTTCCCGCCAGTGCTGGAACCCCGGTGGTTTGCTCACTACGATGTGCAGAGCTTGCTCTTTGACTGGGCTCCACGACCTCGGGGGACAGGCAGCCATACAGAGGCAAATTCTGGGACCTTAGCTGAGGACCAGACTACCACCTCAGATCTACTGCTCGGGGCACCTGGCTTTGTGAGCGAGCTTGGTGGTGAGGGTGAGCTAGGGCTGGGCGGGCCAATATCCCCACCTGTGCCCCCTGCACTGCCTAATGCGGCTGTGTCCGTCCTGGAGGAGCCACAGACTCGGACCACAGCTTACAGCCTGGAGCACGCAGATCTGGGTGCAGGTTACTACCGCAAGTACTTCTATGGCAAAGGTAAGGGCAGGCGAGCCTGGGAGAGGCAGGAGAGGAGCTGGGTCAGAGGTCCCTGTGGTCTACATTCTATACAGTGGGAGGCTCGTGGGTTGTGCTTGCCCGGTAAAAGAGGAGCAGGAGCTGAATTGGGCTCTGTTGGCTCAACTCTAACCACCTCTTTAAGGCCAAGCCTGAAGTCAGGGAGTGCCCTTCCATCTGGCTCATCTTCATAACCCTCCAGGAGGCCAGCGAGCGATTTCCTATTTCCATATCTGTGGGATGAAACCCCGTTCTCATTATTAGCAGGAAAAGAAGCTTTCATGTCTTGAAAGGGAGAACCTAAGCTTTGGTGGAGCCAGTGCAGCATATGGACTTAGGCATTTGTTCCCCGGGCCTAGGACAAGGTGTAACGTGGGTGGGACTGCAAACGGGTGGGAGTGAACTTCTCCCAGGTTCAGCGCTTGGTGATAGAGTACCTAGGACAGTACTTCTGTGGTGGGCGTGGTGAAGAGATAGGGTGGTCTGTGGGTTTGACCCATAGGCCACTGACCAAACCCCCCCCCCCGGCCCCCAGAACACCAGAACTTCTTTGGGCTGGATGAGGCGCTGGGTCCAGTGGCAGTGAGCCTGCGACGGGAGGAGAAAGAGGGCAGTGGAGGGGGCACCCTACACAGCTACCGGGTCATCGTGCGGACTACTCAGGTGGGCTGGGATTACAGGCACAGGAGGTGGGTTCCCTCCACCACAGCCTATACAAAAACTGAATGTCCCTACATCCTATCCTTAGCTCCGGACCCTCCGTGGCACCATCTCAGAGGACGCACTGCCTCCCGGCCCCCCGAGGGGCCTATCCCCGAGGAAGCTTCTGGAACACGTGGCTCCACGGCTGAGCCCCACCTGCCTGCGCCTGGGCTCAGCCTCTCCCAAGGTGCCCCGCACGCTGCTTACTCTAGATGAGCAAGTGGTGAGTGGCTGGGAGGAAGGAGGGCTCAGCATCTGGGGAGATGGGGCTCCCTAATCCTGACCTGATCTGACAGACTGACCTCAGGAGAGCTGATCCACCTCCAGCATCTCAGGGAGAAGGAGCCAGCGTCACGGGAGACTTGTTTGATCAAGGCAGACTTGTAAAGCAGCCATAGCATGTTAGGAATGCAGAGTCTGGGGCTGCAGCCTGGCCTGCTCAGGCACTGCATCAAAAAACAAACAGAAACCCCTAGGGCGACTCCTGGGCACCTTTACAGTATGGCTGACCCTGTTGCTCTGCAGCTCCCTCACCATGTCACCATTTTTTTTTTTTTTTCTTCCCCCAGCCCATTGGGTCTCTTCACATGGGAAGCTTCCTAGAGCTTCCTGTTCACCTCAGGACACTCAAGCTAGTTGGAAGTCCTGTACCTTGTGCTGAGAGTTGCCCACTGGCCCTGGCTCTCCTCTGTGTTGTTTATTACAGTGGTCACTGAACATCTCATCCCTTCACGGTATCAGACCTAGACCAGATGCTGAAACCGCTCCAGATGAGATGCTGTCCCTGAGTGTGGGCAGAGAGCCCCTGATGAAATACAGGAGCTGCAGGGTTCAGTGACAGAGAGTGGGGGAGTGGGTCCCTAGAGGCCACTGACAGCACCCAAAGTTTCATACTGGAAAACATATAAGCCCCCAGACCAGCATGAGCCTGTTTTCTGGGCAGGCAGGATTGACAAGGTTTTTTTTTTTTTTTTTTTTTTTTCTGAGCAGAGATCTTTCTAAACCATTCTTGTAAGAGCCTTCTGCTCAGAAAGGCCCAAAGCTGTGGTTATTGTTCAGATTAGACATGGCAGTCATGGTGGTTACAGGTAATGATGAGGTGGCTCACACTCTGTGACAGACTGAAAAGTGTGAAGAAGGGCGAGATCCCCAGCTTCTCAGCCCTAGGAGTTGTGTTTTGTTGTGGGTCCCAGGGACTCTGGAGGAAGGATAGAGGAAGAGACATCATAATTGAGGGGGTCACGATGTGGCCAGGTGTGGCGGTGTGTGTCTTTAGTCCTGGCATGGAGGCAGAGGCCCCTGGCAGCTGGTGAACCAGACCTGGGGTTTGGGAAAAGGGCCTGAGCTAGAAGCAGCTGTGGGGGGAGAAGAGATTAAATATGCAGGGAAGCATAGGCGGAGAGTTTCAAGGAAGATGACATTGTTGTCCCCCAGTACTAGGGCCAACAGTGCCAGGATAAGGCCATATATATGTGGTCTATAAGGGGAGTTGTGGTTTTCTGTGGGCTTTGTTTTGGCAAGCCCCCACATACACACCCCTCCCCTGAGGTACAGAAGCCAGGACCTCAGGCATGCTAGGAAGCCCTCAGCCACAGAGGTTAGCTGTGAAGGAGGGAGGGAAGAGCTGGGGACTGGGGGATGGGATTACTTCAATGGGGCCAGTAGGGCATACCTGTCTGCAACTGGAAAACACTAGGAGAGGAATGTACAGAAAAGCCAGGCATAGTGGTGTATGCCTGTAATCCCCATATTAGGCAGCTGAGATAGGAGGATTGCATTGAATTCAAAGCCAGCCTGGGCTACATAGCAAGACCCTGTTTGTTTTTTTAAGATTTATTTAATTATTCTATGTACATGAGTACACTGTTTCTGTCTTCAGTCACACCATAAGAGGGCATAGGATCCCCATTACAGATGGTTGTGAGCCATCATGTGGTTGCTGGGAATTGAACTCAGGACCTCTGGAAGAGCAGCTGGTGCTCTTAACCGCTGAGCCATCTCTCCAGCAACCCTGTTTCAAACAAAAATGCAGGTACATGTCTAGACTTCCAGTATTTGGGAGATAGGGGCAAGAGGATCAGGAGTTCCAGGCCAGTCTTAGCTATGTATGAGTTTAAGTACAGCCTGGCCTATGTACTATAGCCTATCAAAAATACAAACAGGAAGGGGACAGAAATGACTCCAAACCTCAGAGGGCTGGGGTGCCAGCATGCTGGAGCCTTGAGCCGAGGGAACGTGGGCACTGTGCTTGGCAGAGGCTCTCAGCCTTCCTGGTGCCCTTTACTACAGCTCCTCATGGTGTGGTGACTCTGATCATGAATTATTTTCATTGCCACTTCATAACTGTAATTTTGCTGCCCTTAGGAATCGTACCATAAATACCTGACACGCAGGATCTCTGCTGCTATGAGACCCCCGTGAATGGGCCATTGGACCCTCAGAGGGGTCACAGCCATAGGTTGAGAACCACTGGTGTATAGGGTCCTTTCTGTGAGTCATCTCTTTTGTTGCTGGAGAAGTCATTAAATCTTCTGTCCCCTCCCTGCCCTCATGAGCACAGGGAGAGGGCAGGTGGAACCCACTTGATGGGCAAAGACGCCCAAATGGCTGAGTTCCTACCCTGGCAGCCCAGCCCCCAAGGCCAGCTCTTCCCATGCTCCACAACGTGGTGGGGCTGGCAGGGTACTGAAGCCTTTGTCTTCTGTTGTCCATGACCCCCTCAGCTGAGCTTCCAACGCAAGGTGGGCATCCTGTACTGCCGGGCCGGCCAGGGCTCTGAGGAAGAGATGTACAACAACCAGGAGGCCGGAGCAGCCTTTATGCAGTTCCTCACCTTGCTGGGTGATGTGGTGCGACTCAAAGGCTTTGAAAGTTACCGGGCCCAGCTGGATACCAAAAGTGAGCCTCTCCCCCGTCCCCCCCCCCCCAGAAGGGACTGGAGGTGCAGGGCAGAACTTTATCAGCATTCCTTAGTCTGTGGTAGCTGAGGCTGAGAATGGGGGCCGAGCTGCCCACAGCAATCTAGTGCTCTGCTCCCCTCTAAGTCTTACTTCTGGGTTCGTTCTATCTCAGCACCCCTATCCTGATTCCCCTTCACCCTGGTGCGGGGCTGCAGTCTATAGGAGAGGGGAGGGAATTTACCAAGGATGGGGGCTCTTGGTCTTCGTGGCCTAGGCAATAATGACTGGTGGCTGGGACATAGAAGTTAAGTTCAAGCAAGGCTCACTGAAGTCACCCACACTCCCCATGTTCTCTTTGTGTCCCCAATTGTCTGGCTACAGCGGATTCTACGGGCACACACTCACTCTACACCACCTACCAAGACCATGAGATCATGTTTCACGTGTCCACGATGCTGCCTTACACGCCTAATAACCAGCAACAGGTGTGCGAGGGGTTGGGACAGGCCAAAGACTTTCGGGAAGCAGTGGAGGGTGTTACTTCAGTGGTAGTATCAGAACCGTAGTTTGAGCTCTGCTGAACCCAACAACCGCTCCCCCCCCCCGCCCCCCATGCTGTACCACCTCCCAAATACCCTCCTCAGGCCTTTACAAGGTGCAGGTGGGGAACCACTGACGCCTTTGCCATGCCTAAATGAGGGATTTGGGGGGCACAAAGCTCACCTCTCGTTGCCTACCTTTAAACCCCAGCTCCTGAGGAAGCGTCATATCGGGAACGATATTGTGACCATCGTGTTCCAGGAGCCGGGTAGCAAGCCCTTCTGCCCCACGACAATCCGCTCTCACTTCCAGCATGTTTTCTTGGTGGTGCGTGCGCATGCTCCCTGCACCCCACACACTTCATACAGGTGGGTGCTAGGGTGATCTCAGGTCATGGGCACCGATGATTGGACACATCCCTCGCCCCCTTCAGCCTCTCGTTCCCTCACTACAGCCTTCCTCCACGCAGGGTGGCAGTGAGCCGCACCCAGGACACTCCTGCCTTCGGGCCCGCGCTGCCAGAAGGTGGAGGACCCTTTGCAGCCAACGCCGATTTCCGGGCCTTTCTGTTGGCCAAGGCACTCAATGGTGAGCAAGCGGCTGGTCACGCACGCCAGTTCCACGCCATGGCTACACGCACACGCCAACAGTACCTGCAAGACCTGGCTACTAATGAAGTGACCACTACTTCGCTGGACTCGGCTTCGCGGTTTGGCCTGCCATCTCTGGGGGGTAGGCGCCGGGCAACCCCTCGGAGCCCAGGCGCGGAGTTGCAGGCGGCGGGCGCGCTGATGTGGGGCGTGCGCGCGGCTCCAGGGGCGCGGGTCGCAGCGGGAGCTGAAACGAGCGGCCCGGACGACGCCGAGGTGCCCTGCTTGTTGGGCATCTCAGCAGAGACACTGGTGCTGGTTGCTCCTCGCGACGGCCGCGTAGTCTTCAATTGTGCCTGTCGCGATGTATTGGCCTGGACCTTCTCAGAGCACCGACTTGATCTGTACCACGGGCGCGGGGAGGCGATCACGCTGCGGCTCGACGGGGCCCCAGGGCAAGCCGTGGGCGAAGTCGTGGCACGTCTTCAGGTGAGCCAGTGTCTAAAACTAAGGCGCCGGCCTCCCCTGGTCCGGTGCGCATCGGGGGCGGAGCCTACTGAAAACTGTTAGGCTGCGGCGGTGGGGCGGGGAGAGGGGGCTTGCACAGGTGACTTCTAATCTCAGACTCTCCAATTCGAATACACAACTATCAGGTGGGTCGCTAGGGCTCCACCCGCATGCCGCGTTAAGTCGATCGAGGCCGGGGCGGGACCGGGGCGGTGCCTCTGCAAAGCCACGCCCCCAAGGGCCACTCACCCAACTTTTCCTTGCAGCTGGTGAGCCGCGGCTGTGAGACCAGAGAACTAGCGCTGCCCAGAGATGGCCAAGGTCGCCTGGGCTTTGAGGTGGATGCAGAGGGCTTCATCACGCACGTGGAGCGCTTCACGTTCGCGGAGACCACGGGGCTTCGGCCTGGAGCTCGTCTGCTGCGAGTCTGCGGTCAGACGCTGCCCAAGCTGGGTCCTGAAGCTGCTGCCCAGATGCTGCGCTCTGCGCCCAAGGTCTGCGTCACGGTCCTACCTCCAGACGAGAGCGGCCGACCGCGAAGGTCAGGGCACCGGGGGTGGGGGCTTGTGGGGGGGTAGGAGGACTGAGCAGCTGGCCCATTCTGTGCCTCCCGTGTTAGCATCAGCATGCTCTGAATCGTACCTTACTCATCTAGACTTGAAACTGTTTAAGTTCATGCTTTCACTCTCTAAAGGTCAAATAGCCCCTTCTATTATTTCAAGATATTAGCTCCTCCACCCTAAGTATACACCAATTGATCACTTCCTATTCTAAACCCAATATAGGCAAACTTTTCCCATAGAACCCCCAATAGTAAATACTTTTAGACTTTTGGAGCCACTCTTCTGCCACAGTCACTCGTCTCTTTTGTAGGAAAATGAATGTGTGCCAGTATCTACTAAAACCATGGAGGCTGGAATTTTAGGATTTGATGTGGATGCTCTTTGTCTTGTGGAGGGGTTACTGGTAAACCAATGTAGGGTCAAAAAAATTCCAAGTGGAAATACATTATGCTCAGACTGTGTAATTTTTCCATGTCATGAAGTACTCTATTAATATCTTTTAAATAATTTAAACATCTAAGAACTAAGGCCAGAGAAGTGGCTCCACCATTAAGAGCATCTGCTGCTCTTGCAGAGGACCTGAGTTGGATTCCTAGCACCCACATGGTGCTCCACCACAGCCTGTATGCAACTCCAGATCCAGGAGTCTCACGCCCCCTTCTGGTCGTCATTGGCGGTTGCATTCACATGTGCCTGCCCCCTCCCCACATAAATACACATATACACGTCAATAAATAGTTCAAGATATCTAAAAACTATTCTTAGCAGATAGGAGTTTGAAAAACTGGCATGTGTGCTAATAAAAAGGAAGAGAAGCATAGACTGGATTTGGCTCCAGGCAGTGCACTGTGGATGCTAATCAATTTACATTACATTGTTTAAACTGTAAGTACACTTCTGTATGTTTGACAGAAAACACAGAGAGAGTAGCCTGCTTAGGATACATGGGGCAGCCATGGATACAAGGCTAACAGTGATATTTGTCTGCTATAGAGTCAGGATGCCTGGACCTCTCTTCCTTTTGGATGTCTCTGGCAGTAGCTCGGATGGGGTGGATGCTGTGGAGGGGATGGAGGGACCTACCTGATGTTGCCCCACCCCCACCCTCCAGGAGCTTTTCGGAGCTGTATATGCTCTCTCTGAAGGAACCCAGCCGGCGTGGGGCCCCAGAGCCAGTACAGGATGAAACTGGGAAGTTGGTCATGTTGCCTCCCACCAAGCAGCTGCTACATTTTTGCCTGAGAGACAGTAGCAGTCCTCCGGGGCCTGGGGATCTGACTGAGGAGAGAACAGAGTTCCTGCACAGCCACAACTCCCTGTCACCTCGAAGGTACACGCACTGGGCTAGCCTGACCTGAAGGCACGGCTCTGGAAGAGCAGCTCTCCGTTCTGAGTCACCCCTGCCCTCCTTAGCTCCCTGTCCGATGAGGCTCCAATCCTGCCCAACACCACTCCAGACCTCCTCCTTGTCACCACTGCCAACCCATCTGCACCCGGTACTGACAGAGGGACACCCCCTTCCCAGGTAAGCAGAAACAAGGCTCTGGAGAGTCATTGCAGAGGTGACATTGGGTGTTACAGCCTTGCTGTTCACTTTTGCCCCCAGGACCAGTCAGGAAGCCCCAGTAGCCATGGAGACACCAGTGACTCAGCCCCAGAACTGAAGGCCTCCATCCTGCCCAGAACCTTGTCTCTGCGGAATTCCATCAGTAAGAGTGAGTCTGGCGCCAGGAAAGAGGACAGGAGGAGGAGACGGCCAGTTCCAGCCCCTCCCCCACACCCCCTGCCCCAGTTCTAGCCCCTCCCCCACCCCCCGCCCCGCCCTCCCTAAGCCTTTCTCCTTTAACTTGCAGTTATGTCGGAAGCCAGCAGCGAGACCCTGGAGGATGAGTGGCAGTCCATCTCAGAGATCGCTTCTACTTGCAACACAATTCTGGAGTCACTGTCCCGGGAGGGTGAGGCCGCAGGGCCCAGGGGGGAGGAGCCAGGATGATGAGGTTTATTCCTTTCAGACCTGCCCACAGTCTCTCTCTCTCTCCCCTATAGGACAACCCATCTCAGAGAGCGGAGACCCCAAGGAAACTTTAAAGTGTGATTCTGAGTAAGGTTTCTGCCCTCACATACCTCCTCATGTGTGTGTGTGTGTCTGTGTGTCTGTATGTGTCCTTCCCTGCCTGCCCACTGGAGTTGAACGCTATCTAGGCTCTGCTTCCACAGATACCTAACTCTCAGAAGGCAGGCAGGGTTGGGTTATCAGTCAGGAGTGCCTCCACTGCTTCCGCTGAGTTCTGACCCCATGTCCTCAGGCCAGAACCCGGGAGCCTGTCAGAAAAGGTCTCTCACCTAGAGTCCATGCTCAGGAAACTCCAGGAGGACCTGCAGAGGGTGAGGAGAGAGCCTGACAGGGGTGCACAGGGCTACCCCTGGCAAGGGTTCTGACTACCATTCTTCAACCTAGGAGAAGGCAGACAGGGCAGCCCTGGAGGAGGAGGTTCGGAGCCTCAGACACAACAACCAGAGGCTGCTGGCCGAGTCCGAGAGTGCCGCCACCCGCTTGCTCCTGGCCTCTAAGCATCTGGGTTCACCTACTACTGACCTTGCCTGAGTTCCAGTCTGAATCTGGACCTGCTTGAAACTGCCTGGCCCCTCGGAGCAACTGGGTCATACTAGTGCCCTTCCTCAGGACTTCTTCCCTGCGCTGAGGCGCGTCTTAGCACTGTCCCCTCTTCCCAGCCCATTTGGTGGCTAATACCTGTCCCTGTTTGTAAATATTCTGTAAAGGAGACATCAGAGTTAAAAAAACAACAACAACAAAAAGCAAACAACTCTATTTGTGTTTGTATGTTCAAGATACAGAGGAGGGACCGGGCGTGGTGGCGCACGCCTTTAATCCCAGCACTCGGGAGGCAGAGGCAGGCAGATTTCTGAGTTC
>NC_034590.1:117028836-117047625 GCF_900095145.1 Mus pahari | reverse complement strand
CAAAAACAAAACAAAAAAAAGATACAGAGGAGGAGGTGTCATCCCCCTTCCCAAGGTCGTATCAAGCTTCTAGGAGCCGTAGGACAAGTCCCAGGGACATTGACTTGGAGTTAATCTGGCACCAAGCAGAGGGTGGGGCTCTGAGAACACCCTTTGGCTCCCCTTCATTTTTTGGGTTCTCTTGGGAAGCAGGTGGCCATGCTTCATGCCTGTTTGGAGCAGGAGAGGGAACACTGTGAGCCTGCAGGGCAGGACAAGGCAGGGGTGGACTCTGGCCATGCAGTAAGGAATCCCCAAATAGGCCCTACTAAGCTGAGCTTCAGAGCATCACTGACTACCACTGGATGGATCACCTGTTGCAGGCCCCAGTGCCTCATCAGCCTCTCCCCAGGGCTTCCTCTGCTGAAGCCGGGACCCTGAGTGAGGACAGGATAAACATTCCTGAATAACAGTGGGGCCATGAGCACAAGGAAGCCTTCTCTGAGGAGGCTAATAGGAGGACTGAGTTTTGAAAGTTGAGTTCACCAGCAGATGTCACAGGTATTCCAGGAGGAACACTCTAGGGGTCCCTGGGCTGAACTTGAGGTACTCAAAGGAATCAGGGTTACAGAGCCTTAAGCTGGGTCAGAAAGGGTCATGTGAGGTCCACTGGGGATCCTGGATCAGCAGTTTTTCCATGTGGCCTAGCTTTTCCTGGTTGAAGATATTTTCTTATTACTGGGATAAAATACAGACCAACAAAACAAACAAAACTCGCATAAGGATTTTGGCTCTGGTTCGAGGGGACTCAGTACCTGATGGTGAAGTCTTGAGTGGGAGCAGATACATTGGATCCAGTCTGGGAGCAGAAGAATCTTTGCTGGGGCTTAGTTACTTTCACCATTTTTTTTATTCACTATGGGGCTCTAAGGAATGATGCCACTCATAATCTTTCATGGGTTAAACCACTTTGGAATCCCTCACAAGGAATTGACAGTGAAGCCTAATCATCATAGGGACTGTGGTGAGCAGCCTCATAGGGCAGTGTGGAAGGAGGGAAGGCCCGGGTCACTCTGGGCATGTGTCTGCAGACACCTGGGATCTGACCCTGTGGTTGATAGATGTTTAAAGAGAGGGTGGTAAGGAAGGTCTAGGTGTCAGCTTTTTGGTTGCAAGCAGGCAAGCTAGTGCAGAAGGAAGCTGTAGCAGCTGTCCTGGAGGGAGGACACAGGGATGGCAGTGGGGAGGACCTTGTGAAAGACTGGTTGCACGTTGCTGGTAAGGGAGAAGAGGTAGTATTCACAGTGGTGACCAAGTTTCCGGCTGGAGCCACTGGTGGCTGGGAGGGTAATAGTTGAGACAGAGAGGAAGGAGGAGGAAAAGCCTGGGTTGACTGGCCACTTGGAACAGGGCGAGTCTGCCAGACGTCAGAGTAGAACTGTCCAGTGGCTAGTGCCCAGGGGACAGAAGTCTGGGCTAAAGACAAAGATTTAGGATGGATGAACCATTAATACGGTGAGGTCATTCAGGGAGTGTGGGAAGGACTAAAAGAAGGCTTCCGGGGGTCACCAGAGGCCACTGCAGGCCAGAAAGCCAAGAACAAGGCACTGCCTAAACTGAAGCTGAGAATCTG
The DNA here is from genome assembly GCF_900095145.1 of Mus pahari. Classification (NCBI taxonomy): domain Eukaryota; kingdom Metazoa; phylum Chordata; class Mammalia; order Rodentia; family Muridae; genus Mus; species Mus pahari. The sequence continues at coordinate 117,046,013 of NC_034590.1, read as the reverse complement.
AACTAAGAACCACTGCAGGATGCCTTCAGCTTCAAGCCTTATCATTCGCAGGGGTCCGGCTCCCAGACAGGCTCGAGGGCAAGGTCGCCTGGATCTGATTCCAAAACAGCCAAGGTCAAATGGGCTCCGCCCCATCTGGAGCTGAGTTTAGCTGGGTCCTTAGGTATAATCAACCCCCCCCCCTCCCCGCTTCAGGCCCGCCTCTGCGCCCGCCCCCTAAGCATGTTTTAGGAGACTATGGCCGTCTTCCACTTCCCCAACATTTGCAGCTCGACCGCATCCTCTCCAGCAGGGACAATCTATCAGGCTCTGCACAAGGGCCTATTCCCAAGGATCTGGAACTATTGCAGCTCGCCCACTATACACTTACAGATCTCTCAGCTTAGGGGTTTCCCCACCGCGTTGCTGCGCCTCCGGGCGCTGAGTGCGCGCAGGGCGGGCGCATGCGCACCTGAGAAGACTACCCCCTTCAGCTGCTAGGCTTGTGCAAGACAAAACCGGAAGTATGTCCTGCTTTAGCACAAGAGCTACGCCTGGCCTTTGTTTAGCTTTCCAAGGCTGGGCAAAGGTTTTTAGGTATCCTCCTGGTACATAATATCAAAAGTACTAGGCAGACGGGTTTTTGTTATTTTGTTTTTCGAGACAAGGTCTCCCTGAGTAGACCTTGCTGGCCTTGAACTCACTTCTCTTCCTGCCTTTGCCTCTGGAGGGCTGGGATCAAAGGCATGCATCAGCACGCCAGGCTTTTTGGGAGTGGGGACGTGAACAGCTGTTTTAAGATGGTGTGGCACCAGGCTGTACTCAAACCCAGGAGGCTCAAGATGCCCTTGACCACTAGGGATGCAAAATGGCTGTTTTCTTTCAGCCTGAGCTAATAGAAAAACCTGGCAACTGCTGTGCAGAGTTCTTCATCGCTTCCAGGATGGTCTCACCGTCACCTCCCCACCATGTCTCTGCTGACCTAACTCCTAGAGCAAGGGGGGTCTACATTATGTGAAGGAACTCCACCCCACTGGACCTTCTGCAGTGGAAGCCCTGTCCTTGTTGCTGTAATGGGAATTAAGAGTTTGCAGGAGGAATCCTGGGTCCCAAGCCCCTGGATGACTGCACAGTCAATTCTTTCACCATCAGACGACCTGAAGTGGCCAACAGAGTGTGCCCAGTGTTTGCTGAAAGACAGCTACTCTCAGGCCAGCGTGGTAAGACATTTATTAGTTCAGAGCTAGAAAGAGCAAGGGTCCAGTAGCTTTCTCAGTAAAGGCTGCCTTGTGGCTGGGCGTCTAGCCTGCCCTCCTGACTCGACAGTTTGCCCTGCTATTAAGGCACTTGAGAAAAGGGGGAGCAGGGATGTCTCAGACCAAACTCCCCCTGATTCTGAAGGTGGCCAGCAACATCCCATCTGTTCTCCTTGGCCACAGCTCAGCATGGAGAGCTGGCAGGGCAGGAGCTCCACAGGACAGAAGAATGGCCCCTCATGTGCTGGTATCAGGCAGCACCACATAGGAGCTGCTCTCAGGAGCACTGCTTTGGATCGAGGTGTACAGGAATCCATGTTGAGGAAGACACTTGATAATAAGGCTATATGGCCTCAAGGCCATGGCTCCAGTCTGTCCCTCTCTAGGAGAGTGCTAGAAGCTGGAGATGGAAGCAGGATCTCAGAGTTCCCTACCGAAACAGGAGCTATCAACAGGGGATGCGCCCGAGTCCTCCCAGCTCCGTTTCCAGGGGAGTTAATGCTTCTGCGAAAGCACCTCCGAAAGAGTGAGATAGTGCCAATGAAGAATAAAACGTGCCACCCCCAGGAGATATCACCCAAACAAGTCGGGGGCAGTTGGAGCACACTCCCCAGAATCTCTACGTGCTTCGGGAAGGCTTCGGTGCCCTGAAACCAGGGTCGCTGTCAGCACCTTAGGAGCTGATCTGACTCAAAAGAGCAGAGAAGTCCATGTCCGCAATGGAGGAGAAGTCTTCATCTCCGGAGAGACCATTGGGAAGCCCCGAGGTCCCCAGGGGTGCAGGAGCTGGGTCAGGGGGCCTCTGGGACCCTGTCACCAGGCGAGTTATAGCTTCAGGGTACTCCATCAGCATGGGCTCAGCTGTGGAGTGAGACATGGACACACCCTGGTTGAGGAGCTGCTGAAACTCTGAGTTGTCCACAGATGCCAGGTCTGTGAACACTCCTGGGTCTGTGTTGCTGCCAAGCAAGGCCCCCAAGTCTTCATCAGCGTCAAACTGCAGGTGCAGCAGGGCTTCCGACAGCGCGCCTTCCCCGGCCTGCGTGCTCTTTGGAACAGGTGCAGACAGGGACTGGGGAGGACCCGGGGCTAGAACTGGGACAGGAGCTGGGGGCTGAGCCAGAGGTACCATGGCTGAGGAGGGGACCATGGTCTGGGCCAGGACTGGGGCAGAGGATGGTGCCAAGGCCAGGGCCTGGCTTGAGATCTGCCCCGATGGTAACAGCATGGGGGAAAACTCATCAAAGTTGATGGTGCTGAGGGATGCTGGGAAGGTGTAGGGCTGGGGGGCTGGAGAGAAAGACAAAGAACAAAGGCTCAGAGGCAGTGAGAAACATACACGGCCCCTCTGCCACCACCGTGCTTAGAATCAGTCCCTTTCTGAGAACCAAAATCTGACCAGGCCTGTAGGGTCCACTTCCAAGGGCCACACTGAGGTGTTCCTAACTATTGGGGTTATAAAGCTCTCACCCCTGACCTTGTAAAGTTTTCATATTATAGCTGCAAAACCAGCTGAGAGGATAAACCACAGAACATGGGCTCGGTGGTGGGAATCTGTTACTTTTTTGAGCCACGCACCAGAACTCACAACCTATTAATTAATTTTTTTTGTTTTGTTTTGTTTTGTTTTTTTGGTTTTTCGAGACAGGGTTTCTCTGTATAGCCCTGACTGTCCTGGAACATGCTGGCCTCGAACTCAGAAATCCACCTGCCTCTGCCTCCCAAGCGCTGAGATTAAAGGCATGCACCACCATTGCCTGGCTTAATTTTTTTAAATAAATGTTTTTATGTGTGGATTTTGCCTGCTTCTATGTATGTGCACTACATGCACGCAGTGCCCTTGGAGAGCAGAAGAGGGCGCTGGATCACCTAGCACTGTAGCTAGAGACAGTTGCTGAGAATAGAACCCAAGTGCCTTTAAGGGAACCATCTCTCCAGCCCCACAGCTTATTACTTTAGAGGTGATTTCTTCTTTCTAAATTCAATGGAGAGCTGAGGGTGGAGACATTTCCAATGTCTGTATCTCAAGGTATCCAACTCAGGGATTATTTAATACCTTGGTACCAAATATTGAATCTAGGGTCCCTGGGTGCTGGGCACACACTCTACCTCTGAGTTTTACCTTGCCCCTGCTTTTACTTTTAAAGCCGAGACAGGGTTCTTCAAATTGACCTTAAATTTCATAACCCTGTGGTCCACGATGGCCTTGAACCTGTGACCCTCCTGCCACACTCTCTTGAGCAGCAGAGAATAAAGGGCTCAGGGTTTGACAGGAGCCTGGCTTCTGACTTCCACTGACTTTAACACCCCCAGGAAATGGCTAATTCCTATGCCACATTTTCAAAGCCTTGAGTTTATCAGTCATGTGACAAGAGCCCTGGATGGTCCTGGCAGAGGCCCAGGCCTCCCCCTGAGAAGTCCAGGCCCCATAGAGAGCAGATTTCAGAACTCTGCAGGTGAGACCAGTTTGGTCCCCTTCTAGAAGATACTACTTCAGTCTGAACAAACGAGACCCTCATTCTAGAAGGACAAAAGGACTTCCTTACCTGGCTTGGGGACAGAAGTTGAGTTTCGGGTAGGCACAGCAATACGCCGGGTTGGAGGCCGGGGTTCAGTTGGTCCTATAGGGCAAAAGCTAGGTCAGCTTTCAGACCCCGGTGTCCTCTCACCGACTCTCGGGCTTGGCCAGCCTGCCCACTCCTCTCCCTCAGGCTCTCCTCATCTCACCATTGAAAGGACTCTTCTTCATGATGCTCTTGAAGGTCTCATAGGTCCTTTTGCGTTTCTCTTCAATCCGGTGGCGATCATCTGGGAAAGCAACATGGACGGTGGGTTTACTCTCCTTAGCCGGGCTGCGCTTCTCCCTTCCATGGGCTCTCCAGGAGGGTAGTGTAGTCATAGTTTCCTAAGACCTGGTCTCCCAACCAGTTAAGAAGGGATGTGTGACCTTCGGAGAAGGGTCTGTTGGTTGAATCTTCTTCCCCTCTGGCTTTTTGAGACAGTCTCACTATATAGTCCTGGCTGTCCTGGAACTATGTAGACCAGACCAGGCTGACCTCAAACTCACTGAGATTCAAAGTGCTGTAATTAAAGGTGTGGGCCACCACAGCTAGCCTTGTTGGTTGTCTTGACCCCCTGCTCTGGGGGACAAGAGCCTGAGTGCGTGCGTCATCTGAGCTGCTTACCTAAGCATCCACCTAGGTAGAGAGGGAAGCAGTGTGGGCAGAGCATCACAGGCGGCCTAAGGCCTCCAGACTCAGCTCAGGGTTTGGCTTCTTCCTTTAGTCTGAAGCTTCAGAATCCTGTGGGCCACCTCAGCTGCCTTCTGAGTGAAGCAGTACTTCATACCAGAGTTCTACTTCTTTCCCCTATGTCTCTCCCTGTCTGTCCTGGCACCCAAACTGGAAACTGGAACAATTCTGAACATCATTTTTTCTTTCAGTCCTCCAATACTAACTCAACACCACTTGTCAAGCACCTACTGGGTGCTGGCTTTCCTCCTAGCAACTGGGGATGAGTAAGCACACAGAGATTTAATCATCAGAAGGGGGACCTTAAAAAGTACCAGGATCCAGAGAAACCTTGTCTCAAAAACAAAAACAAAAACCAACAAAAGTGCCAGGATTTCTTTGGTGAAGTTGTCTCAACCCCACCCCCCACCCCCACAGGGGAGAAAAAAAAAAAAAACAAACCTAATTTATTACATTTATGTGTGTGTGGCCAAGCAGTGGTGGTATATGCCTTTTAGGAGGTAGAGGCAGGTGGATTTCTGAGTTCAATGCCAGCCTGGCATACAAAGTGAGTTCTAAGACGGCCAGGGCTACACAGACAAATCCTGTCTCAAAAAAAACAAAACAAAACAAACAACAACAACAACAAAAACCAAACCCCCCAAACATTCACGTGTGTGTGTGTGTGTGTGTGTGTGTGTGAGAGAGAGAGAGACAGAGAGAGAGAGAGAGAGACAGAGAGAGAGAGAGAGAGAGAGAGAGAGAGGGTCAACTGTCTCCTTTGATCACGTGGGTTAAACAGAGGTCCTCAGCTTGGTTGTTTGCCTTTACTCAGAACATCTTGTCGATTCTCTTTGTCTTTTTTGAGACAAGATCTCATGTAGCCTTGGAGAGCATCCAACATCCTATGTAGCTGAGGCTGACCCTCATCTCCAATCCTCCCCAGTGCCGGGTTACAAGTGTCAGCACCACATCTGGCTTGAGGGTTACTGGGGATTGGATTCAAGGCCTCGCGCATGCTAGGCAAGCCCTCGTTAAGCTACATCCCTGCCCCTCTCCACCTGTAATACTCTGCTCAGAGAAGCCAGGCTAAGCTTCCAGATTTGCTCACGTTAAACCTCTGCTTAGAAATCTTAGATGCCAAGCCAGGCGTGGTGGCACACGCCTTTAATCCCAGCACTCGGAAGGCAGAGGCAGGTGGATTTCTGAGTTTGAAGCCAGACTGGTCTACAGAGTGAGTTCCAGGACAGCCAGGGCTACACAGAGAAACCCTGTCTCAAAAAACCAAAAAAAAAAAAAAAAAAAAAAGAAAGAAATCTTAGATGCATCCTTGCTGCTCTCAGAATGAAACCTCAGACATGGCTAAGCCTAACAGGACCATCCTTTGCCTGGGCTTGCTCACTGTCTGAAGACAGCTTCCACCACGATGTCCCTGAGCTAGCTGTGAACTCCCCAACACCCCTGTCCTTCCAGGCCACTAGAATGAAAAATACGCTTGCGGTTCCTCCCAGGTAAACGCCACCTTCACCAGCCTCAGCTGTCTGCACCAGCACTTTCTCACTCGGTACATCATTTACATATCTGTCTCCTGCCTGAGCTGGTGAAGAGTAGGGAATCTATCTCATTAAAACAAAACAAAACAAACAAACAAACAAAACAGGATTGCAGAGATGGCTTAGTGGTTAAGAACACTGGCTGCTCTTCCAGAGGTCCTGAGTTCAATTCCCAACACCCACATGGTGGCTCACAACCATCTGTAATGGGATCTGTAATGATGCCCTCTTTGGGTGTGTCTGAAGACAGTGACATTGTACTCACATACATAAATGAAGTAAATCTTAACAAACAAACAACCATTTCTTTGCTTATGTGCGTGGCGTTTGTCAGCTGTCTGTGCACCTTGCACATGGAAGCCCTGAGGCTGGAGTTACACAGGGTTATCAGGTGCCATGAAGAGCCGCCAGTGTTCATTTAACATCTCCCCGGCTCCTGTCTCATTTGATTTCTTACGTATAGCACCTGGGACAGGCCCTGGTTGTACACTAAGCCTTGAGCAAAACGAAGCTGGGTCATATGGTAGTGACAAGAGACACAAGGTGGCAAAAAGTCCACAGAGCCAAGTAACCCTGGCTCAGATGTACCACTGCCTCTAACTGCTGGTGAGTTAAATCTTCCTGTGAAAAGTGCTGAGAGATTAAAGTCAAGTCGTTCACTTGTGCTCACCCTGGGCACATCTAGCCGACAGAGCTGAGCACAGTGGGTGTCACTGTTAAATAAGAAGTAGATTCTGACTGTAACTACATGTTAACAACGGGGACACATTCTAAGACATGTTGTTTGGCAAATCTGTCACTGTATGAACATCTCTTATTATAGTGTGTGTGTACGTGTGTGGTGTGTGCGCGTTCATGGAGGTGCATGCGTGTGCACACGTGCTCAAGAGCATGTTAAGGCCAAAGCTCGACCACTCTCCACCTGATTGTTTTTCAAGGCTTATTTTTGTGTGTGACTGTTGTACCTGCTTGTGTGTATGTGTAAGCCGTGCATGCCTGGTGCCTGTGGAGTTCAGAAATGTCAGATGCCCTGGAAATAGACTTAGAGATGGTTGCGAGCCACCATATGGGTGCTGGGAAGAACAGCAAGTGCTCTTAACCACTCTGCCACCTCTCCAGCTCCAACCACCTTATCTATCTATCTATCTACCTATCTACCTACCTATATTTATCTATCTATCTAGCTATCTATCTAGCTATCATCTATCCAACCATACATCTACTAATGTACTTATTTGAGACAAGACCCCACTATGTAGCCCTGATTTGCCAGGAACTTGTTCTGTAGACCAAGCAGGTCTCAAACTCACAGATATTTGCCTGCCTCTGCCTCCTGAGTGCTGGGACTAAGGGCCAGTCACCATGACCAGCTTCTCACTGAATCCAGAGCACCTTGATTCAGCAAGGCTGACTTGCCAATTAGTGAGAGAGCCGCCATGCCACCAGTACTCGGGTTACACATGCTGCTGGAGCACCCAGCTTGTTACTTGTTACACAAACGTCTTAAAGTGTACTTACGAAAACTGAGACACCTTTGTCATTAGACAGTGTAGTCATATGTGACCACCATGTGGTCTGCCTTTGACAGAAATCATTACATGCTATGAACTATAGCATATACAAACCCTAGTGCTGGCCCCAGACATCCAGCCCTGATCTTTCTCCTAGCTGGGGCACAGTGGCTTTGGTACTGCCCTCCCCAGCAGTGTCACACCTGTGTCTGGCAAGTACTGGAACTCCATGGGCTCACTGAGCTCCCGATCAGAAGGCCGTCGTAGCTGCATGGAGACTCGCACAGGAGCCTGTAGGCTGGGGTCGGCGTATGGAGGAGTCCGGAACACAATGGCCACTTGCCGGTGCACATCAGCTTGTGAAAAGGAGCCTCGTGCCTCCCAGCCTGGTCCCGTGAAATACACCTCAATGTCTTCTGCAGGAGACAGTGGCAGTATGGGTTAGTATGTGTGACCCCCCCAACGGGCACTCATCACCCCCACTCAGCCTCACCCCTCCCCTCTCCGTGCAGAGTCCAGTGCGTACCTTTCTGCACCTTGTCACACAGCAAGAAGATCTCATCCCCACCGAGGCAGCTCCCAGAGTTCCGGTTTACTCGGCAGATCTTGAGCTCGGCAGTGTTGGGGGCCCCTGAAACATCAGAGGTCTCAGGGTACCCTGCAGGAGCTCTAACAGCCACGCCCAGCCCCCAGCCTGCTGACCACACTTCTGCAGAACACGGCTCTTTAAGTCAGGCAATTCACGATCAGTCTCTCTGCAGTACAGGTAGCATGGCTCTAGGTGAAGGGACACTGAAGGCCGGATGTCCCTGCCCTCCAGAGATCCTCCAGCCCAGAGGACACACTCTGACCACACCTGCCTCCCTCCACCGGAGCGGCACAGTTTCAGCTTCCGGTTCATCCCTCCTCACTTCCAGTCCGTACTGGTTTCCAGTTCCTAAGACTCTGAAGCCCTTTTATTTTCATTTACCCTGCTGCTTGCTAAAGACTGCAGTCCCTCAAAGCCAGCCCAGGTCACCCGAGAGCCTCCTGGGAGCCGCTACCGCTGAATCCCTGCTGTCTAGAATGATCTGGTCTCTGGGAGCTTGTTTCCTAAGGCCACAAGCACAGTTCCTGGCAGACCAGCATCTCAACCCAAGAGATGGGAAACAGTCACTTCCCATCATGCTCCTAGGCATCCTGGCTGCTTCACTCAGAGGGCAGCTGTGGGTCTTCTCCGCCCCACCCCCTGCAGCACAGCGGGATGGCGCTGGATGACTGAAGGAAGCCAGAGCTCTTCTCACAGGCCTCACCCACCCCCGCTCCCATTCTCTTCCCAAGCCCACCCTCACCCCTACTGCAGCCGGCCACTTGGCCACTTACGGTTATCAAAAATTGGATGTGAGAGGACAGGAGTCAGGAGGAGGGGCCTGCCTGCTGGGTCCCTCACTGTCACCTGGAAGCAGAGGCGCACTGCATTCAAGTCATAGTCCCCGCGCTGCTCCTCTATGGGAACTGTCAAAAAAAAAAAAAAAAAAGTGGTGGAAGGCACTGGGGGTGGGGGTGGGGGGGACGGACCAGGGAGCTCTGAGGGAAGAGGAAGGTGATCTGAGGAGATGTGAAACAGAAGTCTAAAGGGAGGAAGACCCATCACAGCTCTACAGGATCCCCCTCTAGGCCTGACTCTTAAGGCAGAGTGTGAGTGTGCACCAAGCTGGCAGCAAGGATCCACTCCTACTGCTGGGTTGGCCATGGAGGGAGATGAGCACCAGAGGCCCAGGGAAGGTGACAGAGATACTCGCACCACAGGCAGGTCTATGTCTTTGTCCCTTGCTCCTACCGTGAAAGGGGTTATTGTTGGTCTGGATTCGCTGGCTAATGGCTTGCTCCAGGTCTCGCTTCTTCACACACTGGATCCCCAGGTTCTGGAAGCTGAGGCCTCAGGTATTAGTTTTGTGTCTCCAGCAGAGCCCCTTCTTGCCTCCCCACTCCGCAGCTCACAGATCTAGGCTTCCCACTCCTTACCCACTGGCAAGTCTGAGGGCACTGGCCCGCACAGGCCTCCAGGCCAGTGTCCTACCTCAGCCACAGGGCTTCCTTCCCCATCCCTAAGCACACAAACCTTACTCCCCTTTCAAGGTCCTCGTACTTCTTTCTTGTGCGTGGAATGTTCTTTTGGGTTTATCTGCTTTTTCTCACCGAGGCCTCTGTAACCCTCCAACCCAAAGTCAAGAGACTCCCTGCTACCTGCCTACTCCCCGTGGGGCTGAGAAGAGGAGGCAGGGGAACCCTAACGAGTTCAAGGCCAGCTTGAGCTACATGAGACTGTCTCTATGGCATGCGGCCAGCCTCCCCCTCCTTCTAATTTATTACCGTGTTTTCTTCCCATCACGGAAATTATAATTCTCTACTGGTATCTTGTCTGTCTGTACAATTATCGCCTGGTTTTACCAACTGGTCTTTAAGCTCTAGGAGATTCCATTTGGATATCTTTCTGATCCAGAGACTAAGGGGCTGGTCTGTGCAGCCATAGGGTTTGTGGCGCTAAGGGTAAGGAGTTCCCATCTGTTAGAGAGTTCAAGACAAAGGAGGTCTGTTTGCAGAACTGGGGAGAGTTAAGGACTCTGGATTCGGCCGGTGTTTAGAAAAGAGCAACACTGTAACAGCTGCCTGGCCTGCCTGCCTCCTACCCTGCCCTCACACCACCCCCAGCCCATCAGGAACTCACTTAAGGATGCAGCCCATAGAGAACTCACCTATGGATACAGCGGTCTGGGCAGAGGTCAGCCTCATAGTAGCCGTCCCGGCAGTCCTTCCCCACAAGTTCATGTGGATGAGGCCGGTGAGGTGGATCCTTGGTGACCAGGGAGATTCGAACTGTTCCTGGTCCTGTGTAGCCATTGATCTGTCCAAAGTACAGAGTACTCTAGAGGCCAGCAATCCCCAATCTGGCTCGTAGACACAGAGCCCGGTGGCCAGGAGGCAAGTCTGCTGGGGCTCCACCGTGCCTTCCACCACATCTGTGCCCCAGCGGCACCCCTGGGGGCTCTTGCTTACCTTGATGGTGGGGTGTGTCTTGGTGGTATCTGTGCTTCTCTCGCCAGGAATACTGCCCGCTGAGCGACCCTCGCACTTATAGCGGAATCTCATGCCCCGCTGCTTGGGCTGCTCGATGATCTCCACATAAGGCCCAGAAGCCTGGGCTGGCTCTGTGGGTGACACAGTCAGCCATCAGGTGCTATCCATGGCCCCGACTCCAGGACAGCCCCTGCCTACTGAGGATGGATGGTCCACTTACCCGAGGGAAAGATGAGGGGAAACAGATCTGAAAGGGAAAGACAAGGCACACTGTCAATAAACTCCAGTGCTCACCCTCATCGGGAGGGCCTGACAGAGCCAAGCTCCCTCCCTCCCTCCCAAGGAAACTGAGCCAAGACCCTGAAACCTGCCCTGACAGAGGCCGGGAAAGATAGAAGCATCTCTCTACTAGAGAAAGGGGGCACAGAGGCATTCCTTTGCCAGGGGAAACTGAGTCAGTGCCTGTTTTACATTCCTAAGTGACACTGAAGAGGGGGTAATACCCTCCTCTCCCCTTCAGGGGAAACTGAGTCAGATACTTTCCCCCTTACGCAGAAAGGAAGCCGGACTAATCGCATTGACACGGGAGGGGGGTGGGGGTGGGAGCCGGAGGAAACGGAGTCAAGATTCACCCGTACCCCCACCCAGAAGGGACACTGAGTCAAGGCGCCCCCCACCGAGAGGGGCGACTGAGTCAGACCCCTCGCAGCCCGCCCCGCCCCGCGCCACCATCCGGCCTGCCGCTCCCTGCGCAGCAACCCGCGGCGCAGAAAGGGGCGGAAGACGGCGCGGGGAGGGGGGGGAGACTCCGCCGCAGGCCCCGGAGCTCGAGGGCAGGCGTCCCGCGAGTCAGGGGGCAGCCTCACCGTCCATGGCCGGGGTCCCGGGGGCGGGGCCGGGGTCGCAGCTGAGCCCACGGCGCGCTAAAGCGAAGCCATTCGCCAGAGGCGGAAATGCGCGGCGCGCGCCCGTCGTCGCGTCACTGCCCGGAATCCGGCCGCGCCTGCGCGCTGAGCCGCCGCCACCGCCACCGCCGCGCGTGGGGGGCCGAGAGCAGGTGCGCCGCTCACGCCGGGCGCCGAAGGTGTGCGGCGGGCGCGCGGGCGGGGACACCGCAGCGCGGCGGGAGGACGCCGAGGCTGTTTGTCCCGAGGCCCGCCCGACTACGAGCCGCTCCCCGGCTCCGCAGCGCGCCTCGCTCGGGGTCCCGGTGCCGGCCCCGCCTGGAGGGCGGGCCCGCGATTACTCACTCTGTTTTTAGGGGATTTCGGGTCCCGTTCCCCGCCCCGCTCTGATCTCAGGAGTTTGGTGATGTCACCCTGGCCGGGACTGGAGCCGAGCCAGGGCTGCTGGCAGGCTGCGGCCATTCGCCCTGCGCAGGGAGAGGCCCGGGCCTGCTGCTCCCGCGGAGGCCAGGGACTGAATTCCACACGTTTTCCTACCCGTGCAGGGGCCATTCTGGGGACCGCCGCGTGTTACGGGCCACATGCTCCCCAGCTTAGATTCGGCTGCGCGCAGGAGTGCTTCGCGGATGAGTGTGCTTCAAGGCGTGACTGAGGCCTTGGGGTAGAGGGGCAGACCGAGGACTAGACAGACACCTGTACCTCTAAGAGTCCCTGAGAGCCATGAGTGCTGGAGGAGTCCCAGGGCTTCGTCTCCGCCGAGAGGTGCTGTCTGCTAAGGTTCAGATCTTTAGTGATCTCGGGAACCACCTAGGGTCACACCATTTGAGCATCTCCCTGAAGGCCTCCCAGGCTCCAATGAGGAAAGAGTTTGTAGAGAGCGAAAATTGCCATCTAAGTCAAGGGTAGGTGTGTGGATTGAGTGTGGGGACTCTGGTCGGAGGCTGCCTCCACAATGTCAGAAGGAGTAGGCACCTCCCGGGCCGGAGGAAGTTTCAGCACTGAGAAAGACTTATTTTCTCTAAATTAGGAAATCATGTGGGAATTGGAAAAGATTGGAAATTCTGACTTGCTTTCCCAGGCTCTGAAAAAAACAGGAAGACAAAAGTGAAAATAGTTACCGCCCCTCCCACTCATTTCAGTTTCTCACTTGGCGCAGATTAGAAAAAGCAGTTTAATACTTTGCGGGGGCGGACGTCAAGGCGACAGAATGAATTATGATCTCCGATTAATGGCACACAGCCATCATTGGTTCTCACATGAACCACTTTTAAAAACACATATAGTTACAATTTAAGTTAATATGAATACCAGCGTCCTTACTGAAAAGTAAAGGCTAGAAATGAGAACTCAGTAGAGTTTTTGCATAATGTTGCAGGAAGCTCGGGTTTGATCCCTGACTCTGGGATGCTCCAGTAATCCCAGAACTCATGGGGTCAGAAGTTCAAAGGCCTCCTCCTCTACATAGTTTGAACCCATCCAGAACTACAGAAGATGCTCTTTATAAAGGATGGTTAAAGGCTGGAGAGATGGCCCATCAGTTAAGAGTCAATAATGCCTTTTCAGAGGACCAGAGTCCAGTTACCAGCAACTGTAACTGGGCTCTTGAGAGCAACTGCATTCACATGTGCACATATATACAAAAAAAAAAAAAAAAAAAAGATAAATGTGGGTTGTGTTTGGTAGTGCAGGCCTTTAGCCCCAGCACTCTGGAGGCAGACTCAGCAGGTCTCCTAGTTCGAGGCCAGTATAGTCTATACGTAGTGAGTTGCTAGACAGCCACGACTGTATAGACACTTTCTCAAAACAGATGAAAAAGAAATGGAGCTTTGTTTACACAGGGAGCTCTGGGCCAGCAGGGGCTAATCAGTGTAACTTTGTCTCGGAGAGGGAGATAGGTGAGAGTGTAATGGAGTTACAGCACTTGCCTAGCATGCTGAAGACTCTGGTGTCTGTCCCCAGTAGTCCAGAAAAAAGGTCAAGAAAACGAAGGGGCGGCACAGGACACTGATGTCACTCATCCCCACAGATGTGCTCCTCACACTGTTCATCCCTTTTCACACTTGAGTTCAGGCTCCTCCCGTTCAGATTTCTGCCCTCTGTGTGGGAGCCTGCCACCGCCATGTGGAGGTCGCCAGACTCATTTATTTCTTTTCACTCAGTGGGTCCTGGGAGCAGACCAAGGTCATCAGGCGTGATGACGGGCACCTTTTTTGTTTTTGTTTGTTTTTCAATACAGCGTTTCTCTCTATATCCTTGGTTGTCCCAGAACTCAATATGTAGACCAGGCTAGCCTCACACAGATCTGTAACTGGTCTTTGCTATTTTATGGGTTCTTCTTTTTCCCATCCTTTATCCCCTTTGTTTCACACCCTATTGAGAGAGAGAGAGAGAGAGAGAGAGAGAGCCCTGAATCTCTTTCCTTTTGTTTTTCTTTGACCACAGCTACCCACAACCCGAAACCGACATCCTAAACAACCACCAGTCACCAGCCTCAATGCTCCTGCATTTATACACTCTCTGAAAAGTTCCCAGAGTTCCAAGTGTCACACAATCACAGAAACTATCTGCAGCTGGTAGAACCATGCACCTGCTAGAGCACGAGGCAGATAAATCACAGTCGGCTGCTGTGGGCAGTCTGAAGCGGCCATAGCCCACACCTGGGATTAAAATGAAAGACTTTTTTTTATTTTAAGATTTATTTATTTTATAGATGTGAGTACACTGTAGTTGTCTTCAGGCACACCAGAAGAGGACATTTGAACCCACTGCAGATGGTTGTGAGCCTCCATGTGGTTACTGGGAATTGAACTCAGGGACCTCTGGAAGAAAAGTCAGTGCTCTTAACTGCTGAGCCATTTCTCCAGCCCTGTGAAAGATATTCTTAACTAAAATTACAAAATTCTCAAAAATGTAACTACATTTTCCCTCTTCTGTTTTAAGCCATTAAATTGTGTGTGTATCAGAAAATTATAAACAGACATTTTCAATGAAATAAGCACTTTCAGGTCAGTGGCCAAGGTTTGCAGATCTCTCCTAGTCTTTATCAGTTTTTTTTTTGTTTTTTTTTTTTTGGTTTTTCGAGACAGGGTTTCTCTGTGTAGCCCTGGCTGTCCTGGAACTCACTTTGTAGACCAGGCTGGCCTCGAACTCAGAAATCTGCCTGCCTCTGCCTCCCAAGTGCTGGGATTAAAGGCATGCGCCGCCACGCCGGCGTCTTTATCAGTTTTGATGACATCCACAGCTTTTTACCAATCCTGTAGAGAGATAAATGAACCCGAATCCCCAACACAAAACTTGCTGGTTTCCATCCTGATATTAACACATTCTCGTAGTATGTAGATTTATTTAATTCCACAGTTTTTTCTATACCCCAGTGTCTCCTGGCTGCTCAAGTGCCTGCAATTTTTTCTTTAGTTAAGGGCCATTGCTGTACTTGGACAGGCTTACCAGTAAATCATTTTAAGGGAAGGGCCTTTAGTTCTTCAGCAGTGGTCCCCCTTTTAATTTGGAGACTCAATCTCTGTTGTACTCTGTGTTTGGACAATTGGCACAGCCTGGGGTTGCTTTTGATGATATATCAATAATTTTCTCAGGAGCATCTACCATTTTACCCCTTATTTCATCATAGGCTGTCTCTAGGAATATTTATCTGAGTACCCCACTGTTGTAAAAGATCCCATCCCCATAAATTTATAGGAATGTCAGCCACATAAGGCCTTAACGTTCCCATTTGACCTTCTGGTCTCTCACATCTAACCCACCACACACTTTGTTTTGTCTGAGGTAACTTTCCAAGTTCTAGAAACTGGGTATAAACCTTTTGAAGTGGCTACTCTGAATTACAAGACCTTTGTGAAATGATAGTTACATAACTCCTGTATCCACCAAATCTTCTATTTCAACACCATTTGCTTGCAGTTTCAATTTTGGCCTCTGATCATTACCAACTGTTGGCTGGAGCACATCTTTCCTGCTCTGCCAGTCCCCCCTTCTCTCTACTGGAGTGGCTTTTCCTCTGATGTAGGGGAACAGTGGCAGCTGAGCAAGCCTGTCACCTGTGCTTGCATCTCTCTTTTTACATAGGCCATAATTTTAATAAAATCTTCATCTATAATTCCTGGGTGCAGAATGAATCCTTGGGAAGTCAATCCACTTCTTCCCAAGACCATCCCTACTTTCTCTGAGACCATAAACTCCAATAGTTATTTTATAACATTGACTTTTAGGGAATAGTGAGAAATGTTTATCTATGGCTAAGTCTAAAGCACCACTGCTTGCATAAGCACGCATTAAATTTCTTACCCGGAATGGAGATTTTTCAGTCTATATGTTACTTTCTGGCTGAAAAGGCTTGTAATTTTTGCTTCAGGCTCTGAACTAGGCCTTCAGTGCTGTTTCCCAACTGTAAGAAATTATCTTAAATATTTCTTTTGGATATACACTCCTGAATCCAATGGCAGCCTTGGCAGCATTGCACAGACATCCTGGCAAGCTTAGGCAGCCTTTCTGATTGAGATTTAGGAAAACCATTGCCCCTAGAAACAGCTCATTCACTCTTTCAGTACAAAGTATTGTACTTCTCAAGTTACCTCACCAGGCATTTCAGGATCTGAGACCTTTAGCAGCTTAATCACAGTCTCTTTGCAAATGACCATATTTCCCACAGTTGAAGCACTGGGCCTTTTGATACGGAAGACCTCCAGCTATACCTTGAACTATTAGTATGGTTTACATTAGAACACGTATCAGTTGTACTCCTTCTCCATAGGTGTTGATTGAGTCTTTCATGGTCTAATATTTTTACATTTGGTATTTGAATTTTCAAATGCCAAGCTCTCTATTAACATGTGCCTTACATCAGGTTCTAATGTGGCGGAGGTTTTCAATTGTCTCTTGATTTGGATAAAGATGGCAGAAGCTAATTGTCGGGCAAAGATATAAAGGCAGGGTTTCCAGGTCCCAGGAGGAGAGAAGATAGAGAAGGGGCCTTGGTGCCAGGCTTTGGAGGGAGACACACGGGCACCATGCAGGCCTGGGGGCAATTAGAAACGGTGGTGGCCCCACCACTGGAACTATATTCTAATATAGACCAGCTGATGAATTTAGGACAATAGATTCTGAGCCCAGTGCTGTGTCATCTGGCTGATTTTATTTATTTATTTATTTTAGATTTATTTATTTATTATGTAAGTACACTGTAGCTGTCTTCAGACACTCCAGAAGAGGGCGTCAGATCTTGTTACGGATGGTTATGACTGGCTGATTTTAAAATATTAAGATTGTCTGGTGCTTTCCATCCACGAAGATTCAGGTGGGCAAGAGAGGGGTGATTGGTCGGTGGAACATGAGTGGTAACTCCAGGCGTTCTCAGGATGGATGGTTATCGGGTGGCTTAGCAAGTCAGCTGGGCAAGGAGGAACAGGCGGCACTCTTGGGAATAGCCAGGATATCGGAAGAGCGGTAGCTAGCCCTGGGGCCTGACTAGACCACAGGCAAACAGCTGCTAGTCCCAGAGCCTAGCTGGAGCACGTGTGGTTTTTACAACTACACACAACACAGCTGAGACTAATCTTTGTCAAAAATCAGTGAAGGCTTCTCCAGAATCTTGTGTAATTTTTGTAAATGAGATCAACTCTTTCCCAGGCTCAACTCTGTCCCAAGGTCTTTTTTTTTTTTTTTTTTTTTT
>NC_034590.1:116995044-117028824 GCF_900095145.1 Mus pahari | reverse complement strand
CCTGGCTGTCCTGGAACTCACTTTGTAGACCAGGCTGGCCTCGAACTCAGAAATCCGCCTGCCTCTGCCTCCCGAGTGCTGGGATTAAAGGCGAGCGCCACCACGCCCGGCTGTCCCAAGGTCTTAAAGTCACTACGCTATACTGTTCTGTAGAAGTTTCATCAAATTGAATCTGTTCCTGTATATCAGAGTACTGCCTTTCACCTAGAAACTAGTCTTTTACTATATTCATTCCCATTGATCTATTTTGCTGTACAATATTTGAGGTGTCTTCCCTCTACCATGTTAACCACTGTAACTGTGGACCAGTTACCAATCTTGAGTAGCCCAGTTCTTTAGAAATTACTTCACATAAAGTGCCTCCCATATAAAATCATAGCCTCTTTAAAATGCCCAAATCTGTTATTTCTATACGATGCTACCCTATCATATCATAACCCTGTTCCATACCATGAGCACGCGTATGCATATGAGATGTCATATATGTGCTAATGATATATCATATATGTGCTATATGACTACTGGGAAAGCTAAAGGTGATCTCAGAGCCCTGGGCTGCCTTTCCCCCAACTCTGACAACAGGGTTAGTTCAAGATTAACCCTTTCTTTCATTTCTTTTTCTTTTTTTAAAAGATGTATTTATTTATTTCATGTCTGTGACAACACTGTAGCTGTCTTCAGACACACCAGAAGAGGACATTGGATCCCCATTACAGATGGTTGTGAGCCACCATGTGGTTGCTGGGATTTGAACCTGGGTCCTCTAGGAGAGCATCCAGTGCTCTTAACTTCTGAGCCATCTCCCCAGCCCTAACCCTTTCTTTCTAAACAGGCTGTTTCACCAGCTTGTCCTCCTGTTTGTCACTTTTCTCTGACCGACTGCCCTCCAGCACAGTTCCTTCCCCTCGTTCCAGCTGTGGGAAACTCCTGCTCTCTTGCTCAGTCACCAGGACCGAGCTGTTTTCTTCTTTTTCCTGGTGCTCCTCGCCTCCCAAGAGCATCCATCACACCCTTGACCTCTCCAACTGCACAATCAACTCTTAAACTCTGTCAGAAATGAGAGAGTAAAGTGACTCCTTTATTTTCCCATTTCAACCATTTTGTTTGTTTCTCAGGCCTATTTCCACCTGCAAGTTTTTCAACTGTTCAGCCATTCTTCCAACCTTTTTTTGAGACAGAACACCTAAAGCAAAGGAAAAATCAGAAAATCACTTCTGGGAACAAAGTGGGAATAGCAGAGTGGTAGCAGGTGCAAGACATTTTTTTGTTGGCCTCTTGAAAAAACCTTATCCATTTCTTCAACTCTTGCCATTTTCCCTAAGGCATTTGAAATCAAGTTTCCCATTTTTATCCTTGACTTTCGAGCCCCGTGTTTGGGCGCTGCCACTCACAACTAGTGTTTGCTACTTGTGGGTTCTTTTTTTCCCCACTCTTATTCCCATCCATACTCACCCCCATTTTACCCCATTACTAGATAGGCGAGAAAAAAAAGATAGGAGATAGAGACCCCTGGATCTAATTTCTTTCATTTTGTTTCTTCTTTAGCACTAACAAACCGCAAAAAACTCCTCTGAATGACCACCCATCACCCACCATGCCTCCTGGGGTCTAGCACTTATATACCATTTGAAAAGTTTCAAGAATTCCAAATGTCACACAATCTCGGAAATTATCTCCAGCAGGAAAAAACATGCTTCTACTAGAGCATGATTCAAATCATAGTCAGTGTTGTGGATTGGTTCTGATCCTGGAATTACAGGGAACCTGCCTGACTGCCTGTAAGATGCTGAGGGTCCCTGCCCCAGTTGGCTTTGACTGGTGAATAAAGTTAATGGCAGCCAATGGCTGGGCAGAGAAATAGAGGAGGGACTTTGGATTTCCTGGGCATGGGAACCATGGGAAGAAGAGCAATTTTAGAATCGCCATGCCAGGGAAGCAGGGGAATCAGGCTTGGGATCTGTGGGAGCGAAAACAGACAGCCATGTGAGAGGCAGGGAGGAGCAGCCCCCCATCTCCCATTTGGGTCTGGGGTAGCAAAGATGGAATATAGATTTTTTTTTCCTTTTTTTGAGACAGGGTTTCTCTGTGTAGCCCTGGCTGTCCTGGAACTCACTTTGTAGACCAGGCTGGCCTCGAACTCAGAAATCTGCCTGTCTCTGCCTCCCAAGTGCTGTGATTAAAGGCGTCTGCCACCTTGCCCGGCTTAGTTTTTTTTTTTTAGCAAGTAAATACTTCAGGAGTATCAGAGGGGAGGCATTAGCAAAGTGGAAGCTTGGCCCAACCATTGAGCTGCTTAGGGCATATTAAAAAGGCTACGTGTGTGTGTGTGTGTGTGTGTGTGTGTGTCTTTTTTTTTTTTTTTTGGTTTTTAGAGACAGGGTTTCTCTGTGTAGGTCTGGCTGTCCTTTGTAGACCAGGCTGGCCTCGAACTCAGAAATCCACCTGCCTCTGCCTCCCAAGTGCTGGGATTAAAGGCGTGTGCCACCACATATAGCACAAATTATTTATTTAGTTATCTACTTATCTATAGTTTATTATTACCCTGTGCCTATGTCCATATGGGCATGTGGAGGTCAGAGGCAGCTTGTGTGGTGAGTTATCTTCTTTCATCTCTGAGGGTCACTAGGCTTGTGCAGCAAGCACCTCACCCACGGAAGCAGCTCATAAGCCACGAAGACCCACGGAGGCAGCTCATAAGCCACGAAGACCCACGGAGGCAGCTCATAAGCCATGAAGGGATTTTTTTTTTTCTTTTGGAATGGATTTGAGAGAGGGAGAAGAAAAGAAAAACCACAAGGCAAAGAAGTGTGAAATAGAAAATAAACTGACCTATAAACAGTTTGGGTAGTTTTCTCTTACAAAGGCGTAGAGAATGTCAGTGCTGTGTGTTAAATACAAAAGCCCGAAGAGCATGGTGGCCCCTCAGTCTCTGGAACTTGGGGTATAGGATGCAGTCCTTATTCCTGAATGGACCAGTGCTTCACTCAGATTAAGCAAAACAATTATTCTAAATATTTCACTTTTGTCAAAAGACAAGGAGACCTGGGACCTGGTGGTATAGCTCTGTGGTTCCAGCTACTTAGGGAGGCTGAGGTGGAAAGATGAGGTGTTCAGAGCTGCCTGGGCTCCAGAGGATGTTCATAGCCAGCCTGGGCAATGTAGTGAGTCACTGGCAGTGTGGTTCACCATCCCTATAGTGTAGTGCCTATAATGTACCAAGCCCTATGTCGAGAAACACAATACGTAAGTATACAAAATATTATGAAGTATAACGCCTCAAGGGGGTGCCTGGCAGGCCCATGCCAAGGTTTGTCCCTGAGTAATAACACTGTGTAGCAGATCTGGTATTGGGGAGTGGGGAGAGGTTGTTATTGGGGGAAGGGAGAGAAATGAGGTCCTGGAGCAGGGGTAGAGGCAGACAAGGGGACATATAGACAGACCAGACCAGAACCTTGAGAGCAGAGATGGGCCAGCAGAACACGGAGAAGGACAGAAAGGGGCGGGGAGAGAATGCTGGGACAGAGAGCGCGCAGTGGCAGGTGATGATGTAAACATTGCTAGGTCTCTGGGAGGAGCCTAGTGGAGTTGCCTGTAAGCTAACACTTGGTCATCAGGGAGTGACTGTACTTGAGACAGATTAGGAAGTGAGGCCTTGTTGGAGGAAGTATGTCACATACAAAAGCCCATGCCAGACCCAGTGTCTCTCTCTTCCTGCTGCCTGTGGATTGGATGTAGAACTCTCAGCTACTTTTCTAGTACTGTGTTGGCCTATGTCCCACCATGATGATGATGGATTAATCCTTTGAAAGAGCATGCCAGCCAGGGAGCAGCACTCCTCTGTGGCCTCTGTGTAAGCTCACTCCTCCGTGGCCTCTGTGTAAGCTCACTCCTCCGTGGCCTCTGTGTAAGCTCACTCCTCTGTGGCCTCTGTGTTCCTGCCCTGCTTAGTTTTTGTCCTGACTTCCCTCAGTGATGGGCTGTTACCTGGAAGTAGAAGAGGAATTTAACACTTCTCTTGCCTAGTTACATTGGTCACAGTGTTTTATCAAAGCAATCATAACCCTGACTAAGACATACTTGAGGCTGAGGAGATGGCTCAGAAAGTAAAATACCTCCCACGCAAGTATGGGGACCAGGGTTTGGATCCCCAGGACCTACATAAGTTTTTTTGTTTTGTTTGTTTTTTGTTGTTTTTATTTTTTTGTTTTGGGTTTTTTGTTTGTTTTGTTTTGTTTTGTTTTTTCAAGGTTTTTTTTTTTTTTATAGGGTTTCTCTGTATAGCCTTGGCTGTCCTGGAACTCACTTTGTAGATCAGGCTGGCCTCAAACTCAGAAATCCTCCTGCCTCTGCCTCCCGAGTACCTACATAAGTTTTACATAAATGCAGCATCAACAGGCATGTACTGTAGTTCTCACTCCCAGCACTCAGGAGACAGAAACAAGGATTCCTGGAGCAATCTTCCTGGATTGTCTTCCTGAATGGTAAGCTCTGGTTCAGATGAGAGACTGCCTAATCAAATAAGGGGAACATTGGAGGAAGCACGGGTTAGAATAAGCATTGAAGAACCAGAAATGTCAATCACATGGGCATTCCTATCTTCTTCATTGGAAGGGAATGAGTGATGCTTAGCCACCTGGAATGCCAGAGTGAAAAGTGGTCCATCGACCTGGTGAGTCTTGGCTGTTCTATGAGGAGCTGGCCTCCACCTGAATCCCTCGAATACCGATTGGTGTTAGCCCTAACCCTGAGGATACTAGAATACACCCATGTGAAATGAAGAGGCTCCTTCATATGGAAGAGGCTGTGCTTTGCATCCTCCACTAGGAGAATCTGTCTTTGTGCTCATCGCAGGTCTTTCTCTGGGCCCTGGTCCTGAGCTCAGTTGATCAGCCAATAGAACCCATTCTTATTGTAAGGTCCCAGGTCACAAGTTCTACTGTGTCAGAAAAGGAAACCATGAGGTCAGTCTCTGGAAGGCTGTGACCCAGTGTCTACAGAGATGGCACTGTCGGGGTTTCATTCTTCACCTCTTGTAGATCACCCCCACACACACACACAGGCCATGAGGCTTGCACTGGGGGTCCCCAACAGAGCGAGGTCAAGGAAAATACGCTATGTCAATCTCCACATGACTGCACGTTCAAGGGTGCATGCAACTGTATGTGTATACATCACAGATGTGGGAACATGAACACAACACATGCAGACAACATGAACACATGTGTGCTAGCTAGAGACATAGCTGGGAATAGATAGGGTGCCTCAATTAAATGCCATCATAAAATTGGGCTGTGGGCAAGTCTGTGGTGCGTTTTTTTTAAGATTTATTTATTTATTATATGTAAGTACAATGTAGCTGTCTTCAGACACTCCAGAAGAGGGCGTCAGATCTTGTTACGGATGGTTNTGAGCCACCATGTGGTTGCTGGGATTTGAACTCAGGACCTTCGGAAGAGCAGTCGGGTGCTCTTACCCACTGAGCCATCTCACCAGCCCCTGTGGTGCGTTTTCTTAACTGATGACTGATGTGGGTGGGCCCAGCCCATTGTGGGTGGTGCCACCTGGGCTGGTGGTCTTGGGTTCTCTCAGAAAGCAGGCCAAGCAAACCGTGAGGATCAAGCCAGTGAGCAGCACCCTCCGTGGCTTCTGCATCAGCTCCTGCCTCCAGGCTCCTGCCCTGACTTCTTTGCATGATAAGCTGTAAGATGAAGTAAACCCTCACTGCCCCAAGTTGTATTTGATCATGGCACTTCATCAGAGCAATAGAAGCCAGACTAGCACAATACCATAAATAAATAAATAAATTAATTAATTAATTAGGCAATAATTCCTTGGCTACAACATAAAAGCACAAAAGTCAGCAAAAAAAAAAAAAAGTAAATTTTATTTCATAGAAAAAATCAGGTATGGTGGTATAAACCTATAATTTCTGCACGTGGGAAACTGAAACATAACTCAATGCAAGTTCAAGGCCAGTTTCTGCTACATAGCAAGTACCAACCGAGGCAGAGTTACGTACATAGTCAGACGCCTGTAACCCTGCTGGTCTGGAATGTTCTCTGTGGGCTAGGCAGGCCTCAAACTCACATAGACCTTCCTATGTCTGCCTGGCAAGTGCTGGGATTAAAGGTATGCACCACTACACGGCCCTGTTTTATCTTTTAACAATTGGGCATAGTGGTACATGCCTTTAATCCCAGCACTTGGCAGGCAGAGGTAGACCCGTCTCTATGAGCTCCAGGCCCGCCAAGGCTCTACAGTGGGGCCCTGTGTGTTTGTGTGGGGATGTGCACGCTTAGGTGCCCCTATAGGCCAGAGGCAGCGGAATTCCTGGAGCTGGGGTTACAAGGTGCTGAGAGGCACCCATTGTGGGCGATTGGAACTGAACGAGGCTCCTCTGCAAAAGAGCAAGCACCCTAAACTGCTGAGCCACCCTACCACACACACTTTATGCCACGGCACTCTTTTGTCGCTCTATAGTAAGTTTTGAAATCAGGAAGTGTTACTTCTCCAAATTTGTTCTCTTTCCAGATTGTTTTGGCCATGAGGAGTCCCCTGAGATTCCATCCGACTGTGTAGACCATTCATCCGGTGGGGATCATACTCAGCCATTGTGAGGCACCCAAGATGGGTGCTAGGAACTGAATCCCGGTCCTCTGCAAGAGCAGCATGTGCTCTTTCTTAACCACTAAACTGTCTCTCCAGTACACTAGTCCAAAAGCAGTGAACTAATTTCGACGAGAAGACCAACAACACCTCTAAACAATTTGACAGTGAACACAGAATTTAAATAGACACTGCTCCAAAGAAAACACGAGTGGTCGTGAGAAGACGGTTGAGACATTCACTATCAGGGAGACAAAATCCTCTGAGAGCCCAGCAGGGTGGCTTTACCAGAAAACAGGTAACAAGCCAAGGATTTAGAGATCGGATCCATGGCGCGCTGGGAGAATGTGAGGCAGTGCAGCCACTGAGGAGTAAAAGAACCTCGCCTGGAAAAGTCAAGCAGACTTACCAAGCAGTGCAGCTATTCCACTCTGCATACAGACAAAAACAAAACGATGACGATGACGACGACGACGATGACAGCAAGCAGGGACTCAAAGATATCTGCACTTCCATCTTTTTAATAATTCAAATATTCACCAGTGAACAGACAATTACTATTTTCAGATGTCAACATGATGGCCCAAGGGTTGTGTGGACAGCTGATAAGCCATTTCTGGGTACTCCTGTGAAGGGGTTTGTAAACTGAATGATTAGCCAGGCGCAGTGGCCCATGCCAGAAGGCCAAGGCAGAAGGAAATCAAGTTTCAGACCAATGTGAGCTATACAGTCAGACTCTGTCTCATAAAAGCGAAAGCCAGAAGGCTAGGGAGATGACTCATGGGTAGAGAGTTCGATCCTGTGGTAGCACTAGCACCTGTAAATGCAGCACTCGGATGAGAGGCAACAACAGGAGGATTTCCAGAAGTTCAAGGGCCAGTTATAAACAGCAACAAGGGCTGGAGAGATGGCTTAGCGGTTAAGAGTACTGACTGCTCTTCTGAAGGTCCTGAGTTCAAATCCCAGCAACCACATGATGGCTCACAACCATCCATAATGAGATTTGATGCCCTCTTCTAGGGTGTCTGAAGACAGCTACAGTGTACTTACATATAATAAATAAAATTAAAAAAAAAAACAGCAACAAAGGAACTCTGCCTCGATCAAGTTAATTCCTAAAATAAACGTCCTCTTGTGTATTTATAAACAGAGGCCCCTCCATTTATAATTGGCCATGTCCTGATAAAACTACTTTAAGCCAAAATATAAAGATGTATTTAATGCTGGTTCTGGGGAGATAAGTCATTTCTGAGTACAGCAGTTAAGAGCTCTTGCTGATCTTCCAGGGGACTTGGGTTAGGTTCCCAGCACCCACACCAGGTGCCTATATTCCAGCTTCAGGGGATTTGATATCCTCTACTGGCCTCTTTGGCTACTTGCATGCATAAAGTGTACATACATACACACTAAGGAACCCCTCCCCCGTATATAAACTAGAAATAATAAATTAATGTTTAAAATGCATTTGAAACCCCCAACACATCCAACCCTCACAGCCTAGTAGTGCAGTCTGCTAGAGAGTCTGGAGCCATCCTTGTGACTCACCTCTGTTGCCTAGCAATCACAAGGATGCCTTCTGCATAGACAAACAGTAAAAGATTAAACTTCTAAGGGTAAGCTAGAACGCAGCATGGTGATGCTGCCTGTAACCTAAGCACTATGAAGATCAGGAGTTCAAGCCCAGCCTGAACGACACAGCGAGGCCCTGACTCCAAAACAAAGCAAAACAGAACAGAACCCAAGCACTCAAACGAAAGAGCTTGGCTGAGAAATGCCTTAGTAGTTTATAGCAGAGGACCTGGATTCAATTCCCAGCACTCACATGAAAACTCAGTTCCAGGGGATCCAATGCCCACTTCTCTCCTCCAAGGGCATCAGGCACCATGCAGTATTTATACACATAGGTAGGCATGTAAGCAAATACTCATATATATAAGCTTTGTTTAAAAAAAGACTTTTATTTATTCTTTATTTGTCTGAATGTATGTATGTGTTCCATGTGCATGCCTGGTAACCAAGGAGGCTGAAGGCAGCAGCAGAGGTGGAACTACAGACCATTGCGAGCCATTGTGAGGGTGCATTAGTATTCAAGTCAGTCTCAGGTAAATTCTTAAGCAGAAAGCAGCCATAATCTTCGCTACATTATCACAAGAATGGTTGCTAGGATAATTGCTAATATTGTTCCCTCCGCCCCTCCTGCTCCCTGAAACCTCTTGAGCTGGGCGTTTGTAGTCTGAGTAACTCTCAGCACGACGTCTTTCGAGCTCCTTTATGATGGGTCATTAAACTCTCCTTACACTGTTCAATCACTTTCTAGTTCAAAATCTCAAACTTGTCTATACTCAACAAACCAACAAATCAACAAACCCCAGCATGATCAGGCTTGTCATAGTGATACCCCACTCCTGGTATCAACTTCTGTACTAGTTACTTTTCTATTGCTGTTACAAAACACCATGACAAAGGCAATTTATTTTTAAAAAAGTGTTGTAAGACATGGTGGTGCTCGTCTTTAATCCCGGCACTCTAAAGGCAGAGACACGTAAATCTCTGAGTTCAAGGCCAGCTTGATCTACATAGTAAGTTCCAGGGCAGCCAGGAACAAGACAAAAACAATAACGGAAGAAAGTTCTTTTTCTCTCAGTAACTATTCCCTGATTGTAAGTCCTCCGAGAAAAATGGACTTCATAATTCCCTCTTCCTTCTATAACTGAATGTTGAGTGTCTCAGTCTTGTGCTTGTCTTGTGCAAGGAATCACAGCTGCTGAGAGTTCTAGAATGCAATGGCCATGTCACAGCTGGAAGATAACGCCCCACAGGAGCTTCCTCCAGCTCTTGCTTCTCCTCCACATCCTCTTCTATGAGAGTTCCTGAACTTGGAGGGGTGATATAGATATCACATTTAGGGCTATCCATTAAAGTCACACAAATTCTCTTCAGTGTGCCCAGCCTCAACTCTGCAGCAACAGCTACCCACTACAGAACACACACACACACACACACACACACACACACACACCCCATTTAAAAAAGTTTACTACTGATCAGAACTAAGAGCAGCAGTACTTATGAGCATAAGCATAAAACGTTAAAAGGCATTGTGACAAACACACCATGTCCATTTAACAAAACAACATCAGACGTCGTGTGTGGTTGTGTGCACCTTTCATCTTAGCACTTAGTAGGCAGAGGCAGGTAGTGCTTTGTGGGTTTGCAACCAGCCTGTTCACATATCAAGCTGCAAGCCAGCCGCCACTGCATAGTGAGACTTTGTGGTGGCTTGAATGGGCTCCATAGGTCCACATATTTGAACAGTTGGTTCCCAGTCTGGATTGTTTTGGATAAAGAGATGTGTCTTTGTTGGAGGAGGAGGTATGTCACTGGGGTCACACTCTGAGGTTTCAAAAGCCCATGCTAGCTGGGAGGTGGTGGCGCACACCTTTAATCCCAGCACTTGGGAGGCAGAGGCGGGTGGATCTCTGAGTTCGAGGCCAGCCTGGTCTACAGAGTGAGTTCCAGGACAGCCAGGGCTACACACAGAAACCCTGTCTCAAAAAACCAAAATAAAATAAAAAAATAAAAATAAAAAAAAGAGAGACAGGCAATCAAAAGCCCATGCTAGGCCCAGTGTCACTGTCTCTCTCTGAGTGCTGCTGAGAGGTCAGGGTGTAACATTCTTAGCTACTGCTCCAGCACCATGCCTGCCAGCCTGCTGCCATATTCTCCGCCATGTTGGTCACCAACTGTAATCCTCTGAAACTGTAAGCAAGCCCCCACTGAAATGATTTCTTTTATAAGCGTTGCCTTGATCATGCCATCTCTTCACAGCAGTAGAAGAGTAACTAAGACAGACCCAGATGCAAACAATTTCCCCAATAGAGCCTATGACATTCGCAGCCTCATGGTTTTTAAAAATCAGGTTTACATTTTTAAAATTTATTTACTTATTTGTTTGTTTGTAAGATGGGTCCTCTTACAGCACAGAATGGCTTCCACCTAACTATGTAATCAATTATAACCTTGGATTTCTCAATTTACTGCCTCTACATCCTAAATACTGAGACCATAGGCATGTGACATCACTTAGAGTCTATGTGGTTCTCAAGACTGAACCCAGAGCTGTGTGCACGCTAGGCAAGCATGCTGCCTCCTGAGCCCCAGCCCTGATCCCGCATCTCCTGTTAATTTAACATTGTTATCATTGTGTGTGTATGATTCCTGGCAAGCACTTACCACATCATGCAGATGAAGGTCAGGGGCAACTTTTAGGAGTCAGTCTCTCCTTCTGCTGTGGGATCCCAGGAACCATCACAGTCTTCAGACTTTCATCTGCTTAGCTGTCTGGATGCCCTTCATTCTGCTTCTTCTTCTTTAATTACATTTTAAATGTGTGTGTGTGTGTGTGTGTGTGTGTGTGTGTGTGTGTGTGTGTCTGTCTGTCTGTCTGTCTGTCTGTCTGTCTGTGATCAAATGCCTCACATGGATTGAGTCAGAGAACAACTTCCTGGAGCTGGCTCTCTTGTTCTGCATGTGAGTTCTGGAGATGACCTTGGGTAGTAAGGCTTGGCAGCAGGTTCCTCTGCCTGCTGAGCTATCTCACTGGGGGATGATGTAATCATGTTGCAAGGATGGAGCCACAGGGAAGGAAAGGGTTAGGGCCAACGTTCACTGTTATAACTAGTCTACCAAAAGGAGTCCGGATTCTGATTTTAAAGATTGTACATTCTCTTGATTTTTCCAAAGACAAGTGTGTGGGTTTGAGGATCTGATGACAACCTTTCCTAAACAGAGACACAGATTAACAGTTTTCCACATTTAAATTTGGAGTTCATGCCCGTGATCAGGTTAACTTCATCTCCCGCCTATTTACTAAGAATGTTTGTGATTATTTTTGTTTTATTAACCACTTTCCCTTTATCTATAGAGGATATGTGGTTTTCTTCTTTATCTGCTATTGTGAAGAATGACCTAATTTCCTTACAGTACAATCTGTACCACCTCATAGGATCAGTGTATTGACCACACTACTGCGTTTGACTCATTGGTATTTTAGGAGGAACTTTTAGGTTTGTTGTTATATTTGTAAATTAAATGGCTGCAGGTTTACTCTTTTAAAAGATGTGAGGGAGCAGGGGAAACAGTCTAGTTGTTAAGAGTACTGGCTACTCTTGCAGAGGGCTCAGGTTTGATTCCCAACACACACATACATGGTGGCTCACAACCATCTATAACTCTGGCCCCATGGGAGCCACTGCCTTCTTCTGGCTTCCACAGGTACCAGGCACTATTACATGGCATGCTGTCATGCATGAGAACATAACACTCATACATGTAAAATAAATCTAAAAGAACAATCTGAGGGATAGGGGCTGGGGAAATAACTCACTATGGAAAGGCCTTGCTGGGTAACCATGGGAACCTGGGCTGGACGCCCGGGATCCATGTAAAATGTGGGTCGGGCAGAACCTGTAACCCCAGCACTGACAGGGGATGGAGGGATCCCAGGAGGGTCACTGTTCAACCAACTCAGTCAATAGTAGGCTCGGCAAGAGACCCTGTCTCAACTAAAAAGCAAGGGAGAGAGGTTGAGGAGATGCCTCAGTGAAAGTGTTTGTGGATGGCACAAGATCAGAGTTCTGATTTCCAGAACACAGGAACTGTCAGGTGTGTGGCAACTCACCTGCAATTGCAGCCTTGGAAGGAAGACCTTCCGAGCTTTCTGGGAGAAAGCTTGAAGTGGAAAGTCAAGCCTTCTTTGGAAAGTTTGGTTGAATGGTGTTTTGCTGGGGCAAACACGTGAAGGAAAGTTTTGTTAAAGTGGACATGGGTGAAAGGGTAAGGCAGACTCAAGAGACTCAAGAAGGAACGTTTCCCTGAAGCAGACACAGGACAGAGGATGTTCAGCTAAAGCAAGTGTGTGAATGGACACATGATGAAAGATTCTTTGCGAGACAGGCAGATTTCTGAGTTCGAGGCCAGCCTGGTTTACAAAGTGAGTTCCAGGACAGCCAGGGCTACACAGAGAAACCCTGTCTCGAAAAACCACAAAAGAAAAGAAAAAAAAAAAAAAAACAAAAATAAAAAAAAAAAAAAAAAAAAAAAAAAAAAAAAAAAAAAAAAAAGAAAAGAAAAGAAAAGAAAGATTCTTTGTTGGTCCTCATTACATTGCATAGCTGAGCTGCATTTGTTGGGGCTCCATGGAGAGAAATGCACCAAAAAAAACCTTGTGTTGTGCTGCGGTTTCTTGCCACTTCTGAGAACTCGGGCTGACTGGATGCATGTGCTAAGGCAAGACCGGTGCAGAGGCATGGCATGCGGAGGACAGTGATATTTGGAGAGTATAAAAAGAACTCCATGGAGTGATGGAGACAGAGCTTGACTTGCTGGTACAGCTAGCTATGCAACACTTGTGGGTCTCGTGTCTTCACTGATCTTTGCCTCCCTGAGAGGCACAGCCAATAACTTGTCCTGGCGCTCCTCCTGGTCCCTCCTACTGACTTGTGCCAAGGCTGAGGCCTGGCTGTCTCTGCTAGGTCATGTCACCACTGTTGCTAACCTGACTCTATGGAATTGGACTGCTGATGTATCTGTGAAGTGTTTGTGAGTGGATGGAGCCGCCGCTGCCAGCTAACTTGTGAACTCAACTGCCAATTTCCAGACCACACAGATGGGAGTTGCTCTAAAGAACCTTTCTAAACAGGTCCACTTCCCTCCACCCCCATCCTTTCTTTTCCACTACCTCTGGTGGGTGGTGGGCTACAAGGAAGCTTAAAGCATTTAAGAACCATCATTAAAAATAGGTTTGAAAAAAAAATAAAGTTATACTGGCTCGTGTTCAGGAGGTCTGGATTTGTTTTAGAACTTCTGCCTCAAAGAATAAGCTGGAGATGGCTCATCAATTAAGGGCACTTGTTGCTCTTGCAGAGGACCAGAGCGTTCTTCCTAGCTTCCACATCAGGCAGCTCACAACTGCATGTGTAGGACCAGTTTCAGGGGCTCTGGTGGCCTCTGATGACCTCAGAGGGTATCACATACACAAGCACGTTATACTAAACATACACAAATAAAAATACTTTTAAAAACAGACTAAGGGGCTGGTGAGATGGCTCAGTGGGTAAGAGCACCCAACTGCTCTTCCAAAGGTGCAGAGTTCAAATCCCAGCAACCACATGGTGGCTCACAACCATCCTTAACAAGATCTGACTCCCTCTTCTGGAGTATATGAAGACAGCAACAGTGTACTTACATATAATAAATAAATCTTTAAAAAAAAATAAAAATAAAAAAAAAACCATGCCTTTAAAAAAAAAAAAAGACTAAGGTATCAATCTTAGGCCCCCACAAACATGTGTCCATGCATATGAACACACACATACATATATGCACATACCCCACACTCAAATACACAAGAAAAGAATAAAAAAGGAAAAGGAACAAATAAGAAAATAAACTGCAGATTGACAGAAGATACTCGATGTTGACCTCTGACCTACACATACACACACATGCCTACATCATACCCACAAGCGCGTATACACGAACACTTTATTTATTTATTTATTTATTGCACCATCTTTGTTTAGTAATTCAATGTTTGTTTCTTTCACAGCAAATAATTACTTCATTGAAGTTAAAACTTCCAAATATAACTTAATAGTCTTTGAATTCAGCTCAGATCACTCAAGATGAAAATACTCTGCTAAATACAGATAACTTACAGTAACTTTTAACAGTAAATTGTCCGTAACACACACCAAGCTTTTTCCTAGACCAGTTTTAAGACGATCTGTTAGGACTCCTCGTACAGGTGAAAAACGCTCTTCAATGTTTTTGTCTTTTTATTTTTAATATAAAAGTTGGAAGGGACATTCAAGTTTCAAGTCTCCACATTGAACTTAAAAAAAAAAAATAAGTCACCATCAGTGTGTGGAGGTAACAGCCAAGTTGTGTGACTCCAGGAGGTAGAGGCCTTCGATTGGTGCTCATATTTACATATGCACAGAGTTCATACACGAACACTTTAAAAAAAGAAACAAAAAGAAAAACACGTTTCAGGAATGAAGAAGCATAGTAGGTCATGCCTGTATTTCAGCATCAGGGGTTCAAGGTCATCTTCAGCAACATAGTGAACTGGGGAAAGCCTGGATTACATGAGATCCCATTTGGGGATGAAACTCAACTGGACCCATCTATAGCACCACATAAACAGCCTCGGTGGAGTAACCCATACTTGAGAGATGAAATTCAAGGCTACCCTCTGCTATTCACTGAGTTCAAGACCACCTTAAGACACAAGACCCTGCCTCAAGAAATTGTTTTTCATGCAACTGAGCTATACCCAACTGTCCCCGTGTTTCCTAATATCTTATCTGTACTTTGTGCCTCTCCTACCCACTGCTGTGGACAGAACCCAAGTCCTTGCTAAGTAAGCACTCTATCACTAAGTTATATTCTGTGTTCATTCTTTTTTTTTAATTTATTCAATTGTTTTATTTATTTATTTATTTATTTATTTATTTATTTATTTATTTATTTAGAGACAGGTTTGTGTAGCCCTGGATGTCCTGGAACTCACTCTGTAGACCAGGCTGGCCTTGAATGCAGAAATCTGCCTGCCTCTGCCTCCCCAGTGCTGGGATTAAAGGTGTGCACCGCCATGCCTGGCATTTATTTATTTTTGAGACAAGATCTCACTATGTAGCCCTGACTAGCCTAGAACTTGTTATGTAGATCAGGCCGAACTCAAAATATTGTTTTAGTTTTTTTCTTTTCTCTCTTTTCTTCTCCTCCTCTTCCACCTCCTCTTCCTCTTCCTTCTCCTTCTTCTTGGTGCCTGTGTCTGTGCATGCTTCTGATCCCAGCACTTGGGAGTTAGTGGCGGGGCCCATAACCTACCAAGCCCCGTTTACCTGCTGCTTCCCCTGTGTACAAAGTCATACAGCTGGGATCCAGCAAGGTGTTCCAGCTTCTCTGCATGAACCTTCTTTCCAGCTATGGGGCATCTTTGTCAGATCTGTGCCAGAGACCTGTGACCTCGGACTTGCATCTCTTTTGCCTGAGGACTTGCCTACTGGCAGCTATGGGTAAGGACCATGGCCCAGCCTCTGCCCTTCCCAAAATTTAGTTTGTTCTGCCTTGTGCCAGCCAGGGCTTCTTGAACATAAGCATGACCTCTGGGCAATCATGTAGAGAATGTGTGTGAGGTAGTACTCCTGCCACAGGAAGTACTCCTGCCACAGAGGTTGCCAGAGATCAGCAGAATCTGTCCAGTGATGAAGGGCAATGTGATGAAATAAAAGAAATCAGAACTGGCATTTCCTGCATAGACTGAAAGGTGCCACAGGACAGGGAAAGGGAGAGAGTAGACAATAGTGCAATTAAGAACAAAGATTTTTAAATTTTTAAAAAACAACTTATAGCCGGGTGGTGGTGGCACATGCCTTTAATCCCAGCACTTGGGAAGCAGAGGCAGGCAGATTTCTGAGTTCGAGGCCAGCTTGGTCTACAGAGTGAGTTCCAGGACAGCCAGGGCTACACAGAGAAACCCTGTCTCGAAAAAAACAAAACAAAACAAAACAAAACAAATCTTTGAATACACGTGACTGTCTTCAGAGACACCAGAAGAAGGTATCAGAGCCCATTACAGATAGTTGTAAGCCACCATGTGGTTGCTAAGGTTCTCTGAAAGAGCAGTCAGTGCTCTTAACAACTGAGCCATCTCTCCAGCCCAAGACAGCAGTAATTTATATCATGGTGTAAAAATTAAGAAAACAGTGAGGTTGCTGTGGATGGCATAGATAGACTTGGAAACACAAGAAAGGCCATGTAGGGGTTTAGCAGAGGCAGTTCTCTCTGAGTGAGGGCCACCTGAAAGAATGGGGCCTCTTTCTGCGTGATGTATTGCATTTCCATGGGAGTTTGGCCACATCTGAGACATACTGGTTCATAATCTTAAAACACACATACATGTGTATATATTTCAAACATACAAACATGCATGTGTATTTATATATCTATACATCTATATCTACAGATAGAAAAATCTGCCACCCTAGGCACGCACTATCATATTCTCAGTTTTTGTTTTATTTTATTGTATTTAGACAACAATATAAGCCACACTTTGGAATTCTATTCTGATCCATTTCCTAGAAAGTGACCAGGTTTGAGTATGACCCAGAGGCATTTGGGCCCCTGACCACCACATACTAGGAATTATCAGCCTTACCAAGTTCAAAGTGGTGTTATCAGGCTCGAGAAGATCCAAAAGACAAAGGTTTTATAACCTTATGGCCTGAGTTTCACCTGTCTCTGTCACCTCCACCCCTCTCTATTAACTCTTGGGGGTTTCCTATGACCAACTAATGGAGAAGAAAAACTCAGGACAGGCCAGTAGAAAGCAGAAGGAACCAAAAATGGTCCGCTTGGGTTCTTCAGTTTCACCCAGGGTAAAATACAGCACTGAGGAAGGAAATGTTTAAAAACTTCAAGCAACAGATTTAGCCATTCACTTGGTGTGGGAGCAATATGTGACATAGAAGATGGGTATTCGTGGACTGCTAAGCAGTGGTGAATACAGATGGTTAGTCAGCAAGTGACCTGAAAGGGCAAGAGTGAAAGATCAGAGGCAAGTGGACATGGGGAAGAGCTACACACAAGTGGACCTGGGAGAGTGTGGGCAAAGTGTGTGCATGTCTGAGTCTCATCTTTTAATACTATGGCTGCTGGCCAGGTTTTGTTTGGGTTCACACTAATGTTGCAGTACATTTGGTCCACACATGCAGTACTATAATAACAAGAGATGCAGGATGCAACGTGTGAATGACTTAATAACGGGTGCCCTTTGGTTACAGATGGTGGTAAGTTTATCACATTGGAGGTCCCTTCTGCTCCGGGGCTTCTGTGACTAGTTCACATTGGAACCAGTGGGTTCTGAGTATTGCAGAGTGGAAGAAACCCTCAATAATGTGTGCTGCTGACATGGGCACTGCCATTTCAAGGATCCTCAGACCCATGGGACAATGGAAAAGTCTTCCTGCAATAGACTCAGAGGATGACAAGTCTTCTTCCAGTCTGTGTGTGATGTTGATAGTGTGTGCAGAAAATGTCCACCATAGCTTTCTCCCCACCTCTGATGTTTACAGTCTAATATTGCTCTCCTACAGAGACTACTCCTATTGAGATGAGCTACACCTCATCTAGTAACCAGTAATCTGGCCTAGTAACCAGGCAACTGGCAGCTGAAGAAAAGTGATTCTGGGTTTGGGGAGATGCTGAAGCAGTTACCAGCACATACTGTTTCTGTAGAGAAAATTAGTTTGGTTCCCACCATCCACAAACACCTGTAACACCAGTTTTAGGGAATCTAATGCCCTCTTCTGGCCTCCAAGGGCATCTGTTCTCATGCCCACTTAAGAACATTTAGATACACACATAATTTTTTTTAAAGATTTATTTTATGTATATAAGTACACTGTAGCTGTATAGATGGGTACAGATGGTTGTGAGCCTTCATGTGGTTGTTGGGAATTGAATTTTTAGGACCTCTGCTCTCTCCAGTCAACCCTGCTCGCTCGGGTCAACTCTGCTCGCTCAGTCCCTGCTTGCTCCAGCCCAAAGATTTATTTATTATTATATATAAGTACACTATAGCTGTCTTCAGATGCACCAGAAGAGGGCATCAGATCTTATTAAAGGTGGTTATGAGCCACCATGTGGTTTCTGGGATTTGAACTCAGGACCTTCAGAAGAGCAGTCAGTGCTCTTACCCACTGAGCGAGCCATCTCACCAGCCCTAGATACACACATAATTAAAAACAAGGGAATGTTCTAAAAAAAAAAACCCCAGCAATAATAAATAATTTAAATTCAGTTAAATTAAAATTCAGGGGTGGGGAAGAGAGAAAGAGAGAGAGAGAGAGAGAGAGAGAGAGAGAGAGAGAGAGAGTGTCAGTCTACCCTGTAACCTGTAAGCCTCAGTCTTTAGGTACAAGACTTCAGAGTCAAGCGACTTGTCAGTTTCTGACTCTTAGAATATCCCCCAATACTTGTAGGGAAATGTCTAACTCTAAATTACATCACACTAGAAGAATTCACTTTGGGTATTTAAATGAAGCACAGCCAAGCATCCCTGTGCCTGCTAAGTGGCTGGTTTACTTTGCATGTGATCCACCTTAGTTCCTTGGCCCTGGGAACCAGCCTCTGGGCCCATCTCCAGCTCAGAAACAATAGTCAATGTTTATTGGGATGGGCTGTGTGCCAAATGTTGAGGTATGCATTGCTGAAATGTTATCATGCACCTAACATTACAGCCACTCTTTATAGTCCCACTAATATCATACCATTATAGGTCAGATAAAAGTGACAGGCCAGGTACACAGCTTAATTGGGGGGAAGTGGAAGGCGACCCAGTGCTGTCTGTCCTGACTCGTGTTACAGGTAGTTGTGTGTGCTGGAAACTAAACTTATTTTCTTTACAGAAACAAAAGCTAGCGCCATTTGAGAAGAGGTACTTTGAATTGAGAAAATGCCTTCATAAGATTTGCCTGTAAGGCTGGGTGGTGTTGGCGCACACTTTTAGTCCCAGCACTCGGGATGCAGAGGCAGGCGAATTTCTGAGTTTGAGACCAGCCTGGTCTACAGAGTGAGTTCCAGGTCAGCCAGGGCTATACAGAGAAACCCTGTCTCAGAGAAAAACAAACAAACAAACAAACAAAAAAATTGTCTGTAAGCAAGT
Source organism: Mus pahari (assembly GCF_900095145.1). Taxonomy (NCBI): domain Eukaryota; kingdom Metazoa; phylum Chordata; class Mammalia; order Rodentia; family Muridae; genus Mus; species Mus pahari. Next base: position 117,009,482 of record NC_034590.1, on the reverse strand, counting down.
CTGTATTTTTTAAATTAGTGATTGATGTGGGAGGCCCCAGGCGATTGTGAGGTGCCATTCATGAGCAAATTGTCCCAGGGTATGTAAGAAAACAGGCTGCACAAGCTACAGGAACACACCAGCCAGTAAGCATCATTCCTGCCCTAACCCCCCTAGATGATGGACAACAAGCTGTAAGATGAAATAAATCCTTTTCTCCCCATGGTCATGGTGTTTATCACAGCCACAGAAACCCTATGCAGGACAGTCTGATACTGGAGATATGCTCCCATAATTACAGCTCTTGGGAGGCTGAGGCAGAAAGATCATGTGTTCAAGGCCAGCCTGGGACTTAGGCATAAAGAAGAACGGGAAGGCAAACAGCTATCTTCTCAATTGTGGTTAGGGCCACATGGACTATGAGGACAGGGGCGCTGAGATGAGAGGAGCCTCAGGAGGGCTTGTCTATTTTTCTGGTCCTCCCTTTGACACCACAGCATTTAGCTAAGGAAATGGGATGCTGCTTTCAGCTGTCCTGGCAGATGAAGGTCCTTCTTGATATAGGGTAAAAACCAACTTCCCTTTGACTTCTGTGGGATGGTCAGCTTCTTGCCCTATGGGGTTTTATAGAAGATTCTGGCTGGCTGCTCCCACCCTGGGAATTATCACATTTTGACTCAACTGGTATTTACAACGTGCCTGGGCTCTAGCAATGAACAAGATAGATAAGGTCTATTGTCACCCTGGTAGAGTGTCATTTGTTTTATATTTTATTTATACTATTTTACGCTTCCCTAGCACCCCGACCTCCAGGAGACAAGGGGATTCTGGGTAACCATGGCTGTCCTGGAATTTGCTCCATAGACTGGGCTGGCCTCAAACTTAAGAGATCCAACTGCCTCTGCCTCCTGACTGCTGATATTAAAGGTGTTCACACTACACCCAGGTTTTAACTTGCTTTTTTGAGACAAGTCTCACTATAAATCCTGGATGACCTAGAATTCATTAGTCAGACCATGTTGGCCTCCAAATCAGAGATCTGCCTGCTACTGTCTCCCAACTCTAGGATTAAAGGGTACCTTCTCACAGCTCATTCATTTTATACAAGGTCTCACTACACAGCCCGAGCTGCCTCTTGCCTCAGCCTTTGTAGTATTGGGACTGTAGACCACCTGGACCACGTTGACATTTTAGAGGGAGAGACATCAAGTTTCCATGTTGACACCTCTAATACCCTGAGGTTTCCGTGGAACTATCTAGTTTTTCAGATCTGACAGCCTTTGGACATGTGGCCCCAGACAAGATAGCTACACAATATGTCCATATAGCCAGGAAAATCTCCAAACTCCACCCTGGCCATATTGTAAGTAAATAGTGAAGGAAATCTTACTTCCCCATCAGGATATGGCCAGTAAGGAGTCTGAAGACAGGTCAATCTCAAACTCCCCTTTTCTCTTCTTCTCTTCGTTTAAAAGGAGTCCTTGGGGCTGAAGAAGGCTGAGTGGTATGAGTACTGGCTCTTCTTCCAGAGGACCCAGGTTTTATTTTCAGCATCTATACACTGGCTTACAACTACCTTTAAATCCAGTCTCTCTTTGCTGGCACCAGGCAGGCATGCAATGCACAGACACACACGAGGTGAAACACCCAGGCATGTAGAATTAAAAAACAAAAAACAAAACCCCTTTTTAATGTGTGCCAGTAGCTTTGCTTGAGTTTAGGCTCCTGAGAGCTCTGGAAATCAACAGGGCATCCATGTTTCACATGCTTATTCAGGGTTTCTTGGGCCTGTGGTAGTCACTAAACACAAGCTAGGTACTTACTCTGTTAGTGGTGCTGAGGAAACAGTGGCAAAGGACAAATTCCTCAGTGTCAGGAGTTATGATGTTAAAGAGTGACCCGGACTTACCTTACAGAAAGCAGAGGGAAGTATGTACGATGAAGGAGAAGAATTTGTTAGACCTGGGGATGACTCAGTGAGGAAGACTGAACTCTCAGCACTCACTCCGGGAAGTTTACAACCATCTCCAACTCCAGGTGCTCCACCTCCAGCTCCAGGTGCTCCAACACCCTTTTCCAGCTCCAGGGGCACTTGCACTCAGAAGAACAAAACCACACTTGGATACATATACATACATAATTACAAATTAACATTACAAGCCCGGAGAGAGGGCTCAGCGGTTAAGAGCACTTGCTACTCTTGGTTCAGTTCCAGCACCCACGTGGTGCCTCGCAATTGTCTATAACTCAATTTCTAGGTGGTACAATCCTTCTTCTGGCCTTCACAGGCACTGTGTGTAACGGATGCGTGCATATACTCAAGTAAACAGACATATACATAAAAAAAAAAAAAAAAAGCCTCATGGAGCCAAAGCAAGAAAGCGGCCCTGGTCACCGGTGATGCTTCAATTCCTCAGGGGAAGACTGGATGTTCTGAAAGATGGCACAACTCAGAACTCACCAGAGAGAAAAATACCAATACCGTGTGCTGTCACATGCCTGTTGTCACTCTGTGACAAGTCCCAGGCCAAGCAGGGCTACACAGTGAGACTTCACCTCAGAACAAACAGTAACAAGAGGCCTTGGCTTTTCAGTACTTCTTATGCTGAACATACTTCTACACACATCAAATCCAAGTGTTATTATTAATGCTCCTGTGACACAACAGACCCCTTCTTTACTTCTGCACATAACTCTTCTCAAAGTGGCCAACTGGACCTGAAACCATTTAAACTGGGAACACTTAGAACAAAGGCCAAAGGGCCCCCACACCCCTTAGGCACGTTATTACTATCTGTGATAGTAGTTATTTTTGGTTATCCATTTGACTACATCTGGATTTCACTAAAACCCAAAAATGGAAGAACACATATGTGAACAATTTTGCCTACTCTGAAGTGGGAAAACCCACTGCTTTGTGTGTTTAAGAGGATTTCTCAGTGTAGTCCTTGGTGTCTTGGAACTTGCTATGTAGACCAGGCTGGCCTCAAACTCGGTTGATCTGCCTGCCTCTGCCTCTGCCACCCCAGTGCTGGGAAGCCGGCTTGGTGGAAGATCCACTTTAATCCACATCTTTGGGGAGGGAGAACACACCTTTATTTTTGTTATTCAGAGTCAGAAAGAAGATGCACCTTCTGCTGGAAACTGAAAGACATGAAACAAGCTTTTCCTCCTTGCCACCTCCCAGGACAGGGCTTCTCTGTGTAGCCCCACTTGTCCTGGAGCTGACTCTGTAGACAACGCAGGCCTCAACTCACAGAGATTTGCCTGCCTCTGCCACCACCACCAGGCTGCTTTAACTCTTTGCCTACTTGCTCTCACTTTCGTTGACAAGTCTGCTCTGTCACTGGCACCTACTTCTTTGGGATTCTGATGTACAATGAAGACCAACTGAGACATCCATTCTTGTTGACTGAATGATGACTGGAATTTTGAACCTTCCATGTTTAGAGCCACATATATACTGTTTTAAAAATAAAAATCCAATATTAACGGAAAAAATCGTGCCAAGCCCCCAGGCCTGTGCAATCTTATGCAGACACCAGGGTGGATCTCTAAATCCCTTCAGGTCTACTGACTTCCCAGGGTCCAAAACTCTACTCCTTAGCTTCTCCCCCCCCCCTTTTTTTTTTTTTTTTTTGAGACAGGGTTTCTCTGTGTAGCCCTGGCTGTCCTGGAACTCACTCTGTAGACCAGGCTGGCCTCGAACTCAGAAATCCGCCTGCCTCTGCCTCCCAAGTGCTGGGATTAAAGGCATGCGCCACCAACGCCCGGCACTCCTTAGCTTCTTACTCAGGGTGACACCTCACACTGGCACTAAGAAGCTCGCCAGAACACTGTCTCCAGACAAAGCCTAAACACTTGATCTGAGTGACCGGTGTCGCACCCGGTGGGCGTCACGTGACAGACTCGGCGTTCCTCCAATCGCCGTGCGAGTAGCGGGGATTCCATCTAGAGCTTGGCCTCAGGCCTACAACGCCCTGCCCTTCCATTCCCCGAACGGGCCGGCTTTTTACTACCAAGCAGCTAGCACTGATTCTCAAGTGTTTCCCTCTCAAACAGCTTCAAGGGGCTCGGGCCTATAGCGCACTCAGCTCCGGAAGTGACGTCTCCCAGAGGGGCCGGAAGTGGCAGTGGAGGGAGGGAAGATGGCGGAGGTGGTGAGTCCGGTGCCCGGGGCGGGGCGGAGGGAGCCAGGGGAGGTGGGTAGAGCCCGAGGCCCCCCAGTAGCCGACCCTGGCGCCGCGCTGTCTCCCCAGGGGGAGATAATCGAGGGCTGCCGCCTGCCCGTGCTGCGGCGCAACCAGGACAACGAAGATGAGTGGCGTGAGTGACGTCGGGGGGCGGGTCCAAGGAACCTGAGGGCGAGGGGCGGGAGGGAGTCAACGATCGCACGGGAGGGGGAGGGGCTTCTGCAATCCCGGGGCGGTCGCAGACACGCGGGAGGAGGGGCGTGGCTTTTTGGGCGTACGGAGATGATCCGGGCGGGGCTTGGAGAGAGGTGTCACTTGGTGACTAAAGGGGTCTTGAACCAGCCCTTCTGAGTGCTGGGACATCGGCCTCCAGCCTGGAGGTGGGATTCAGGTCGAAGGGTGGAGTCTCCCGACCTGCCTTGGCTAAGACCCCCTGTCTGTGTTGTTCCCATAGCCCTGGCTGAGATCCTGAGCGTGAAGGACATCAGTGGCCGGAAGCTCTTCTATGTCCATTACATTGACTGTGAGTCCTGGGCCTGGATGGAGTGGGGTTGCTGGACAGGGTTGAGGGCAGCCTCTGGCATTCCCTCCTGAGCCGTTTTCACTGCTGCAGTCAACAAACGTCTGGATGAATGGGTGACTCACGAGCGGCTGGACTTAAAGAAGATCCAGTTTCCCAAGAAAGAGGCCAAGACACCTACCAAGAACGGACTTCCTGGGTCCCGCCCCGGCTCTCCCGAAAGAGAGGTGGTGAGTAGGTCCCCCATTTCATCTTTTCTCTCCTGCCTCTTCCTTCTTGCATCTCTTGGCCTCAGGGGTACCTGAATGGGCAGGAGGCAGCATTCTTCTGCCATGGCTTCAGCTTGCAAAGGATGGGCACCAGGTTGCAGGCGTAGCTTCCAGAGTCCAGTACTGCCTTGCTTTAGGGAAGGCAGAGGGTGGGATTCGATCACTCCATGCTGAGGGGCCCATCCTCCCCTTCGCCATCCCACCACCATCCCCACCCCAGAGGAAGACCCTGGACCTATCTCTGCAGCCGGCCTCCGCCCAGGCCAGCGGGAAGACCTTGCCAATCCCGGTCCAGATCACACTCCGCTTCAACCTGCCCAAGGAGCGGGAGGCCATCCCAGGTGGCGAGCCTGACCAGCCGCTCTCCTCCAGCTCCTGCCTGCAACCCAACCACCGCTCAACGGTACCCTCAGCAATTCCAGGGACCTTGCTTTCTTCTCAGGTCCCACCTTCTCTACCTTCTGACCCACCTTTCCTGGTTTCTCTCTGCAGAAACGGAAGGTGGAGGTGGTTTCACCAGCAACCCCAGTGCCCAGCGAGACAGCCCCAGCCTCGGTTTTCCCTCAGGTGAGTCTCCAGTCCTTTTTTCATGTGTCTGAATGTTTCGTCTGTGTCATCCATGTGTTCTACTTGCATGCCTGGTGCAGGTGGCCAGAAGAGGGCATTGGAGCCACTGAAACTGGAGTTAGAGATGGTTGTGAGCCACTCTGTGTCCTGGGAAAAGAACCCATGTCCTTTGAAGATCAGGGCTCTTAACCACTGAGCCATCCCAATAGCCTGTCTGGTCTTCCCCCTCTTCTTCCTTGCTGTCTAGCATCCTCCTCCAGGATCATCTCACGGTCACCCTTTCTCTTCTTTCTTGTCCACAGAATGGATCAGCCCGCAGGGCAGTGGCAGCCCAGCCTGGACGGAAGCGGAAATCTAATTGCTTGGGCACTGATGAGGTGGGTCTTGAGGAGCAGAGGAAGAAGGAAGCCGGGAAAGGGGAGCGGGCTTGGGCATGGCATTCACTTGGTGAGGCGTTAGGCAGGGAGGGTGGTGGTTGGGGGCCAAGCAGATGAACCATTGGGCTGTTTTTTAATCTACTACCAATTTCTGACCTCGGTTTAATTTGGAAGTGGAGGTTATGGGCCTTAGCCAATGTCAGACTTACAGGAAGGAACCAATGGCAGTGTTGTGAGCCACGGTCTACTTAACTGCTATCATCTAGTATCTTCCATTTGCCTTGGGCAGGATTCTCAGGACAGCTCAGATGGAATACCGTCAGCACCACGCATGACTGGCAGTCTGGTGTCTGACCGGAGCCACGACGACATTGTCACCCGGATGAAGAACATTGAGTGTATTGAGCTTGGCCGGCACCGCCTCAAGCCGTGGTACTTCTCCCCGTACCCACAAGAGCTTACCACGCTACCTGTCCTCTACTTGTGCGAATTTTGCCTCAAATATGGCCGTAGCCTCAAGTGTCTGCAACGCCACTTGGTATGAGGGGTCTTGGGAGGCTGCCTATTCAGTGTGCCCTCACCAGTCCCCACCTGATCCTCCTTTTGTCCTTAGACCAAATGTGATCTTCGGCACCCTCCAGGCAATGAAATTTACCGCAAGGGCACCATCTCCTTTTTTGAGATTGATGGACGGAAAAACAAGGTTAGTGGCTTGGGCATGGCTGGGGTTAAGTCATATGAACAACCATTTCCTGCTCAGAACAGTTGACCACTCTGGCTATGATCAGTTCACTGTTTTTATTGAATTCCTGATACAGAGCAGATGTACAGAACACTGGGATTTAGAGAAATTCTCTTTTCTGAGAGGTCACTGTCACAGCAGAGCAGACATGACAGCTACTCAGATCCCAGTAACAGAGGGTGGGTCAGCAGGGTTCACAGGAAGCTGTCATCATAGCTTGGCGGTGTGTATACCTATAATCCCAGTGCTCAGAAAACTCCTGAGTTCAAGATTAGTCAGGGCTGTAATGAGTTGCAAGCCAGCCTGAGCTATAAAGTAAGAAAGAACTATCTTGGGACCAAAACAAAAAAAAAGGCAGCAAAGGTTAAATAAAAATTAGAGGCAGTTAAAGAACAGTTTGGCCCAGCATTGTACATTTATAATCACAGCATCCAGGAAGCTGGTGCTAGAGGAGTTGACATTCAAGGCCAGTCTGAACTGCATAGTAAGATCCTTTCTCAAAACCAAGTTAAGCCGGGCGGTGGTGGCGCACTCCTTTAATCCCAGCACTTGGGAGGCAGAGGCAGGTGAATTTCTGAGTTTGAGGCTAGCTTGGTCTACAAAGTGAGTTCCAGGATAGCCAGAGCTATATAGAGAAAAACCCTGTCTCAAAAAAAGCAAAAACAAAAACAACAACAACAAAAAAGGTTAAAAACAGGATCTTTGAGCCGGGCATGGTGGTGGACACCTTTAATCCCAGCACTTAAGAGGCAGAGGCAGGTGGATTTGCGGATTTCTGAGCGAGGCCAGCCTGGTCTACAGAGTGAGTTCCAGGATAGCCAGAGCTATATAGAGAAAAACCCTGTCTCAAAAAAAGCAAAAACAAAAACAACAACAACAAAAAAGGTTAAAAACAGGATCTTTGAGCCGGGCATGGTGGTGGACACCTTTAATCCCAGCACTTAAGAGGCAGAGGCAGGTGGATTTGCGGATTTCTGAGCGAGGCCAGCCTGGTCTACAAAGTGAGTTCCAGGAGAGCCAAGGCGATACAGAGAAACCCTGTCTCAAAAAAACAAACAAAAAAACAAGTTAAAAATAGTATCTTTGGTTGTGTGTGCTGGTACATCCTTTTTTCCCAGCATTCAGGAAGCAGAAGCAGGCAGGTCTCTGCTGGTGTATAGGGAGTTCCAGGCCAGCCAGAGCTAATACAGTCAGATCTGCTTTGAAATAGTTTGCAGGTTAACCTGTGAGCCTGGAGATATCGAAGAGAACATACTTAGATAGTTTTTTTTTGTTTGTTTTTTGTTTTTTGTGTTTTTGGAGACAGGGTTTCTCTGTGTAGCCCTGGCTGGCCTGGAACTCACTTTGTAGTTCCAGGCTGGCCTCGAACTCAGAAATCCGCCTGCCTCTGCCTCCAGAGTGCTGGGATTAAAGGTGTGCGCCACCACGCTCGGCACTTAGATAGTTCTAAGCAGTTGGATTTAGACATGCAGGCACTGATGTACCAGGAAGTACATGCAAAAAAGAAAATGGAAAAGAAGAGGTGATGAGGGAAGAAGGTCAAAGGTCGGGTGACAGGAACAAGATGAGTGGGAAAGAGCAGGTTTGGGTTTCTCTAGGTGACAGGTGTGGAGGTCCTTGAGATAATACACTTTTTAAGGCCTCCAGGGTACGGAGGGAGAGAGGCAGATACCTGGATTGGTTTGGGAGCTCACCTTGAAGAGGAACTTCTTCTCCAAGAAGATACAAAATTCCATGTCAATCTGCATTAAGTGTGGTGTTTGGGTAGATGACCAGCAGTGGCAAAGCTGTCTGAAATTCCTCTAGAAGCCATGTGTGATAAGGGAGCCAGTCCAGAGTACTGTAGGGAAAATCCCTGAGGCTGGCAGTTCCTTAACTCTCCACTGGAGAATAGCAGACCAGTTCTCAGGAAGGATCACTGTGGCTAGGGCATTTGGGGTCTGACACTCGAAGAACAGCCACATGGGTAGAACTTCTCTCCTAAGGCTGAGTCCATTTGGAAACTTAAAAAAAAAAAAAAACTCACTGTGTGCCCCTAGCTGACTGATTTCAAACTTGTATCTACCTCTGCCTTCTAAGTGCTGAGGTTATAGGTATATACTACCATTCCTGGCTTGTAAATGTTGACTATTGTTAAGTTGAACAGAAGGCAGTGTAGGTCCAGGGCAGGCTTTGCTGAGTATGTGTAAGCTTTAGAGCTCACCCTGGGGGCAGGCAGTTGGATATCAGTATGTAGGTTTCTGGTGACTGAAGAAGTAATGCTGATCTAAGCAGTGGTGATAATCTGACTGGTGGGGTGGGCCAGGGTCCTGGGAGGGAAGCTCGACCCTCTCAACTGGAACAACAAAGAATGCTCCTCAGAGCCCTTGAGATTGCTCAGTGGGTAGCAGTGCTTGTCACACAAGCCTGGCCACCTGAGTTCAGTCTGTAGAACCCATAGTGGAAGGAGAACGGACTCCCCTGAGGTTCCTGACTTGGGTGTGCATGTTGTGTACGGGCACATCTGCAGGCACCCGTGGCATAGGACAGGTTAACTCAGCAGAACCCCAGAGGGTTGACTGGCAGGTCTTTTCTTTTACAGAGCTACTCACAAAACCTGTGTCTTCTGGCCAAGTGTTTCCTGGACCACAAAACACTGTACTATGACACAGACCCTTTCCTCTTCTATGTAATGACGGAGTATGACTGCAAAGGCTTCCACATCGTAGGCTACTTCTCCAAGGTCAGCACCCATCCAGGCTGTCCCTCAGCCTTGCCCTGAGCCTGGCATTCTTTAAAATCTACCTACTCTTACTCCAGGAGAAAGAATCCACAGAAGATTACAATGTGGCCTGCATCTTGACTCTGCCTCCCTATCAGCGCCGGGGCTACGGCAAGCTGCTTATTGAGTTCAGTGAGTATGTGCTGCCTGACCAGGAGCTGGCAGGCTAAGACTGTGTGGGTGTACCCTCATCTGTCCTTTGCAGACAAACCAGTCACCAGGAGAGCTGCCAGAAATAAAGGAGACTCTACCAAGGTCCTTTCCTCAGTTGACTGCCCTGTCTCCTGGAGCATCCAGCATCCACTTCTCTTTGGCTAAAGGCCTGTGAGCCATACAACTTTTCCAATCTGGAGCTCTGAGCAGCTTGGGTAGCTCCTCATGTTCATCTTTGATGTGCATCCTAAAAGTTTGGTCAAGGACCACTGGTTGTGCCTGAGCCTTGCAGGCAGTAGGTATTTAAAAAGGCATACAACCACTAAAAGACAGAATTTTATCCTGCTTCTTTGTAAGGCTAGTCTTTGAGAACCGAAGCGGGCCTTGGCCTCTTTTAAGGACACGGACTCCTAACTCTGAAATCCATCCCCAACCCATTCATTTAGCCCTTCTCTGACCCAAGAGTCAGGAAAAACGCTTTAGCTTTTTTGGTTGGAAGTCATGATCTGTTTGGAGTAACTTCCTGATTAGAGCAGGTGAAAGGAAACTCAAAGGCAAACCATGAAGATGTGTCTGCTTTTGCCTAGTAGGACACACAAATGCCAATAGATTGATAAAAGGGTAGGGAGGCAATCATTGAACACGGTTCCTAACTAGAGGCAAATATGGCTTCCAGTGGACTTGTGGGACTGTCAGCTCTCTTCCCCAACACCAGCCTCTCCCTCTCCTCTTGTCCAAGAGTGCTTTAGCAAAGAGGGTGAGACTACCAATAGAGATTCAGCCAGGAGCAGAGAGTGCTCGGATCATCATGAGGCCAGTAGAGCTGAGGGGAAGGAAGGATGTCTCCAAACTAACGGGGACATCCCAGGGCCCTGACTAGATAAAGAGCTATCAGCTCTTTGGGGCCTAATGGTCTCAGGGACTGTCTGGCAGTGCCTAGTGGTCAACACAAGTAAGAGAAAGGGCCACCAAGGGTCAGGTACCTGGCTCTGAGGAGCCCCCTGTCCTTTCCTATTATGTCCTTAACCACCCAGGCCGTTCTGCTGAGAGCAGCTGACATTCCCAGGATCACCGGTACTTAAACTGGGGACATTGAAAAAGTTCCCGTGTCCTCAGACCACAAAGGGTTCCCTCACTACTGCCATGCACCCAGCACAGGCTGGCAGGGCAGTGACCCATCCCGTCGGCCTGCACTGGCTGACAGTACCCAACCGGAGCTGCTTTGCTAGATGCCTTTGGCCCCCTAGATGCAGGCAGGGAGCTGCTGGTCCACCCCGAGGGTGAGAGGCAGGCAGCCCAGCTCCAAAGTCTCTCCTTCCTTGTAAGCTGCTGTGTACATGTGACGCTTACCCTGCCTATTTGTGCTCTATTACTTTAGGCTATGAACTCTCGAAAGTAGAAGGGAAAACAGGAACTCCTGAGAAACCCCTGTCAGACCTTGGCCTCCTATCCTACCGAAGTTACTGGTCCCAAACCATCTTGGAGATCCTGATGGGGCTGAAGTCGGAGAGCGGGGAGAGGCCACAGATCACCATCAAGTGAGCCCAAATGCCCGCCTGGGGGGTTGTGGCATGGCCTGTCTGTCCCTGGGGTTTCTGGGGACTTAACTTTCCCACACTTCCACCCCCACAGTGAGATCAGTGAAATCACTAGTATCAAGAAAGAAGATGTCATCTCCACACTGCAATATCTCAATCTCATCAATTACTACAAGGTTAGGAGGCATGCTCAGGGGATAGGTGAGGAATGTGGGATGCAGGCTCTGAGCTGGAGCTGACATGAGCTGGCTCTATCTCTTGATCAGGGCCAGTATATCCTAACTCTGTCTGAAGACATCGTGGATGGGCATGAGCGGGCTATGCTGAAGCGGCTCCTTCGGATTGACTCCAAGTGTCTGCACTTCACTCCCAAAGACTGGAGCAAGAGAGGAAAGTGGTGACACACGCTACCCATTGCAACACCATGAGAGCCAGCTGAACCACGAGAGCTGGTCAAACCATGGCTGGCACCCTGTCTTGTCCCATTTGAGCTTCGAAGAGGCACGCACAGGGAGACAGGCCAAAGGACAGACCCAAAAGGAGAGGAGGCCTAGGAGGGGCCACTAGTGGCCAGTGCCAAGGCAAGCTCAGGTCTAGGCCAACTCCGAGGACAGCTGGCTTATTGGCCCAGGTGCTCTGAACACGTGGACTGGAGGGATCCAGGCAGCTGTGTACATTTAGATGGGTGGGGAGCATTCTGTACAGGACCGGTGATTGTAAAAATTTCTTTTATAAAGGAGGAACTGGAGGGTGGGGTGGGCGCTGGTTGCAAAGTTCTGGCCCCTCTTGCCCCCAGAAATAAATTGTTTATATAGGCAGAGCTATCAGGAGTTCTTACCAGACTGGGTACCATGCAATGCCAGCTTCATGGTGCTAAGGTGCCCACAGACTCAGGCATTGTGAAGATCTCATTTATTGGGATAAAAACAGTCGCTCCAAAGTGGTGAGAAGGGATCTGTGACTGTCATTCTCATGATCTGGTTCTCAGTCCTCAGGGACCTGGGCGTGAATCTGCAACAGGAGTCACTTCTACTTTGTGACTTATAATACACAGCAGTTGGGTGGGGACCCAGCTGCTCAGGGTGACAGCCCCTTCTAAGAGAAAAGTGGGGAATGCCTCCCACCACTCCATAGTCTGGACCTCTGTAGCCATGATTCCCGTGGTGTTTATTGCACTAAAGCCCCCAAATCACTAGAGAGATGAGTCAAACCGGGTAGGAGGACTGACCAAGCCTGAGGGGAAAGGGGCTCCTGAGTATACGTACCGCTGCTGCGAGGCTGGGCCAACCTAGGGCCCTATGCACTTTGGCATCTGGACCCGGGACCGTTTCCAGACCCCACAAGGTGAAATGGCTGAAGCTGCCGGTGGCCCCAATAAGGCGATCCTGGAAAAGGCTGGGTTCAGAATCGAGACAGCAGCTACTGCCCTCACCCCAAACCTACCATCTCCCTCTGCTCACGAAGTCCCGCTCCAGCGCCTCATCCGCTTTGTCCTCCGCGTCCCCTGAGAAGTTCAGCTTCCCTATCAGCCCCTCTCCCTTCTCCTCCGTCACCATCACGAATCCCGCAAACCCTGGCGGCACAGCTACCTCCTCGCCCCGCAGGCCGCGACCGCGAAAGGACACCTGTAGCCCTGCAGGAGAGACATGCAAAGCCATCAGGCCGGCCGGGCCACGGGAGAAAGTACCCGTGCCGCGGGGCCTGCTCGGACTCACCGTCTGCATCGTGGCGGACGGCGGGCGTGAAGAAGCGATCCACCGGGGCGGGCCGGCTGACCAGAACATCGCAGGGCAGGAGGTGCAGCTTAGCCGGTGCGGCGCCACGCAGCGAGCCAGGGCGCAGGTGAATACGCTGCTTCCCGTCCGCCGCTTCCTCCGGGTTCTTCATCTCAGATGTTTGTAGGTTCAGGCAAAAGCTGGCGGGTGAGGAACGCAGGGCCTGTCGGGAGACCGAGCACACTAGATGCAGAGCCTTATGGGAATCGTAGTCTTTTCTCTGGTTGTTCTCTGTGAGTACACGCCTTCCTGTGCTCAAGTCTTTATGTATGATCTCATTCTTGTGCCTCCATTTCCCCAGTGCTGGGGTTTAGCTTGCGCCACCGTGCCCACCCAGCCCTAATATTTTTATGGTTTTTGTTGTTTGAAAGCAAACAAACAACAACAACAACAATAACAAACTAAACGGATTCCTAGAAGACGGATTCCTATTTAAACAGGTTGTCTGATAAACTATTTTTGGTGGTGATGAGGATCAGGGCCTTGGACATATCAAGCACGTGCTCTAGAACTACCATCCTGTAGGGAAAAAGGGCCAAAGAATGAACACCCGACCCCTGACTTGACTCTAAAACCAGTGTAAATGTTACAGCTCTGAGGAGAAAGATATCCTGGCAGCTGGGAGCCAAAAATACCACAAAATCACATCCTACAACAAACCTCACAGGAGAGAGTTATTGGAAAAGAGACAGGAGGGAGGGTGGCTGTCTCTGCTCACAAGAGAAGCAGCAAAGAACTGAGGCAGAGGGTTTTTGGAGGTGGGGCAGAGCTATCCAGAGTGCTCCGAGAATGGAGGGATTTTGTGACCTGATGTTGGGGCAGCTCAGGGACTGATGCAACTTGTGGCTTCATCTTGGGTGGGTTTTGTTGTTTTGTTTTTTCTTGTCTGTCTGTCTGTCTGTCTGTCTGTCTGTTTGTTTGTTTGAGACAAGGTTTCTTTGTGTAGTCCTGGCTGTCCTGGAGCTCACTCTGTAGACCATGCTGGCCTCGAACTCAGAAATCCACCTGCCTATGCCTCCCGAGCGCTGGGATTAAAGGCGTGCGCCACCACTGCCCGCTTGTTTTTTTTCTTTAAGGCAGGGTCTGGTTAATTTTCAGTGGGGCTGGACATAATGATTAGATAAGTCTTGAGGGCAGGGCCTAGCGGCTCAAACCTCAAGGGAAACACCCTGCCCCTGGCCTGTCTCCATGCCTTAAGACTTGGAGATTCCTGCCAGGCATGGTGGCACACACCTTTAATCCCAGCGCTCGGGAGGCAGAGGCAGGTGGATTTCTGAGTTCAAGGCCAGCCTGGTCTACAGAGTGAGTTCCAGGAAAGCCAGGGCTACACAGAGAAACCCTGTCTCAAACAAAACAAAACAAAATACTTGGAGATTCCAGCAAATAATGTTTCAAAGTTGGTCTCCAAGCAATACTTCCAGCTGTGCTGTATTTTTCTACCAGCTCAATCTGCACATGCCCCACAAGCTCACTGCACATGCCCCACCAGCTCACACGGCACATAACCCACCAGCTCTCTGCACATGCCCCACCAGCTCACACTGCACATGCCCCACCAGCTCAC
>NC_034590.1:116986880-116989857 GCF_900095145.1 Mus pahari | reverse complement strand
CACCAGCTCACTCTGCACATGCCCCACCAGCTCTCTGCACATGCCCCACCAGCTCACTGCACATGCCTCACCAGGTCACTCTGCCCATGCCCCACCAGCTCACTCTGCACATGCCCCACCAGCTCACTCTCCACATGCCCCACCAGCTCACACTGCACATCCCCACCAGCTCACTCTGCACATGCCTCACCAGCTCACTCTGCACATGCCCCACCAGCTCACTCTGCACATGCCCCACCAGCTCACTCTGCACATGCCCCACCAGCTCACTGCACATGCCCCACCAGCTCACACTGCACATGCCCCACCAGCTCACTCTGCACATGCCCCACCAGCTCACACTGCACATGCCCCACCAGCTCACTGCATATGCTCTAAAAACCCTATAAAAGCCTTCCCATTGCCCTCTGGTGTCTTTCTTCCTGTTCAGAGGCAGCTGCTATTCTATTTTTTCCCCAATAACTCTTTTGTGAAGTTTGTTGTTTGGTGTGACTTTGTGGTATTTGCTGGCTCTGGATTCCCAAACTCTCCTTGTGCTGGAAAAACACTTTTAAACCCCAGACCAGGTTATTTGTTTTAAAATAATAGCCATCAATCCATTTCTTTTCTCAAATGCATTTTTTCCTATGTGACCTGTCTTGCAGAGCTTTGTATATATGTACAGAGATTCTTGATGTAAAGAAAACTTTTTGCCGGGCGTAGTGGCGCAGGCCTTTAATCCTGGCACTTGGAAGTCAGAGGCAGGCGAATTTCTGAGTTTGAGGCCAGCCTGGTCTACAAAGTGAGTTCCAGGACACAGAGAAACCCTATCTTGAAAAAAAAAAAAAGAAATAAAAAAAAAAGAAAAAGAAAGAAAACTGTTTATAGTCACAGTTTCTTTTGATTTTTGTTGTTGTTTTGTTGCTGTTTTGGTTTTAGAAACTTGGTTTCTCTGGGTAGACCTGGCTGTCCTGGAACTCACTCTGTAGACCAAGCTGACCTCAAACTCAAGAGATCTGCCTACCTCTGCCTCCCACATGCTGGGAGTAAAGGTGCACACCGCCAGGCTTGGCTTTCTTGCTTTGGGGGAGGTGTGTGTCATGGAGCACTATGGAGGTCAGGGTGCTATTTGTGGGAGGTTTCCCCCTTTACCAGTAGGTCCTGGGTTCCCAAACTCAGATCATCAAGACTGGCACGAGCGCCTTCCCCTGGCAAGCTAGCTTGCCAGCCCCTTGTCGTCAGATTCTCCACACTTTCTCATATCTGCTGCTTTTTAAAATGTTGTTTGTTTTTCATCTTCTCTACTGTTACTGGCTCAGATACCCACATGGATACACGTTGTCAAATTCTTCCCCAAAACAGACATAAAACTAGAAATGATGATCCAGTGCACTACAGACATAAGAAGAGGCAAGCAAGGCCACACAGCCAAGTATTCTACACAAACATTACGTTTAAACTTTAACTACTTATCCAGATACCGGAAGAGTGACACTTACTGTTTCTAGTAACTTCCATTTTCTTGGCTCTTGTCTTTCAAACAGTAAGGAGTAAAATAATTATGAAGTACATGCTTGATTGTGTCTCTAAGTTTTCTCCCACAGCACCACTATTCAGTCCAGCATACATAAGTTCATCAAATATCAACACTGGATAAAGCCTCTTTCTGATTTGAGAGGACAAAACACAAGCAGAACCACTCCACAGCCGTGCTTGAACACTGCTGAGTGTGAGCACTGTCCGAGTTACAAACACAAGCAGGCTTCTCTCTCTAGCCACAGTAGGCGATGCCTCTTTACTAACTATAGCATTCACCCCCACCTGGACCCCTGCCCAGTAAGGGTTTGTTGGGACACTCTATCATGGGGCCTAGGGAGAAGGCTCCGAGGCCTGAGTTTGATGCCAGCCCCCACACAGTGGCTCTCAACCATCACTTCCTCTAGTTCCAGGGCATTGGAGGCCCTCTTCTGGCCTCCTTAGACACAAGGTAGGCATGCAGTGTGCTTACATGCAAATTCAACATTTATACATAAGAAAACTAAAATTGCCAGGCATAGGGGTGCATGTCTTTAGTCCCAACACTTGAGAGGCAGAGGCAGGCAGATCTCTGTGAGTTCAAGGCCAGCCTAATCTACATAATGAGTTCCTGGACAGCCAGAGCTCTATGGTGAGACTATCTCAAAAACAAAACAAAACAAAACAAAACAAAACAAAACAAAACAAAACAAAAAAACAATTAAAGATACTCTATCATAGAAATCCCCTGCTTCTGAAGGTGTCCCAACTCAGAGATAAGCCCTGCTTCCTTAAATCCTTCCCTAAATCACTAAACAAATACCATGAGCTCTTTTAAGATTTATTTTTTATGTGTATGTGGGTGCTCTCAGAGACCAAAAAAAGACATAGGGTTGCTTAGAACTGTAGTTATAGTGGCTGGGAGCTAGATGCCCGTCATGGGTGCTGCGGACTGGACTTAGGTCCTCTGCTAGAACAGCAAGTGCTCTTAACAACTAAGCCATCTCTCCAGCCCCTCAAAAACCCTTTCCAGCATACTCTTATGAAGACATACCACAGTGAAACACCACAGTGAAACACCACAGTGAAACACCACAGTGAAACACCACAGTGAAACACCACAGTGAAACACCACAGTGAAACACCACAGTGAAACAATAGTATACTTGGTTTGGCCAACTAAAGAAATTGGTGAACAGCAGCTAGTTAATTTATAGGAAGTCTTGTTTTAGTTTTTGGTTAAAAATAAAACAGGCAAGCTGTGGTGGTGTAATCCTGTAATATAAGCACTAAGGGAGGTAGAGGCAGAAGGATCAAGAGTTGAAGATTTTCTGCCGGGCAGTGGTGGCGCATGCCTTTAATCCCAGCACTTGGGAGGCAGAGACAGGTGGATTTCTGAGTTCGAGGCCAGCCTGGTCTACAGAGTGAGTTCCAGGACAGACAGGGCTACACAGAGAAACCCTGTTTCGAAAAACCAAAAAAA
>NC_034590.1:116971239-116986875 GCF_900095145.1 Mus pahari | reverse complement strand
AAAAAAAGAGTTGAAGGTTTTAATCCCTGCACTCGGGAGGCAGAGGCAGGTGGATTTCTGAGTTTAAGGCCAGCCTGGTCTACAAAGTGAGCTCCAGGACAGCCAGGGCTATACAGAGAAACCTGTCTCGAAAAAAAAAAAAAAAGAGTTGAAGGTTGGGTGGCTGGAGCGATGTCTCAGTGGTTAAGAGCACTGGCTGTTCTAGAACACCAGAGTTCAATTCCCAGCAACCACACAACAGTGCACACCTGTCTGAAATGCCAGTTCCAGGGCCTCTGACACCCTCACACAGACATACATGCAGGCTAAACACCAATGAATGTATATATATATATATATATATATATATATATATATATATATATATTTAAAGGTGCAAGTACAGCCAGAGCTATGCAGAAGGAAACCCTGCCTGAAAACAAATACAATCAAAACAAAACAAAGAAACCAGCTACACAAATGAGTGAGCAAGCAGAGCTGTGTTCCAGTAAAGCAGCGTTTGCAGAAGCAGGCAGTGGGCTAGATGGGCCCTGTCAGCCGAGCGTTCAGGCCTTCTCTAGAACACCTCTGGTTGTTGATACATTATTTTCTCCTGGGTACCTGCCAAATTCTTTTGTTGCTCTTGGTGATTTTCATTTTGTGTTCTTGGATTTCCCAGAATTCATCTTTTTACTTTCAAATGATAACTTTTTTTGCCTATTTTCACATCCTGAAATTTCTTTTCTAACTGTCCTAACTAACACTTCCAGAAAAATCTCAGGCATTACTGGTATTATGAACATTTTCTATTTTCTGGAATGCACACACCCCCAAAAAAGCTATGCTGTTGAATTATGGTTTTGTTTTATTATTTTCCCCCCTTTTTTGTTTTAATCAGAGGGTAATGTTAGATGTGTGTGTGTGTGTGTGTGTGTGTGTGTGTGTGTGTGTGTGTGTGTAGGTGATCCACCTGGATTTTGAGACAGGAACTCTGAGTTAGAGTTGAGTCCAGCAGTTGAGAGTGCACTGTCCTTTCAGAGGGTGAGTTCAGTTCCTAGCACCTATGTTAGGCAGCTCACACTGCCTGTTCCTCCAGCTCCAAGGCATCCAACACCTCAGGCATCTGCACATGCATGGGAGCACACCACATACACACACACACACTCACACACAATCTAACATAACCCTCTGATTATATGTAAGTACACTGTAGCTGTCTTCAAACACACCAGAAGAGGACGTCAGATCTCATTTCAGATGGCTGTGAGTCACCATGTGGTTGCGGGGATTTGAACCCAGGACCTTCAGAAGAGCAGTCAGTGCTCTTAACCACTGAGCCATCTCTGTGGGTTCTACTTGCCTCTGTCTCTAGTGCTGGGATTAAAGGTGTTTGCTCTCAGAGCAGATAAGAGGATGTCACAGTGCAGTCCTTCTGGTGACAATCTCCTGTCCTGTGCCATCAAAAATCGAAGCACTGGAACAGATGACTCCTATGCCCACAGCAATATGACCATTGTTGGGACAATAATTTATTAGTAATTTACCATTGTACTTCTCCAGAGATATTCAAGTAGCATAAGTGTATGGAGATGTTTCAATTTCACATTATGTTATGGTAAAAAGTCAAATTTCTCTATTAATGTGGGGTACAGAGTGGAGAAATGTTTCTACATGCATATCTATCATTATTTATTTAATGTGCGTGAGTGTTTTGCCCGTGTGCATGTCTGTCTAGCACACACATAGCTAGCACAGGTGGAGTTCAGAAGTGAATGTCATATGCCCTGAAACTAGAGTTACAGATGGTTGTGAGCTACTATATGGAGCCTAAGAATCAAACCCAGTTTTTTTTTGGAAGAGCAGCCATACTCATAACTACTGAGCCATCTCTCCAGCCCCCAGAGTAGTGAAACTTTAATTACTTTGTCCTGTTTTGAGAGAACTAAGCAAAGAGTAGAACATTGCCTTTAACGTGGAGATATGTAATAGCAGATGTAGCTACTCTATAACTGTAATAGAACATTGCCTTTAATGTGGAGATATATAATAGCAGATGTAGCTACTCTATAACTGTAATAGAACATTGCCTTTAACGTGGAGATATATAATAGCAGATGTAGCTATCTATAACTGTAATAGANCATTGCCTTTAACGTGGAGATATATAATAGCAGATATAGCTACTCTATAACTGTAATAGAACATTGCCTTTAACGTGGAGATATATAATAGCAGATGTAGCTACTCTATAACTGTAACATTTTCAGATGGGTTTTGCCCATTAGAGAAAATTTTCTGTCAGCTGGGTGGTAGTGGCACATGTCAATCCTAGGACTTGGAAGGCAGAGGCAGATGGATCTCTGAGTTTCAGACCAGACTGGTGGTTGACACATGGAGTTCCAGGACAGCCAGGGTTACACAGAGAAACCCTGTCTCAAACAAAACAAAACAAACAAACAAAAAATAAACCCAATAAATTTCTGTGAAAAAAACAAAAAAAGTTCAAAAACTAAATTGAGTACTAGGTTCTTTTAGCTTGTTATATGAGGCAAGGTTTCTCTGTGTAGTCCTGGCTGTCCTGGAAGACCAGGTTAGCCTTGAACTCAGTGATCTGCATTCTGGAATCTCAGAGACCTTCCCAGTGCTGCGATTAAAGGTATGTGCCACTAGGTCAGGCTAAATATTTTAATTAACTTTAGATTAACCAAATCAGATTATTAAGTATTTAGGAAATATATGGAGGTTGTAAATAATGTCTGACAATTCTTCAGTATAATTTCCTATATTAAAATTCATTCTTTTAGATAAAGAAAATGTGGTGCATTTACACAATGGAGTGTCACAGCCAGCCGTGTGTGTGTGTGTGTGTGTGTGTGTGTGTGTGTGTGTGTGTGTGTGTAGAGAGAGAGACAGAGAGATAGAGAGACAGAGACAGAGAGACAGAGAGACGGGGGGGGGGGAATTTGCAAGCAGCTGGGCAATATCTTTACTCCTCAGGAGGCAGAGGCAGGCAGAGCTCAGTGAGTGTGAGGCCAGCCTGATCTACAGAGCGAGTTCTAGGACAGCTGGAGCTACACAGAGAAACTTTGTCTTGAAAACACCAACCACCAGACAAATGGACAGAACTCCAAAAACTCATCCAGCGTGAAGTCACCCAGACCTGAAGCCCAACGTCAGGGCTTCAATAGTGGGACTGGGATGCCATCCCAGCGTAAAGACTTCAACCTGCAACCTGTCCTCCCTGCAAATGTGCTAGGGCAATGGTGGCACAGACCTTCTGGGAGAGGCCAGTTAATCACTGGTCTAATTTAAGGTCTACACCACGAGAGGGAGCCCACGCCTGACTCTGCCTGGAAGGCGGAAACCGGAGGCTGGAGAGTCCTGAGAACGGAACAGGACAGGCCAAAACATAAAAACAAAATCGACAAAACAAACCAAACAATGAAATGATTCCTAATAATGCTCTGCTACACTCACAGATCAGGGCCTGGTCCAGTCATCATCTGAGGGACAGCCTCCAGCAGTGATGGGAGCAGAAGCAGAGACCCACAACCAAACATGAGGCAGAGAGGACCCAGACTGGAGGCCACCATCGGGCCCCTCAAGGATACTGGGAGGGCACAACCCCTGGCATCAACTAAGCAGAACTCATGGGGGCTCACCGAGTCCATTAGTCAGGGTTCTCTAGAGTCACAGATCTTATGGATGGTCTCTATATAGGAAGAGAATTTGTAATTATAAGACTCTGACAAGGCTTAGCTTATCTGGGATCCCCTGAATGAACCATGTGGAGCTGGAATTGATGCAATAAGCAAGAGGAATTTATTGTTCCAGTGCACTGGAATCATCCCAGACCCAAAGGAGAGGAGTCGACCTCCGGCAGCCCAGTGAGTTTTTATATAGTTTCCAGGGGTGGAATAGAGCATCAACAACTAGGCACAATATGATTGGCAGAACAGTGAGCCTTTTAACTGATTGGTCTTTAGGGATTGAGGTAGTAGAGTCTTACTCAGCCTCTTCCTTCTGGCCTGCATGCTCTCTGACCTGTCTTGTGTGTGTGTGTGTGTGTGTGTGGAGGGTCCAGTGGAATTTCCTAATGGCTGAACTGATCTCTTCATTGCCCCCTTTCCTTTGTGCAAGCTTCAATCCTGAAGCTATTGCTGTCATTCTGATAGCTCATACTCCTGTTCTCCTGTACCTAGTTCTTTGTATCTTCTGCTTTAAGATCATTAGTTGTACTGTATCTATGTGCTCCTTAACAAAAGCAACTAAGCAGTTTAAAATGTAGGGGCCAAAAGTCAACAATAGCAGAACAATAATTAGGGGCTGTAAGAAGGTGGATATGAGGGTGGTTAATCAAGAGGAGGAGTTAAACCAAGACTTGAACCAGCCCTGACTCCGTTCTCTCTTCCTCATTTGCTTGGCTATCCCTTCTCTCACTTTGGTCATTGAATCTTTAACTACCCCCAGAATGGTCTCCTTATGTTTCACACCCCCAGGTAGCATAGAAGAAATGGTTGGCCCCTAACACTGATGGGCCTGCTGCTGGCTTTTCTCATCTTGGGGGCACATATATATGGGGGTTTCTTGCAGGACACTTTTTAACTTTGGGTGTCCACACCCTAAGCCCCACCCTTCAAGGCCACTTCTGGGACATAGTTTAGATTTATAAGTCCTTTGTCCCCCACATCCCTCCCCCTGTGTCTCCAGGGCAGCAACACCCCAGAAGTCAAGGCCCACTGCTAAATCACAGAGTTCAAAGACAGGGACCAGCCACCAGATACAACGTTGGTGTGGACCACGCCACATCCCCAGTGACTGGGAGCACCTGCCAAGTCACCCTGGTAGGGTTGTGGGGGCTGCCGAGGCTCAGCGCCGGGAGATACACCAGAGCTGTCTCGTGGTGTCTCTGGCCTTGCAGAAGGGGGTTGCTCGGGTATCTGGCTGCCATCTAGTTGGCGTCAGCCACAGGCGCTGATCTGATGTGAGCCCAGGCAGTTACTCCATCCACTTTAACAGAGGTCGGGGTGGTCAACTACACCAGGAATGGCCCTCTCCACTTTGCCTCCAAGTGTTCAGCACAGTCTCTTAACATATATCCCATCTCCAACTTGGTATTTGTGTGGAACCTCTGGGGTACTTGCATTATGCAGGGCACTAAATTTAGGCCACAATTCCAGGTGACTGATCTGGAAAGCTTGCAATTGAGCCACAAGATCTTTGTCAGCCTGAAAAGTCACTCTGATGGGATCAAGAGCCAGGGTCAAGGGTCAAGGGAGTAGGTGTCCCATGCAGGATCTCAAAAGCAGTCAGATTAAAATGGTAGAGGGTGTTCAGGGCCAAGGGGAGGGGCACAAACCAGTCCAAGCCAGTCTCCAAGGTGAATTTAGTCAAGGTCTCTTGTAGGGGTTCTGTTTATTTTCTCTACCTGCTCTGAGCTCTGGGGACTGTATGCACAATGGGGCTTCTAATTAGTCCCCGATATCTCTGCCAATCCCTGACTTACTTTAAGAGACAAAAGCAGGACCATTGTTCAATCCTTGGGCACTCCGAACCTCTGGAAATTTTTTTTCTAATATCTTCTTAGCTACCATGGTAGCTGTTTCCTGATTGGTAGGGAATGTCTCAACCCATCCAGGGAAAACATCTACAAACACTAGAAGGTATTTGTAACTGTATCTTCCTGGCTTAACTTCTGTAAAATCGACCTCCCAATAAACCCCAGGCCGTTCTCCCCTAGGTCTTTTGCCCTGTTTACTCTTGGCTGCAGAAGCATTCACTTGCCGGCCTACCTTACACTGTTCCACTATCTCTCTGGCCCAGAACCTGAGGTATATATATAGTCTCTTAACTGCTTGGACAAGCTTTTTATCCCCTAAATGAGTCCATCTGTGCATTTGGCCTAGTAAGTCTTTTGCTTGTTTTCTTGGGAGTATAGTTCTCCCTTCTTGAGTGTGCAATTGTCCTACCTTCTCTTGGTAATTGTTGGTAGGGTGGCTAGCAATCTGAGTCCTTTCTTCTTCTATATATTTTAAGTGACGCCATCCCTTAGTCCAGTCCCATTTCCCAGCAGGTGTTTCTTGCAGGCCCATAACTGGAATAGGCTCCTGCAGAGCCATGCGATCTGCCTGGTTATTGTCCCGTGACATTGAGTTTCTTCTTTTCTGATGTCCTGGGCAGTGAATGATACTCACAGTTGCCGGCTTCATTAGGGCATCCAAGAGATCCAAGATTTCCTGTTTCCCCTGATGTGAGCAGTCCTCTCTCTTGGCATATAGCCTCGTGGGCGTGGGCTGTGGCAAAGGCATACCTGCTATCCGTGTAGATGTTGATCTTTTTGCCTGCCCCCAAGTCCAAGGCTTTGGTCAGACCTATTAGCTCTGCCTTTTAGGCTGACGTTCTTGGAGGAAGCGGTTCTGCCCAGACCACCTGGCACCCGTCCACAATGGCTGCTACCACCTTGCACTGTCCCTCTACCGGGCAGCTGCTGCCATCAGTGAACCAGGCTGCCTCAGCACTTGGGTGTGGCTGATCCAACAATCACCATCCCTGGTTCCCAGCTAGAATCTGCTGGCAATCATGAGCTGGTGGATTGAGGTCGGGGTCGGGTAGCAGAGTGGTTGGGTTGAGGGCCACTGGTGATGTGACGGTCACCTGATCTGAGTTTAGCAACAGAGTCTGATAATGAGTCATGTGGGCGTTGGTCAGCCATCGACCTGGGGGTTGGTGAACAATGCTCTCTAAGGTATGGGGAACTGTCATGGTCAGATTTTGCCCCAAAGCTAATTTATCAGCATCTTTAACTAAAACCACCACTGCTGCCACTCTCCGTAGACACACAGGTCCAGCAGCAGCAGGGTCTAATTTCTTTGACAGATAGTCAACTGGTTGCTTCTAGGGGCCCAGCCTTGTGAGCACCCTCTTGGCTATCCCCCTGTTTTCTGCTACATAAAGGTGGAAAGGTCTGCTGGCATCGGGCAGTGCAGTCCGAGCGCAGGGGCCTCCAGTAAAGCCTGCTTAATCGCATGAAAAGCCTGTTGCTCTTCTCCACCCCAATGGAAAGGCTGTCCCTTTTTAGTTAGGGGTAGGGGCGCACTCAATTCAGCAAACCCTGGAATGCATAGCCGGCAGAACCCCGCCGTGCCCAGGAGTTCCCGTACCTGTTTGGTGCTCTGCGGAGGGGGGGGGGGTGCAGGAAGGTCTCTTTTCCTGCGCTGGAGCGCCAGTGCTGGCTGTCCTTCAGCAGGCAACCCAGATAAGTTACTCTTCTCTGGCAGGTTTGGGCCTTTTTGGCTGAGGCTCTGTGTCTCAATCCCCCCAGCCCCTCCAAGAGGCATTTAGTCCCCTCTAGACGGCCCTCCTTAGTCGTGGGCCCCAGGTTTCTTCACAGGCAGGAGGGGAGTATTTCAAGCCCATTGGCACTTCCACAGGCTCCCTTGTTCTAGAGCCTGGTAATGTGGGGTCTGATTCTGTCCTGGGCCTCCCTCAACATTGGATATTGGTGCACAGACGCCGGGGAAGCTTGGGCTCTGAGCTCCACGTGGATGGGGGACTGGTTGGTGACCCTCCCCATCCCTGGGGAAAGGCCTCAAACCACCAATCTAGGTCCTGGGGTGCCCTGTCTGAGGTCTCAAACAACTTGTATTCATCCTCTAGCCTGAGAGTCAGGACTCTGTAGATTCCTTCCCTGTCGCTTTTCTTTCTTTCTCTTTCTTTGTTCCTTTTCCTCCTGTCTGTCTGTTATGGTAGACTTTCTCAGCAACCTGCACTAAATCCTTCAACAGTTTATCCTGTCTTTCTAGCCTGACCCTTTTTCCTGATACCTCCATTAGACTGGTCTATAAAAGCCATTGTCACAGTAGTTTTATGCTCTTTGCTGCTGGGGTCATAGAGTATATATTGGCAGAGTGCCTCCATGAGCTGCTGGCAACTCATATAGTCTCTGCTTAACCTCACGTACCTTGGTCAAATTTGTGGGTCATCATGCAGCCCCCCTGAGACCTGCCAGTGGAGTCAGATAGTGGACCTTTAGGTGCCCCTTACCTTTTGCCATATTAAAGTCCCAGTCAGGTCTAGTCAGAAACCCACTGTCCACAACAGTTGGTTCAATTGATGGTGTCCCTGTGTCTGAGGGGTATTCTTTCTGGCTTCTGGCTTCCTGCATTATAAATAAAACAGTCTCAAAGAGATTAATTGGCCCTTTGGAAAAAGGGAGGTGGGGGTTGGGCCTTCCAGTTGTACAAGTCGGCCAAAGAGAAGGGCCAGTGCTGCATAGCCTGATTGCCCTTTTCCAGAGGCCCATATGCCCTCAGTGAGAGAGCCACCGTGGTATCAGGGTGGGTGGGGTGGGGGGGTTGGCTCTCAGGTGTCTTCATGTTCCTCCCTCTGTTGAAGGGGGGTGCAATGGCCCTGGTCTCATATGAGTTGAGGATCCCAGAACTGGTACTAGGGCTGGCAGGGCCATGGGGGCAAGGGTAGGGAGATTTGGAGGAGGAGGGTCTTGGAGAGTCTTGGAGGATCAGAAGTTTCTCAGGTCTGGATCTCTCCTCCTGAACTTCTTTCTTCCTGATGGCCAGAACCTGTGAGGTGGGTCTTGGGAAACAAAGGCTTTTATCTGTGAGGGAGGACGGAGGGTCCTCCACTAGATTCTTCTAGGTAACGCTATAGGGCCCTTGGTCCGAGAGCCCTAAGGACCCTGGCCTAAAGACTCTCTCCTCTACTGCTTTGATCACCTGCAAGTCAAAAGTCCCAAAGAGTGGGTCATGCAGAGAAGCAGAGAGTAAATAACTTGCCTTTCAGTGTGTCCAATGTCCAAAAAATGTTGTCAGTCTACGTCCAAGAACACAGAACGAGATACCAACAAAGACAGATAGATCGACCCTGCCACAGGCGGGCATTCAGGTCTAAGAACACAGAGAAGGACAATTAACACAGTTTGCCCCTTCCATGGGCCCAGTTACAGACAGCCTGTCCCTTCCACGGATGCAGAACAGAGTTGTTTGGCTGGCACCAGTGGCACCGAAACAAACCAGGTCCCTCTGCCATACGGCAGGAGCAGATAAATCAGGTTAAAGCAAGACTCAGCAAAAGTTCAAATAGATTTACAGACTCGGACTTTGATGAACAGCAAGACAAAGAGGAACTGCAGTAAAGGCTCGAGACCTCCAACTCACCGCTCCAGTGTGTTCCCACAAGGAGTCAGATTCCGGGCCAATGCACCAAACGTAAGACTCTGATGAGCCTTAGCTTTCCGGGGACCCCATGAGTGAACCACATGGAGCCAGAATTGATGCAAAAAGCAAGAGGGATTGTTCTGGTGCACTGGGGTAGTCCCAAACCCGAAGGACTGTTTTGGTGACTCCCAGCAGCCCATTTTGGCAAGTTTTTATATTGTTTCCAGGGGCAGACTAGAGCATCAGCAACTAAGCACAATATGATTGGTGGAACAGTGCACCCTTTAAATGATTGGTCTTTAGGGAATGAGGTAGTAGGGGCGTACTCAGCCTCCTCCTTCTGGCCTACTTGCTCTCTGACTTGTCTCTTCCAGGGGACAGGGACAGGGGAATTTTCTAACAGCTGGGCTGACCTCTTCATTATGATGACTTAGTCTATAGTCCAACTCCCCAGCAATAGTCAGCTGTGAATGGGAGGTCGAAGGATCTAGTAGTTGCTCAACCACAAGGCTAGTAGATTCCAACAGATGTGCTGGCAAGTAAATGCAAGCAGGCGAAGAAGAGCAAATCTTCCTTCTTCCAATGTCCTTGTGTAGGTCTCCAAGAGAAGATGTGGCCCAGATTAAAGGTGTGTACCACCACGCCTGGATCTGGAACTTGCTTTGTCCCAGATGACCTTGAACTCAGATCTCCTTGCCTTAGTTTCCTGGGATTCATAGCCCCTATGTTTCAAGATCTCCATGCCAAGATCCAGGTCAGAAACTTGTATCGCCCAGCTTCAAGATCAGGATCACAGGTGAGCCTTCCAATTCTGGATTGTAGTTCATTCCAGACATAGTCAAGCTGGGAACCAGGAACAGCCATTACACCAAGACTGAAGAGGCAATCAATCACAGAGCCTGCCTGGGTCTGCGCTAGGTCCTAGGCAAATGTTATGGTTATTGGATCTGTGTTTGGGGGAGGGAGATTCCTGACAGTAGAAGTGGGGGTGTGTCTGATTACTTTGCTTGTTTTGGGGAGCCTTTTCTTCCTACTGGGTTGCCTCACCCTGCCTTAATATGAGAATTTGTGCCTGGTCTTACTGGGTTTGGTTAATGGCCTTGGGAGGCCTGCTCTTTTCTTGGTGGGAGATGGAGTAGGGGTGTGTATCTGGGGGACAGAGGAGGGGTGTGTATCTGGGGGGCAGAGGAGGGGTGTGTATCTGGGGACAGAGGAGGGGTGTGTATCTGGGGACAGAGGAGGGGTGTGTATCTGGGGGACAGAGGAGGGGTGTGTATCTGGGGGCAGAGGAGGGGGAGGTAGGAAGCTTTGATTGGGATGAATTATGTGAGAGAAAAACAAATAAAAATTAAAAAAACTCATTCTTCAGAATAAGAATTTTCAGGAAAAAAAAAACATCTCAATATATGAACTGGGGTGGAAGACACCAGTACACAGACAGTGGCAATTTGTAATCTTCTAGTTCATAAAGTACCTGGTCTAATGAGTTTACTTGTGAGCTTAATAAAAACATTTAGGGTACAAAGTACACAAATTCTCTCAAGTCTCTTCCAGAATTTAGAAGTAAGGGGACCACTTCTCTACTCAATGTATTTCACCTGCATCACCTCACTCCAAACCAAACGAGGACATTATTTTAAAAAAGCAATCCACAGAACCGTATCTGTCATAGATGTAGAGACCCATGGTGAAATTTGCCAATGTAAGAGATAGGTTAGAATGTGGCAGTAAAGTGAGAGCAGGGCAAGCAGAAGACACGAGATTGGAGCCGTGTGGATCACAAACGCCTGCTCGTAAGTGCTACACTTGAGGATGAAGTTAGAGAAGCATGGATTCAAGGACAGACTTCATCTCATAAAACCCAGCACCATAGCCGGGTGTGGTGGCGCACGCCCTTAATCCCAGCACTCAGGAGGCAGAGGCAGGTAGATTTCTGAGTTTGAGGCCAGCCTGGTCTACAGAGTGAGTTCCAGGATAGCCAGGGCTACACAGAGAAACCCTGTCTACAAACAAACAAACAAACAAACAAATAAAAAAAACTAGCACCGTGCACGCAATGAGTGAACAAATGGAGTCTAATCATACACACACACAGGCACACGTGCACACACACAAGCACACACACAAGAATTATATGGCACGATGAAGTATGATTTATTCCAGGTTTGGTAAACTGGCTTAACATGTAAGTGACAGTATGCTGGGCAGAAGTGGCAGAGGCAGAGGTCAAGGCTAGCCTGGGCTACAGAGAGTGTTCGAGGATAGTTAGGACTACACAGAGAAACCCTGTCTCCATAACCAAACCAACCAAGCAAAAAATATTTTTAGAAATGTGTGGGTTGGAGAGATGGCTTGGTGGTTAAAGGCACACACTGCTGCCTTAGGAGGACTGGAGCTCAGATCCCAACACCTAATATGCATCATGCAGACCACAGCCACCTGGAACTCTAGCTCCACCTCCATGCTTCAGGAAGAGAAGTGCCAAGAATGTGAGGTAACTGATCATGCCTATATGGTGAGGCATCCTTGTGGAGAGCCTTTGAGAGGCTGTTTGGCAGGAATCTGACATTGGTCCAGGACAAGGAAAGGGGCTTCAGGCAGGGATCTGACATTAGGCCATGACAAAGAAGTAAGTTCAGGCAAGAAAGAAGTAGGCTTCAGGGGCTGGTGAGATGGCTCAGCTGGTAAGAGCACTGACAGCTCTTCCAAAGGTCCTGAGTTCAAATCCCAGCAACCACATGGTGNCTCATAACCATCCTTAATAAGATTTGATGCCCTCTTCTGGCACATCTGAAGTCAGCTATAGTGTACTTATGTATAATAATAAATAAAATAATAATAAAAAAAAAAGAAGTAGGCTTCAGGCATGTTTACAACTTTGGGCTAGGAGGGGGAAGTAGGCTCAGATATCTTAACCATCCTGATAAGCCCTTAGAAACAGTGACCATGGGAGTGATCTTGGCACTTTGTTTATTGTCTTGCTTGTTCCTCATTGTACTCACCCTTAATACTTGCATTAATTAAAATGGTATAAAAGTGGATTGGGAAAAAATAACCCTGCATTCAGCCTCAGAATTGACTGAGACCATGCTGCCGTTTTGTCTGTGCCCCTCCTCCATCCTTCAGTGGGCTGAATCAGACCTTGTTTTGCCACAGTCGCCTAGTCTACTTAGGGTGGAGTCTTCCAACCTAGTGAAATCTATTGTCCTGCCACATCTGTAGCTTCCTGCAAGAAGCCACTACCTGCTGAGCAGCTGAGCTTGTTTTCCTGATGAGATCCTGGCAAAGTGGGGGACTAGTTTCCCCCTTTAAATTTAAAGAATTAAACATTGGGCCTTGATTAGAAACTTTGTCTTGGTCTCATTCCTCTCTCATCTGTCTTTCCCATCCACCCCCAGCTCTCCTTCCAGGTACCCACTTCTCCGTGGCTGCTGGTGGTTACAGGTGGCACTGAAAGTGGGGACGGGACATGGAGAGATCATCTGAGGGACACTGTCTTTTTTTTTTTTTTTTTTGAGACAGGGTTTCTCTGTATAGCCCTGGCTGTCCTGATACTCACTCTGTAGACCAGACTGGCCTCGAACTCAGAAATTCGCCTACCTCTGCCTCCCAAGTGCTGGGATTAAAGGCATGCGCCACCACTGCCCAGCTGAGGGACACTGTTTTGGTGGAGCTACTCAGAAAACAAGAAGATGGTATCCTGAATGGTAAGCACAACATACAGCATTTATGCTAGTGCTAGCCTTAAATTTCATCTTTTTGAAACTGTTGTTATAGGTGCTGTAGGACCCCCTTTCGGGGAACCCCACTCGAGTCTCGGGAAAGGGCCCACGCAAGGAAACACGAGAGACCTTCTTGATGTAAAAACACGAGGTAGTTTAATGGCGGAGCTCCGGGCTGATACATATCTCATGCAGGAGACAGAGGAATCCACCACGAGGCTCGAAAGCTAGGAGTTTTTATAGGGAGAGGGTCAGGGGCTAGGAGGAATTGGCATAGTTTCACACGATTGGCTCATTTAAACATCAGCAGAAAACGATTACACATCAGCAGAATAGTAAGGTGATCAGGAGACCTGAGGGGCGGAAGCTTATCTAGGTCAGCCGAATATTTGGTTAACATATAACTTCAAACTAGGTGACTGATGACTCAGCCAAGATAGCCTGGACAAGTTCCTGCATTCCTTTTTTTTTTTTTTTTTTTTTTTTTTTTTTTTGTCTTTAAGGCCAGGCAGCCCCAGGAATGGTTTCTTCCTTTAAATACTCCCTCTCCCAGCTACTTGGGTGCACACAGTCCTCTAGGTCCTCTACCCCTGTGTGGTGTACGACTGTGGGCCCCAGAGCGCTCTTGGAATAAAAGTCCTCTTGCAGTTTGCATCAAGACTGTTTCTCATGAGTGATTTGGAGTGTCACCTCTCCTGAGTCAGAACGTGGGGGAGTCCTCACATTGTGGGTCTTTCAGTCGACCCAATGCTGATCCCACTTAGAGGTTGACAGTGGAAATGAGACTGGAAAATTCTAAACAGGCATTTGTCCACAGCCTTCAAGAGCTGCTTCAGGCGAGAGGGATAGGGTTTGAAGAACAAGTGTTAGAAAACTTTTCATATCAGATAGATTCTTGCTGCCCTTGGTTTCAAGAAGAACTCTAGATAAGAGAACCTGGGAAAAAATTGAAGAAGCTCTGAGAACTACTCAGGCAGATAATTTCACCTTCTGCCTCTGGGCATTCATGAGAGATGCCATTGATGAAGAGTCCTTGCAGGCGTCAGACAGTGCCCAGGGAGAGCTTGAAGAATTTCAAGAAGAACGCCTGCCAGAGAGGGTTCTCTCAGAAAAGTGCCCTCTCAACCCTAAGTTAGAAAGGTATAGAGATACTAATGATGAGCTAACATCAGAGGCAATAGCTCATTCAGAAAAAGGAGCTGCCAAAAATTATGACAAGGATTGGCCTCCTTGCAAACCTCCTGCTCTGCCTATGGCCTCTTCTGCAGGAGATGCTGCCCAGATAGACATGCAACTAAGTAAATTAGAGTTTGAAATTAAGCTGCAGAAATTGACTAATGAACTACAGGAGCTAAAAAAAGGTGTCAAGTACAGGGAAGAGCAGTGATTCTGAGATATACCAATCGCTGCTAGAAAGAGCTGTGAGTCAGGTTTGCAGGAAAGGGCAGGACACATCTGACATGCTAGCTTTCCCTATAGTTGAGATAATTGACCAGCAGAACAATAGAGTCAGACAATATCAGATTTTGGAGTTCAAGGTGATAAAAAGAGTTAAAAATAGCTGTGGCACAGTATGGCACTACAGCTCCTTTTACACAAGCTTTATTGGATACAGTGATGGAGTCAAATTTAATTCCCCAAGATTGGGAGACTCTGTGTAAGGCTACTTTGTCAAGAAGAGATTTCTTTCTTTGGAGTTCTGAATGGTGTGAAGCTAGTAAGAGAACCGTCACTTTGAATGCTCAGACAGGTAACCCAGATTGGAATGTTGACATGCTTTTAGAAGGTCAATATGAAGGCAATGCTAATCAGATTGGGTTTCCCATTGAAGTGTATGCACAGGTTGCAATGGTTGCCTGCTGCACTTGTAATCAATCCTGACTAAAGGGGATTTCAGTGGAAATTTAGCCAGTATTAGGCTCCTGATGAACCTTTCCAGGACTTTGTGGATAGGCTACTAAAAGCAGCTAGTAGAATTTTTGGAGATTCTTAAGCAGGTTTTGTTACATAATTAGCTTATGAGAATGCTAATGCAACTATTCGACCATACAAAACACAGACAGACATGGCTGGGTATATTCATCTTTGTGCAAAGATTGGGCCTTCATATAATGAGGGTTTGGCCATGGCCACTGCTTTGCAAGAAACCACTGTGCAAGCAATGTTTTCACAGAAATGAGAGAATAAAGTATGTTTTAAATGTGGAGGTTTGGGTCATTTTAAAAATGATTGTCCTAGGAACAGAGGTGTCGCGAGTGGGCAATCAGTCTACGCCCCAGGATTTTGTACTCGATCCAGGAAGGGTAACTACTGGGCCTGGGAATGTAAATCTAAGACAGATATTCAGAGCCATCCCATATTGGGAAACAAGCACAGGGGCCAACCTTAGGCCCCCAGGTGCCCACAGCAAGCAGCTTATGGGGCCAGGAAGCTGCTGCCTGGCCAGGAAAATAGTTTTTGAACTTATCAGGGCAACCCCAGGAAGTGCAGGATTGGACCTCTGTTCTACCATACACACAGTATTAACCCCAGAAATGGGAATTCAAACCCTGCCTACAGGAGTTTGCAGATCTTTACCCACAGTAACTTTAGGATTTCTTCTAGGACAAAGCTGTAAAAGGACTGCATATTTACCCGGTGTTATAGATAATAATTATGAGGGAGAAATTAAAGTTATGGCTGCTTCCCCTCATGGTATTATAACTGTACCTGCTGTAATGGTTTGTGTATTCTTGGACCAGGGAGTGGCACCATCTGGAGGT
>NC_034590.1:116948040-116969464 GCF_900095145.1 Mus pahari | reverse complement strand
CTCTCCAGCCCTTTTTTTTGGTTTTTTGAGACAGGGTTTCTCTGTATAGCCCTGGCTGTCCTGGAACTCACTTTGTAGACCAGGTTGGCCTCGAACTCAGAAATCCACCTGCCTCTGCCTCCCTAGTGCTAGGATTAAAGGCGTGCGCCACCACACGCCCGGCCCTAGGACTTGCTTTTATGTTATAGAGATTTACAACAGGCTTTAGCTGATAAAGGACAGCAAATAGCTCCAGAAAAGGTACAAACTCAGGATCCTTATAATTATTTGGGCCTTAGACTTACAGATCAAGCCATTTTCCCCCAGAAGATAATTATTCACAGGGATAGTTTAAAAACTATAAATGATTTTCAAAAGCTGTTAGGTGATATCAATGGGCTTTGCCCCTATTTAAAGCTTACTACAGGAAAATTTTGCTGGGTATAGTAGCCTGGGCTGGCATTTGTGTTCTCCAGCCCACAATATTTTTAAAATTGTGTTTGTGTATGTTTCTACATGGAATGTATGCA
Source organism: Mus pahari (assembly GCF_900095145.1). Lineage (NCBI taxonomy): Eukaryota > Metazoa > Chordata > Mammalia > Rodentia > Muridae > Mus > Mus pahari. The sequence goes on along the minus strand of NC_034590.1, from coordinate 116,968,955 downwards.
TGACAGCAGACACATGTGGGGCCAGACAATGTGTAGGTTTCTGTGGAGCTTGTTACAGATGGTTATGAGCTGTTGGACATGGGTGCTTAAAACGGAACTCGTTTTCTCTCTCATTCCCTGTGATATACTTTTGCTTAAGACAGTCTCACTATGAAGGCACTTGCTGGCTTTGAACTGTTAGGATTGTGGGCATGTACCAACAAAGCTGGCAGTGTAATGTCCTTTCTAATAAGCAGGTGACATTGAGTAGTGTCCCTTAGAAATGACCAAACCTAGATATGTGGTTGTGGAGACTCTGATTTACAGCCTGTTGGTCAGAATGCATAGGCCACAACTTGGGACTTGTCATCAGTATATGAACTGTGACCCAGAACACAACTTGTTTGGGTGGGTGCTCATCTGGTGGCTAGCACTGAAGGTGTGGAGGGATAAAACAGAGGTCCATCCATGGATCGGTAGAAAGGTCATTATGTGGGCTAATTGTCCCTTTGTGTGTGTGCTTGTGTCTGTGGTCCTGCGTGAATGGGTGCGTGTGCACATGTGTGTATAGTATGCCAGAGGCAGACACTGGGTGTCTGATTGCCCTTCACCTTTCTGAGGTAGGGCCTCTTGCTGAGCTTAGGGTTTGCTGATTCAGCTACATTGCTTGCAAATATGCTGGAGCAGGATGGGGTGGCACACGCCTTTAATCCCTGCACTCAGGAGGTAGAAATGGATAGAGTTTGAGGCCAGCCTGGTCTACAAAGTGAGTTCTAGAACAGCCAGGGCTACACAGAGAAACTCTGTTTTGGAAAAACAAAATGAAAACAAAACAAAAACCAGGCTCTGGGGAACCTCTTACTGTCTTGTCTTTGCCTCCCAGCCCTGTGCCGAGTGGCAGCCTGGCCTAGCTTACATGGGTGCTGGGGATCTCAGTTCTTCACGGGTGAGTACTTTACTGAGTCATCTCCCCAGCCTCTGTAGCCTAGTTTCTTCATCCTGGCCTAAGGCTTAATGCATGCCTTGCGTTTGTATGAGGGGAACTGCTTCTCAGTACCCCCTCCCCACTACAGAGGACCTGGGTGGGGAAAACTGAGATGCCACGGAGGGGTCAAGGCCCTCTGTGGCAGCAGTGGTCTCTGGCTCAGTGGGCAGGTGAACACACTGGCAGCACCCACCATGTCGGAGCACCAGGAGGAGTCATGCTGCAAGCAGGGGAGCTCATCCCGCGATGCAGTAGCTCCCGTGGTGGCTTCCCTAAGAACTGTGTAAGGAACTGACCTATATCCTGTCTCTGCTCGAACCAGCTGGAGAAGTTTCTAGAATGGCCGCCTTCCCGATTTGGCAATGGCTTTCAAGGTGAGTGCTATGTAGCTGTGTCGTCCTCTCTCCAGGCTCAGGAGACTCAGGGGACTTGAGGATCCAGCAGCTCAGAAAGCCACGGGGCTGGCAAGGCCCATCCTGCATGTTTTATTTTTTATTTTATATATATTTTATATTTTTATTTTAGCTTTTATAGCTGCCAGTTTCAGGTGAGTAGTCTTAAGTGGAGCCAGCTGCAAGCCCCATAATGCTCAGCAGCTCTCTGGAGTGCTCAGCCGTGCTGGAATGGCTTTGGTGACACAGCTAGATTTGAGTAACCGAACTCTTGGAAACAGCTCCGGTCCACTCACTGGCTCACAGCTAGAGCTGGATGGCATTTTTTTCTTTGCCAACATCTACATCTGGAGTGTAAAATTACTCAACAGTGACAACTCATTGCCACAGCTCACAAAAGAACCTGGCCTTTTGCCACAAAATGGGTGTAAGCCTTTCTGCTCCTAGCCGGACTTGTAAGAGCAGGGGTGCCCCTCCCCCCCCCAGCACCAGCCGAGAGCTGCTTCAGCATGTCCTGCTGGGGTCCTCTCAGGGCTGAAGGCTGAGGACTTGTGGCTGCTGCAGGGCTCTGCTCAATGTGGCAATGGTGATATGTGGCCATAGGTGACAAAATCCTACTCCCTCACAGCCTGACCTCAGGAAGCCACTTAACTCCTTCAGCTGGCTGACTTCCTCAGCTGTGCAGGGGAGCCCTGCAGAAATGTTTCAAGGATGACAGGAGGTAATGTGTGTGGAAAATACCAGCCTGGTGCCTGGCAGCAGTGACGGCCTCGATGAACCTGCATCCTTGGTGTCTTGCACATTTGGAGAAAGGAGCTGGAGAAGTTCTTAAATTCTTCTTTTGTTTGTTTTTGAGACACGGTTTCTCTGTGTAATTCTGGCCTCAAACTCCGCAATCGATCTACCTGCTTCTGCCTTCCAAGTGTTGGGAGTACCACCACCAGTGGCCTGAGAACAAGCTCATATCTGAGAAGATTCCTAAGACTGGGGTTCCTAACGGCTGCTATTAAAAGCTAGGTTTGGGGGTTGTTGTTTTGAACCAGATCATGCAGGCCCACCATCTGCTCAGAACCAAAGCATACTGGCACACCCTGTACGGTTAGGTCCAACCAGCTCTACCCAGGAAAAGGCTCTCTAGTCACCCCTGCCCAGGCTGCTGCCTTATGATCTGAGTTCAGCGGGGGCAGAGTTGGGAGGCCCAACCTTAAGCTCCAGCCTTCATGAGAAGTTGCATAGTGATCTTGGGCCAGGTCAGATCCTGTGAGAAACATATTTTTCAGACTATCTGAGCAGGAATTATGGAGGGCTGCAGTACTGGGGTTAGTCTGGATCTTCCTGGGGGCTTATGACCCACTCCCAGTAAGTCTGCTCCTAACAAGGGTCCAAAAGAAACCAAGCCAGGAGGGGCAGCCTGTGAATGGGTTTAATGGGGCAGGAGCTGCAAGAGCATGCTCCGCTGGCAGCCACAGCCACAGTGCAGTCCCACCTGGCACTACTCAGTGGGCTGCAAGCCCGCGGAGGTAGTCCCCTACCAGGGGCAGCACGGCCCAGTCATCAGTTCTTAGGGCTACAGGCACACCATCCACCTGAGCTTTCTCCAGGCGCAGCAGCAGCATGGAGTCAGGAGGCAGGCGGACGGCTATGAGGTAGGTGGTAGGGGGCTGAGCCACCACTATAAAGGGCTCTAGGTACTGGGACACCAAGGCCTCCAGGCCCTGCGGCCCAAGTGGACACCACACACGGCTCTCTACGCCCTTTGGCAGGCAGGAGTTCCAGAGCTCATCGAAGAAACGCAACTCCGAGCCCTTAGGGATCTGGGGGAAAGGCAGGAAGAGGTCAGCAAAGTTCACAGACAGGGGAGGCAGGCGGGCATGGCACGTGAGGCCAGCGGATGTGCTGTAGAGGGCCCGCACGTGTAGGCGGGCAGGGGTTGGGCATCGGGGCTGCAGGGGCAGGTACAGAGGATGCGCGGGTTGTCCGGGTCGCAAGCAGGGTATGTGGACGGCCTCCAAGGGCTCGTAGAGCTGTCCTTCCACACGGAAGCGCAGCTCCAGAGAGTAGATGGGTGCATCCAGCGCCTGCACCTGCAGATGCAGCACCGGGAGTGGGCCTTTGGCCTGCTGAGGCCCCACACTCAACTGAATTGGAGCTGAGGTCTCCTGCACCATCAGTGCTGATGCGAAGCCCTGGTTCTCAGCCATCAGTGAGGAGGCCAGTGCAGGTGCAGCCAGTGAGGGGCCCAGCACCATCCCCAGCTTGGAACTTGACAGGTGGGACAAGAGGACATAGTATAGTCGGGCATGGTCTCGTCCATCAGCATTCTCTAGCCGTCTGGCCAGTTCCTGCAGCAAGTCTGCCAGACCGTCTCCCCCGCCCGTCCGCAGCAGAGCACGGCACACCCGCAGTAGGGCCTGGTGGAGGCCCCAATCAGTGCAGTATACAGCTGCAGCCTGTAGAAAGCTGAGTGTGGCACTCTGAGTGGCCCCCTCTGCCACCTTTGCCAGCATCTGCAGGTGCCAGCAAAGGGCTTCGGTCTTGCCTGGCCTGGCCACCACCTCTTGGAGCAACACCTCCCTGAGGGGCTCTCTCAGCTCAGGGCTTACCTGATCTAAGAGGTCCACAAAGTGGGGTGTCAGGGAAGGCCGAGCGCGGTACAGTTGGGCCAGTCCACGGATCAAAGATGTCTGTACTGTAGGGTGTCTGGTCAGGCAGCTGGTAACAAGGTATGAGGCCTGGAAACAGAGGGTGGCCAGGGCCCGGGGACCACCATCCAGGGCTGCCCTTTGCTGTAACCCAGCCAGCAGCTCCTGTAGGAACCACTGTGGGCCCTGAGGCTGGCCTTTCTCCTCTTCCTCATCATCAGCACAGAGCAGACATAGCAAATGCAGGCGGGCCAGGAGGACCGTTGGATCATGGAGGAGACTGGGCATGAGGCCCCGGCATAGCTGGGGCCCCAACAGCAGTGGGGCAGCCTCTTCCCCTTCTGGACCTAGTGGACAATTCTCAGGGAAGCTCAGGATGCAATGCAGGTAAAAGAGGTGTGTGGGCGAGGGTAAGGCCGGGTGCTGGGCTCCCAAGGTGAGCCTGCGGAGTAGCAGAGCTTCATCCTGCGCAGTGAACAGGGCCTCACCAAAGGCCGCCTTCAGAGACAGAACTGAGTGTAACAGTGTCAGCTGTGCCGTGCCCAGCAGCCGAACCAGCTGTGGCTTGAAAAGCACTGGTGGCTGTCCCCGAAGACCCCGTAGGGCCCAGCCCAACATCCACAGAAGTTGAGCCTGAGCCACAGGAGTGAGCAGATAGGAAGTGTCCAGAAGCTGGGCCACCGCAGCCTTCAGCTCTCGGGCGTCCTCAGGGCTGGGCTCTAGAACCGGAAAGCCACGCTCCTCCTCCCCAGCTGTAGGCCAGCTGGGCCCCTGGGGCTTAAGATGAGCATCGCATTCTTCAGCCAGGGTCCAGTCCCAGGGACAAGTCCCAGTGGAGAAGTCCTCAGCTGCCAGCAGGCCTTGCAGGCCGGCCCCTGACCTGGACTGTACCACCAAGGTGTTGTGCAGAACAAGGGCCAGAAGCAGGCTGACGGGCTGGACGGGACCCGTTTGCCCTGGGAGGCTCCGCAGCATCCCCAGGGCGCCGGCCAGCAGCCCAGGCTTACAGCGCTCAAGTTCTCCAAGGCATTCACAGGCTGTGGCCTGTAGATGGCGCTGTTCTGAGGGGGTTCCAAAGCTTCGTCCCAAGTCTCGGCCTGAAGCTAAGCCAAGAAGTAAGGGCAGGAGCCGGCAGGAAGCTCCCGAAGTGGGTCCAAGAGCATCTCCTGACACCAGGGCTGTAGTGGCTGCCAACAACAGGAGCCTCCGGAGAGCCGAAGGTCTTGCGGGCAGGAGGACAAGCGTGTCCAATAGGGAAGTGGCAGCAGCCTCCGCGGCAGGTGCATCAGGCCAAAGTTTGTCAGAGTACTCCAAGCTCAGTGTCAGTAAGGAAACCTGAGATGTGGGATTTAAGAGGAACTCGTTGAGTTCAGCGTGCAGTAGTATGAAGCAACCATGTGGACCACGGCAGGGCACACAGGCAGGACCTACCTTGGTCTGATCGCTTAGCTTTTCACTCCTTAGGTCACTCAACAGGTCGCGACCCAAATCCTCACCTTCGGCACCTGCCAGAAAGGCGGATGGGCTGGCTCGGAAAGCCCCCAGGCGCTGGGCCCAGGCTTCTCGACTCAGGGGCCCCATGGTCAGTCATCCACTTCCCTGCAAAGGGAAGGGAACATCAGACACGGAGGCGAGGAGGACGCGCAGGCCTTTACGGCCGCTAGAGGGCGCGCAGGTCCTCCACCTTCTCCGAGGGGCTGCTGTCACCCTAGGGCCGTCTTGCAGACCCCAGCAGAGACCCCCTCCGCGCCCCCAATGGCTAGGTCCCGAGATGAACTCTGGAGGCTTCGGAGATGATGCCGGAAGCAACAGCCCAGGCCCCTGCAGGATAAAACCCGCAGGATCGGGGTGGGGGTGCCCGGAAGGTGCGTGCGGAGAGCTCATTAAGCCTCCCGCCTACGAAGGGCATCGAAACCACAGCGTCGCTCGGGCCCCTGGCGCCCGTGGTAACGGGTCGGCCTCTCTCACCGCTTGAGTCAGCTGCCGCGGGCGCTCGGTCGGCTCCTTCCGGGCTGGCAGGCTGGCGGCGCGGGCCGGGGCGGGGCGCGGCGTTCGGCGCGTGGGCGGCCGGGACGGGGCGAGCCCGGGGGCGGGGCGTAACGGAGCCTCCGCCTGCCACGCCCGCCAGGCCGGCAGGTGCCGACTCGCCGGTTTCGCCAGGTCTGAGTAACTGTCTCGCCGTGCAGGCCCCCTGCCCCGAAACTGCCGCAGGCACGGGCAGGGGCGGGATTTGGTGGGCCGGGCTCCCGGTCCGCTCCCCGATGGAACTGCGTTCCCAGGCCCTGGAGCAGAACAGCGGCTTGGGCAGATCGGGAAGACGGCCAGCGCGTCCCCCAGTCCTCCCGCCCCGGCCCGGTGACTGCGCGCTACGGCCCGGCTGCTTGAGGGCGGGTCTTCGGGCGGCCGCTAGGAGGCGCGCGAGGCGCAGTCCCAGGGCAGAGCAGGAAGAGCAAGGCGTGGGACACGGCGGGACCGGTCGAACCGGCGCCGCAGGGCTTGGCTTGGCGTCCTCAACGCTGACCCGGCGTCGGGGGGGGGGGGGGCGGACACCTCGCTCTGCTTGGAGGCGAGGACCCGGGGCCAGGGTCGCAGCTGGATGGTAGCTGCTGACCTTTGCCCGAAGTCGCACGGATTGCCAACAGGGGTCGAGTGCGCTAGAGTACAGCGAGCGGGGCGGGACCTTAGGACGCCGGCAAAACAACGGGATCCTGACTCTAGGTGTGCGTGTTTGGGGGGGGGGGGCTGCTGGAGGGTCACTCAGCTCGTACCACACCGAATATGAACCGAGAAACCAAGGCATGAGAAAACGGCCAGGCTGCCAGACTTGGGGCCAAGTGATACACACTGCCTACCAGACTGCACCTGGGCTTGTGGCCAGTCCCAAGCTGTGGGTGCCCACTGGCCCGCTAGTTTCAGGGGCACAGACCTCCTGTCGTCCAAATCTCATGCTCACCGTCCTATAAAGCCTCCTGCTATCCACTTTGAAGATGAAACACCTGAGCCCCCATCGCTAGCCTCTGGCTATTTGTCTTTGTCCCTTTTGGTGGCCCAAGTTCCTCCCTAGCCCCTTATCCTGACCTGGCTGCAGATGAGAGTGGTAAGGTAGGGTCCTAAAAAGAAGAGTGCCTGGGCCCCCAGAACAAGGTTAGCAGAAGAGAGGATGGAGACGTGGGGGTGTTGGGGGAGGCACAGGCAGCTAGAAGACCTGGTCTCTGCCCCTCTGGGCTCAGGCTCCACAGCTGACTCACAGGCGACAGCTCTAAACCACTTCCCTCTAGGTGCCTCAGTTTCCCCATCTATAAATTGGGAGTGATGACTCCTGTTTAAGAAGCTTTGGGGTGGGGCGCCCGGCTAATTAGGCCCAAGATGAAAGAGGCCAGGATGAGAGCAGCCCTGGGCTGGGAAGGCAGGTTGGAGTAGGAGCCTGTCTGGTTGCCCTGTCTGAGGCCCAGAGGGCGCTGATAACTGCAGGTCTGGTGTCCCAGCTCCCGGGGAGCCAGAAAGGATTATTAAATCCTGTTACAGTTGAGGGCAGAGGCTTCCGGGGGTCAGGGAGTCCAACTCTGGCTGTGTCCCAAGCTTCTGATGCTGGAGCCTCTGCCAGCCTCCAGCCTCCCTGGGCTTTGGGTCTTTGAGGTGGCATGTGTGGTTTCCAGAGCTGTGATGCATGGATGTGTCCTCCTGAACTCACTAGGGCTCATGGCCAACCCTGGGTGCTGAGGGTGGGTATCTGTTTCCCATGGACTTTCAGGAGCCCAGAGAAGGGAGAGTCATTTGCACAAAACCCCACAGCCTCCTGTAAGGAGAGGACTAGGCTTCTGGTACAGGCTCCATCTGCTGCCCTCGGCGCTCCTGATGTCCAAGACCCTGAATGGGCTCTGTTCTCGTCTGCCTGCCCAAGTATCCTCTTATGAGAGGCAATGTTTGCTTTGTCCTGGCACCAGACTGAGCAGAAAAGAGGTGCCTTCGGTTCCTCTTGAGAGAGTGACCTATTTGCCCTCATCTAGTCCCTCCTCTATCAGCATTTCCACCCCTCTCCATGCAGCTCAATTCTTGGGAAACCCTAGATATTAGGCTGAAAAGAGGAAAAGTTTTTTAAAAAGTGGGTTTTGACTTTCTTATCTGTGAAAATGGGGACACAGCAACCCCATCCATCCCCATAGCACTGGATGTTGTGGACACAGGGATGCTTCATAAAATGAATTCATGGTACCAGGGCAGAGGTCGGGGAGTGGAGGGCCCAGCCCCCTGGGGGTGATACCACTCCTGGGCTCTAGAAGAAAGCAGGCTGAGCAAGCCATGAGGAGCAAGCCGGTAAGCAGCACTGCTCCATTGCCTCTGCATCAGCTCCTGCCTCCAGGTTCCTGCTCTGACTTCTTTCAGTGATGTGGAAGTGTAGACCAAATAAATCCTCAACTTCCTTTTTCATCGTGGTGTTTCGCTCTAGCAATAATAAGACAAAAATATTCTGGACTTAGGGGTGATGGTTGTATAATGCCCTGAAGACTAAAACCCCTGAACTATACATTTTGTGAGGATGAATGTTGCAGTACTATTAAAAATGGTATTGCCGGACAGTGGTGGCGCACACTTTTAATCCCAGCACTTGGGAGGCAGAGGCGGAAGGATTTCTGAGTTTGAGGCAAGCCTGGTCTACGGAGTGAGTTCCAGGACAGCCAGGGCTACACAGAGAAACCCTGTCTTGAAAAACAAACAAACCAAAAAACAAACAAAAAAAGAAAAGAAAAGAAACTGGGGCAGAAACTTCATGATCTGCCTACAGAGATCAAGGTCAACTTGATCAGCTTAGCTATACACTACTGAAACCAAAGTTCAACATCATCTTCAGCCACATAAGGAGTTAAGAGGCCAACCTGGACTATATGATACCTGTCTCAACTGAGGGAGGGCAGGGGGTTGCTCAAGTGGCTGGCAAAGGAGTCCATCAGCCTGCTCTGAGGGGCTGGGTCTACTGTAGGGCTGCTGTGTTCCCAAGGCGGAAGTCAGAATCTCCTAACCCCCAAAGGCAGGGCTAGAACTAGGAGTCCAGTGACACAGTGGGGGAACTGGGGCCCCAAGAGGGTAGGTGACTTGGCCAAGATCCACAGACACAATTCTTTTCCATGTCTTCTTAGTACAATTCTTTTCCATGTCTCTCCCATGATCCCTTGTGCTTTAAAACTCCAGGTTCACAGCCCCTTCCCTGTTGCCATCCCGTCCTGGCTCCTCCTAAGGACTTCCATGAAAACAAGAAGGGTAACTCTAAACACTTTCCAGCACCCGTCCTAACTCCCCAGCCTCCTTGGGATGAGAACTGAGCACCAGTTGAGAAAGCATGCAGGGTCGTTGCTGCACACTGGTCCTTACCTGCTGTGGCTCCTCTTCCCTTCAGCCTCCTGTCTTCCACACCAGCAGGTGATGTCATTGGAGACACAAGACTCATAGCTTGGTTTTTTCTGTGACTCAACCCGCCATCTCTTACGTGGACCATCACAGTAGCTCCAACACAACCTTGGACTCTTTACGGCCACCTCCCTGCCCCTACTCCACTCTGCACATCACAGGTCACACCATGGCCCCCCAGCCTTCACCTTCCCTCCCTCTTAGCATCCAGCCACCATGGCTGCTGGGAGCTTTGGGTACACTCTAGATTGGTTCTCTCTCACGAGCCTTGGCCCCAACTTTTCCTTCCACTTATGCTCTTGGCCACTTTGTCCAGCTGGTTCTACCTCTCATTCAGACTTCAGCGAGCCCACCTGCCCCACCCTAGTTAATCCATCCTTAGAGCAGTAAAATCCCCAGAGCTAGTCCCTAGTGGACACTCAAGAAATACCTGGGGGGCTGGTGAGATGGCTCAGCGGGTAAGAGCACGGACTGCTCTTCTGAAGGTCCTGAGTTCAAATCCCAGTAACCATATGGTGGCTCACAACCATCTGTGAAGAGATCTGACGCCCTCTTCTGGAGTGTCTGAAGACAGCTACAGAGTACTTACATATAATTAATTAAAAAAAAAATGTTTAAAAAAAAAGAAAAGAAAAAGAAAAAGAAAAATACCTGGGAGATGAGTTAAGAGAGAAGAGTGAATGGTGTTTAGCAAATGGAGACAGAGCAAGAGTGCCTCCCCAAAGTGCTCACGTCTTGTCTAACTCCAGGGTGCCAATGATCCAAAGCTTGCACACACACACACACACACACACACACACTCACTCACTAGTGTGTTGTTTGACCTATTCTATGGGCTAGCATACAGCTCAATGGGAAATTGTTTGCTGAGCAAGCATGAGGACCCGAGTTCAGATCCTGGCACCCACATGCTCCTGTAACCCTGTGCCGTGGGATGGAGACAGGGAGATCTCTGGCACTCATTGCTCAGCCAGTGTAGCCAAAACTGTGAGTTCTAGGTCCAGTGAGATCCTATCTTTATCTTTTCTTGCTTTTTATCTTTTTCTTTTTTGAGACAGGGTCTCACTATATATAGTTCGGGCTGGCCTTGAACTCACAGAGCTACACCTGCCTCTGCCTCCCAAGTGCTGGGATTAAAGGCATGTACCACCCCCATGCCCATCCCCATCACCGACAGAGCGACACTGCATTTAAAAACCTTAGGTGTAGTAGCTGTAGAGATGGCTCACCAGAGCACTTGCTGCTAGCACGTCAGGAGGGCCTGAGGTCAATTCCCAGCGCTCACATGGCTGCTTACCCCATCTATGACTAGTGCCACTGCATTTGATGTCCACTTCTGGTCTCCTCAAGGACCAGGAACTCATGTGATACACAGACATGTATGCAGGCAAAATGCTCACACATACAAAATAAATAACAATGTAATGATGATTCATTCCATGAACATGGATCTCCCACTGGAGCCGCAGCAACAGATAGCCAGCCCAGACCGAGTACACTCGCTCCTGGAGCGTGCTCTGTTCACTGTGACTCTCTGGACCTGTAGAGTCACCAGAGTGGCTGGCTGGGCTGGCGTCACCCATTTCAGTTCCCACCTGACTTTCTGAACATTTCAAATTGCTCTCAGATTTTTAAAAAAAAAAAAAAAAAAAGGCCAGCTTTGTGTTCAAGGCTGCCCGTGAAGACTCCACCATAGACTCTGGTCACTCACCAGGACCAGCCCGCCATGAGGCATCACATAAAGGAGTTCAAGAAGTACTATGTATTCTGGGTGGTGGTGGTGCACGCCTTTAATCCCACACTTGGGAGGCAGAGGCAGGTGGATTTCTGAGTTCGAGGCCAGCCTGGTCTACAGAGTGAGTTCCAGGACAGCCAGGGCTACACAGAGAAACCCTNGTTCGAGGCCAGCCTGGTCTACAGAGTGAGTTCCAGGACAGCCAGGGCTACACAGAGAAACCCTGTCTCAAAAAAAAAAAAAAAAAAAAAAGAAGTACTATGTAAACCCACCAGCCTGCCTTTAATCCCTGCACTTGGGAGGCTGAGGCAGGCAGATCTCTGTGAGTTCAAGGCCACCCTGGTCTACAGAGCTAATTTCAGGGCAGCCAGGGTTACTCAGAGGAAAGCCTGTCTCAAAAAAGAAAAGAAAAGAAAAGAAAGAAAGCCAAGTTCAGCTGCCTCCCAGACAATCAGTGCTGATGTCCCCGGATTTATTGCTAAAGATAAGCATACAGTAGGTGCTCAACTAATGTTAGTTACTGAGCAAGGTCCAAGATCAGAGTGAAAGGAGGACACGGAAGTGTGGGCTATGACAGACAGCTCTCTGGGGACAGCAAGGGGAAGTGGCAAACCTTAATGGCTCAGAAGAGTCCTATCACCTTCCCAGAAAACCCAGGAGGTAGGTGGGTGATAGGGTTCTCTAGGAACAGACTTAAGGCCTTTGGTCAAATTCAGTCTACTTCCTGCTCAGTGAGGAGGGGGCTGGTGTCTCTGCAGGGCTGCCCCAAGCTGTACTTTCTCCTCATCCACCCCGGGGAGTTCACAAAAATCTGGGAAAATATATGGGGTATCTATATGTCCTCCCACTTTTGAAATGTCCTCTGCAAGTGAATGCCTCAGAGACCATATTAACGACTTCCCTCTCCTTTGTAATACATATGTGTGTGTGTGCCAGCACGCATCAGTTCCATGGTGTGCCATGGGTCAGAGAGCAACATGTGGAATCAGTTTCTCCCTCCACTCTGTGGGTCCTGGGAGCTGAACAAAGGTCTTCCCACTTAATGGCAAGTACCTTGTGAGTCACATGGACAGCCTTTCTTTTAATTCTTTCGTTTTGCTTGAGACAGGATTTCACTATGAAACATAGACTGGCTTCTGTTTTCCTACCTCAGCTTCCCACGAGCTGGGATCACAAGCATGAACCATATCCACCTGTGACTCCTGACTTTTGAACTGTGTGAATTCATTTATCAGACTAATTTCCTCACAGTCTGTTCCCGCAAACATTTAACACGATGTGAGACAGGTTTACTGAAGTCTAGAGTCTAGAACTGTTAGCAGCCTTTAACTGCAGGTCCCATCCCTGCCTTTAATAGGTCAGCCAGTAAAAGCAACCCAGCACGGCCAAAGTGTCAGAGTGAAGTGGCTCACACGAAGGCCACGGAACACTCTAGGGCAGTTCAATGGGGGTGGGGCATCGCTCCAACTAGGCCTGCTGAAGAGTACAGCAGGGTGGAGGGGGAGCTGCTTGCTGAACTCCCACCCAGGAAGGACACTGGGTGCAACAGGCAAAAGAGGGCTGCAGATCTCACTCAGCTGGGGTCCTCATCCCAGAGCCTCTTCCAGGTTTTCAGAATCTGAAATCCGGCTGTTTATGACCAGGAGAGTTTGGGCGAATACGCCCGCCCATATGCCAAGGTGCTGGCCTGGGTTAGTTTGGACTCAGGGCAGTTTAAACGCCCTCGCAACCGGAAAGCAGGCTCCAGCTTTGGATTCACAGGCGCATCCGAGCCTCCCTGTCCACGCGCTCCTCTCGCCTCGCGTGCCTTTCCGCAGGAACCCGGTGCCCAGCAAATACCTCTCCGCTGAACCAAGAATTGCTCACCCTGGCCTTGGGGATCCCTGGCCGCTGGGTTCGGGCCCGGACCGCCGGTTCCCGCTCGGCGGCTTTGTGCCTCTCCCGGCGCCCCGGGCGCGCCAGGCTGGGCCCGGGCCTGTTGGGTCAGTTTTATGTCATCGCCCACAGAGCGTGCGAGCGCCGGTGCAAATAACGTTGCCCTCCCCTCCCTTCCCGTGCCTGCTCCCTCCGAAACTCTAGTTTGCAAACGTGAGCACGCCGGGCAGGGGAGGTCGGGGCGGGCCGGGTGCTTCTGGGTGTGGGGACCGGAGCACGCCCCCTAACCCTGCCCCCGTCGTGCCACCCCGCCCGGGCCGCGAGGCCACCTCACCCGCAGCGGAATGGAAACCGGTTCGACAGGTAACAAATAGGTGGGTTGTCACCGTTATTTCCCAACGCATGCGCCATCGCTCTCTCGGCCACTCCAAGCTAATTAGATCAGATCAACACCCCTACCCCACCCCCGCCCGAGCCACCAACACACACTGCCGCGAGCCAATAAAGCGTGAACCCGTCCGTCCAGCTCGCACTAGAAGACTTCGCGAGCAGCCGCGGGGACGCCAGTCGAGCTAAAGGACGCTCGCTTAGCGCTTCTGCGATCCCGGTGCACCTGGCTGCACCCTCTCTGCGGACACCGGCGACCTTCGGCGTAGTTGGAAACGCCACGCGTGGTCCCTGGTACACTCAGTCCTCAGAACGTGGGCACGCCTCGGCGACCCTTTCCTTGAACTGTCCCTATTCCCGCGCCTCGACCCCGATCCGGTGGAAGAAAAGGTGGGACGACCACACGAACTCGACTTACCGGAGCGAACTGCGCCGGGCCAGGAGGAACTGAAGATGCCCCGCGCGTTCCTGGTGAAGAAGCCATGCGTCTCCACGTGCAAGAGGAACTGGAGCGAGCTCCCGGACGAGGAGCGCGGCGAAATCTACGTGCCAGGTGAGGCGCCTCGGGCTCCCGGCTCCGGGAGGGCGGGGCGCACGGACCAGCGGTCGGCGCCGGTCAGTCGAGCGTGGGGACGCAGATTCTCGCCGCGGTTCGACCCCCGGAGCAGAAGGAGCGCGGGTGGGGGAAGGGGACTCCAAACCGAGGCTTTGCCGCTCTCAGGCCCGGGATCTCCTGCCGGAGCCGCGCTACAGGGGACTCAGTGGGGTGTGTCACCGCTCAGGCAACCTCCGGCTCTCGCGTCGTAAATCCAGAAAACCCGTACTTTCATGAGGCAGGAGAGGAGCACTGGAGCGATGCCACTTTGGAGGGGAGGGCCGGGGAATGGAAAGGAGCAGAGCTGGAGTTTCCGCTGAAACTTGGGCTACATTGTAAAACAAAACTTGGCCCCATAACTTTGGTGGTATTGAAATAAGAGGGTCGAGATTCAGGACCACCGAATTTCCCTGGACTCCTGCCTGATGGTCCAGGAGCTGCTGGGAAATAAATCCAATGCACCTTGCTTGCCCTTGAGACAGTCCCACCTCGGTTCAGCTCGCGGAGGACACTGAGCAAAAGATGGTTCTAGAGCCTAAGGTACTCCAGGAAGCCAGTGCACCTAGTTTATTTAGGGTGGACACCTTGACAGCCTGCACGGCAATTGTCTCTTCCTCAGCTGCATCTTCCTCTGAGACCCTAGAAAACTTCTGCCCCTACTGTCCCAATACAAAACTCCCCCTCCCCTGTCTTGGGGGTGGGGCAGGAGCCTACTGCCCTGTGCCTCCCAGGGGAGAGGGGGAGGCGGTGATTAACCAACCGACTTTGACCCTTGATCTGCAGGTTCCCTGACTCCACCCAGGCTTTTAAGAAAGTGGGGAGATGAGGGTGGTGAGTGAGGGGCCCTGAGTGGGCTCTTGGAAAGCGGTTAGAGTCTTGGGCATAATGGTGTTTTGTGCCAGACCTTCCAGGATCCGGTGGCTGGTAGGATGTTTTACAACTTGACCTTACTTAAGGGGCTGTAAGGCTACTCTGAAGGCTGCTCAAAGGAGAGAATGGGCCAGAAGGCCCTAGAATTTCCAATGTGGAGGAACAGGAGGTAAAAAAAGGAGGGCGCCTCCTCACCTGAGGTGTGGGCTTGGGATTTTGTGATTTCTGCTTGGCTGTGTGTTCTGGCCAGTGCGTCACCTCCACAGCCCGTGGGTCCCTTGCTCCGGCCTCCTCCCCATCCTGTGTTTGACTTGCTGCTTAGGTGCTCCTTGGGATCTGATAAACTGAACTTGGACTGTGCTAAAGGTGAGCTTGTGTTAAACCAGGCTCAGAGTGCTATTGTTTTTAGTCTTACTTCCCATCCCAGTCAGTAACAGACCACACGCTGACTTTCAGCCAGTTCTAATCATTAAGATTTCCTTGGCTTCTAGAGATTCCCCCCTGGCCCCCTGTACAGATCTGAGAGACATGAAGACCAGAGACCTGGTCCCATGGCCTGTTCCATTAGGTAGATAGGCCACTTTGGGTAGTCAATGCCACCTACGACTGCTGTCCTAATGAGGGGACATGCAGGTAGGTGCTTCCCTCTCTCAGGACTGCCTAGGGTGGGAAATAAGTTCTCTCGTAAGAACCCCCTCACTGCTGAGTCGAGAGAGTCCTGTGGGTAGGAGCGCCAGGGCTTAGTTTTCCTTCCAGTGTGAGGTGGCCCCTGGAGCTGCAGTTTTCCCCACAGTTTTGGAAATAAAAAGGGGGATGGGGCCATTCTATGCTTGGATGCCTCAGACGGCCGGAGTGCAGGGGGTGTGTTCTGTCTCCTGGCTGAGCCATTTCCACCAGCAGCCAACCATGGCCCCAGGAGCTGGCTGGGCACGTTTCTGTCACCCTACCTCACAGACTCTTGGAGCATGTTTTGACCAGCTAATCAATGACCCCATTCCCAGTGGGAGAGCTGGGGGTATGGGAGTGTGTGAGTTCTGACCTCCCTTGCACATACTGAGGATTCTGGGCTGCTGAGCCTGAGCTGGGAGATACCCTTCCCCATCCTTCCCACAAGCTTCCAGAGTCTTCTCCCAGGGCAGTCACGGCCATTCCTTCAGCTCTGCGGAGAGCTGGTAGCCCGTACCAGAAGGCAGGCAAGTAAGGAAATGACTCAGTTCTCCACTGGAGACAGCACAGTTTAGGGGTTCGCTCGGCTCCTCTCCACCACCCACCACCTCTTCTGGTACTGGACTCTCTTTTTGGTTGTGTTTACTCTGGTGACAGGAGGGGTGGTGGGTTATTGTTTTTAGAATGAAACAGGCCCTTGTAGCTGGGGGGCGAATACCAGTCCCACTCTATGGGAGGTTCAAGGACTTGCCTTGGAGCCGTTCCTCTAAAAGTCACAGTCAGTCAGGAAGGGACCTAGGGACAGACTGAGCCTGAAAGCTGGAACTCCAGGAGAATTCCAGGTACTTCTTTTAAGCTCCAGGTCCCCCTACTTCCAAGCCTCCCGCCTGGCTAATAATCTGGATTGCTGGTCTGTTCTGGCAGCATGCCCAAAGCTCAGAAGTTAGGTATGGCACGCACACCTGCGATCTCCATACTTGGAAGGTGGAAGCGGGAGGATCTGGAAGTCAGATAGCCTCTGATACATAACATCCCTGAGGCCAGTCTTGGCTACCGGAGACCCTATCTCAAAAACCCTTACAGGCTAAAGCCCAGGCTAGTCAGGCTGAAGTGCTGGAGCCCGGGTTCCTCCAGATAACATGGCCCAGCTTGCCACTGCTGCTAGATAGTGTAGGAACTTGACCACTCCTTTCATTGTTTGAGACACAGTCTTACTGTGTAGTCCTGGAACTCGCTCTGTAGACGAGGAGGCCTCGGAACTCGAAGATCTACCCTTCAAGACAGGGTTTCCCTGCGTAGTCCTAGATGTCCTGGTATTTTTTGTTGTTGTTGTTTTGTTTTGTTTTGTTTTCGAGACAGGGTTTCTCTGTGTAGCCCTGGCTGTCCTGGAACTCACTCTGTAGACCAGGCTGGCCTCAAACTCAGAAATCTGCCTGCCTCTGCCTCCCGAGTGCTGGGATTAAAGGCGTGCGCCACCACGCCTGGCTCTGGTACTATTTTGTAGACTAGGGTGTCCTTGAACTCAGAGACCTGCCTGCCTCTGGCTGCTCTTGCCAGGCTAAGTAGTCAGGTTGAAAAGTCAGCTGTCCCACTCAAAAAGAAAAAAAAAATAAAATTAAATTAAAAAAAAAAAAAAAAAAAAGAAAAGTCAGCTGTGGGCTGCTGCTTCGAGTAGCATTGTGGGAAGGCTGAGCCACTTTCAGGAGCATTCTAACAGCTGCCGAGGGTACTGGACAGTGAAGGGGTCAGCTAGGTTCTATTTGCCCAACCATGGCTGTAGTAAGGCAGAAGCTGTCAAACTGTCCCAGAAAAGATGGTGAGGACAGTATTCCAAGCTTGTGGAGAAGAGGGATCACCGCTTAACCGCCGTCTGTGTTTGTATCATTGTTCATTCGGCAGGCAACATATGATAGACAGGTGGAGCCCGTGCTGGCTGAGAGTGTAGGGATGGATGCCACAGGAAGTATAGCTCTCATCTCATCAGGGACAGGTCCCCTCGTCCTCGTCCTCGTAAGAACCAAGAATTCAGTCTCCCTTCAGCACAGACACTGAATGAAATGAAGGCGGTGGGGAAGGGGAGCAAATCCTGCCTGCAGAATGCTGGCATTAAATAGAAGGGCCACACAGGCTGAGGGACAGCCCTGTCCAGGCGCTGTAGCATCTGCAGTTGGCTGCAGGTAATTGATAGCTGCCCTGCAGGTCTGAGGGAGCTGAACCCAGGGGACCCAGACCCTCCACACCAGTGTACAAGGCAGCCTACGACAGACCTACATTTAGACCACAACAGTTGGTCTCCATGCACACCCCAGTACCTGCATGATCAGCTGGGAACCCAAAAGTTCATGCATCTGCACATCAACTTGTTCTCCCCAGAAAGCTGGGGGGGGGGGTCAGGCTTCGTGGGTATCCCTGTCTTAAGGCCTTTTATGGACTAAGACTTGGCAGTCTGCCTGATATTTGGGCCAGTGGCTGAAGGAAAACCCTGTGGGGGGTCAGGTAGGAGATGGCCATTGGACAAGCTGCCTTTTCAGATCCGGTCTGCTGTTCCAGGCCCACTCTGTGACATCTGCTGGGTAAAGGCAACAGGAGAGCTTACCAGCCCCTGAGGAGGAGGGCGAGCGCTAGCTGGGTTATCCTTGCCACACTGCGGCTGTGGGCGGAGGCGATGAGTAGTAGCCACAGTGGTCACCGCCTTGCCGGAAACATCTAATTAGGAGACAGGAGCGCAGGCAACTCCCAACCAGTTTTGCCTCCTGCCATTCAGTGATACTCGGGATAGGCGGGTGGCACACGAGCGGATACTCCCTGTGCGTGCGGCCCTGGTGGAGGCACTTGAGGGGGTGGCAGGGAGACAGGTTTGGTAGGGTGGGTAAGTTGAGGCAAACATCCCCACCCTGGCAGGCAGACACGGCCAGCTCTGTCCCGTCTGCTGTCCTCAGCAGCCTTTCCAGGTTGGTGCAGAAGAACAAAGATGGGCAAGGGCCACTTCTCTACAACGGATCCCTCAGACTCCTAACTCGGCTTCCCTCGGTAGAGCGGAGGAGCCAAGTGTGATAGTTGCCTCACAGGCTGCCACGCCGCCCTCTGCTGAGCCCATAACCTGGGCACGTGGCTAGGCTGGCTTCCCGACGTCTCACCCACACCAGCCCACACTGACAGGCTGAAGATGGAAGAGAGGTCCCTCTTCTCTACTTGGGTTTAAAAGTGGGAATTGTCAGCCGGGCGTGGTGGCACACGCCTTTAATCCCAGCACTCGGGAGGCAGAGGCAGGCGGATTTCTGAGTTCGAGGCCAGCCTGGTCTACAAAGTGAGTTCCAGGACAGCCAGGGCTACACAGAGAAACCCTGTCTCAAAAACAAACAAACAAACAAAAAAGGCAGATCTCAGAGTTCGAGGACAGCCTGGTCTACAGAGCAAGTGCAAGTCCAGGATACCCAGAGTTATTACACAGAGAAACCGTGTCTCAAAAATCAACCAAACAAATAAAACCCACAAAGGAAAAAAAAAAAAAGAAAAATGGAAATTGTTATCTAGTTTTGGACTTTGATCCAGGGTCTGTCTGGTGAGTAGGTACGAGAGCCACCACTACTCTGACCCCACTCCACTGGACCCAGTGCTGGGTGCCACACAGGTCGACCCTTCCTTCCCTGCAAGCTGGACTCAAAGCTTGAGCCAAGCACCAGTCAGCGCTGCTCAGAGAGAGGTGGGATGTCAGCTCCGGTGCCAGGCCAGGGCCAGGAGCCGGTGAATCAGCTCCCGGGATGAGGTGTCTCATTAAGGTCCCCCCACCCCCCGGACAGAAGGACGCCAGCGCGCTAGAAGAACGGGTTCTGGGCGGCAGGCGGGCGCATTCTTCCTCTGTCAGACCTTTGTTGTGTTTTGAGGGGGCGAGAACTGGGCCTCTCCCGAAACTCAAGTACTTTTATATTTATCTTCCCCCACAACCCCGGCGGTCCCCCAGAAAAGGTGAGGGCAATAGCCTGGGCCTGGGTCCTTTCCCCACCCCTACCAACATCCCTGGCTTGGTTGAGTATTCAGAAGGCCTAGCTTGAGACTCTGAAATCCCAACCAATCCAGCTGGTGGGATTCATCCACCCTTTCTGGACTGGACCCCCTCTTGATTTTTCCTTCTGAAACTAGGAAACTTCCAAATTTATAAGTGCAGAGCTTAGGTGGGGCTACTTGGGAAATTATACTTGTCCCCGTTTTGTTGGCGTTGAGACTTATAGCCTATGTTTCTTTGTCCTGTGAGGACTGGAGTTCAGGGTCTCAGCCCAGCCTTACAGGCCTGGCCCGTTTAGTTCAGTTTAGTTCAAGGTGTTTGTCGAGGGGAGCGGCCTTGTCACAGGGCTGCCAGGTATCGGTGATGCCACGGCACTGCCGGAGGGCACCCAGCCTGACTGCCACAGTGAGCGGTCCTGCAGTGGGGGAGGGTTGTGTAAGTGTTGGGCAGGGCGCCCGGAGACTGTTACGAGCATCCACCTGCTGCTCCCTGACCTCCTCCCTCTCCACCCACCTGGCCTGTTTGCCAACAGCATCGTGCCCAGCCTGAGCCAAGGAGTCCTGACGGGCTACAGTACAGTAGCATGACTGGCCAGGTCAGGGAAGGAAAGGCTGGGACCACCCAACCCGAAAGCTCTGCCTATCAAAGAAGCCCACAATGGTCCAACCTCCGAGGACCCTTCAAGGACTAGAATGAGTCTCGAGGAGCGTTCCCTGGCCAGGGCCTCCAGTGGTGCCCTTTGTCCCTAGAGTATGAACATGCTGGAATCCAGAGCGACTGGCCCAGGTGGGGCAGGCGGACACTTTGCTGCATGACAATTGGCAGGGCAACTCAGTCCTTCCAGTTCCGCTAAGACGAGTTACTCAGGGGGCAGTGGCTCTCGGCTGGCGTCACCTGTAATTACTTTAATGGGACAGGAGGGAGGCACAACATCTGATGGCCTAGGGGCCCGCCCTGCTCTGCCACATGCCTGCAGCTGGAGGCAGGGAGGCGGCAGATACCAGTTTTCCTTGTTTGGGAATCTTCCTGGAACACCCCCCCCCCCAAATAGATCTTTTCTCCACCCACCCTCACCTAGCCGTTGTTCTCCCTCCAGTCAGCCTCGGCTTCTGCCCACCACAGCCTTACCGGGAACCAGAGGCATCCGTGGCCGAACCTCCTCCCTGCCCCCTGGCTTTGGACATGAGCCTTCGAGACTCCAGCTATAGTGTGGCTCCAGG
The DNA here is from genome assembly GCF_900095145.1 of Mus pahari. Lineage (NCBI taxonomy): Eukaryota > Metazoa > Chordata > Mammalia > Rodentia > Muridae > Mus > Mus pahari. Next base: position 116,948,203 of record NC_034590.1, on the reverse strand, counting down.
GCCCTGCGTGGTGGCCCGGCTACCCTCTGAAGATGTGAGCCACCTGACAGATCCCCAGAGAAGAGACCAGGGCTTTCTACGAACCAAGATGAAGGTAATAACTTTCTTGAGGTCTCGGGGCATGTGTGGAGCCCCGTGTCTGACCCACAGACACGGGGGGGGG
>NC_034590.1:116946859-116947935 GCF_900095145.1 Mus pahari | reverse complement strand
GGGGGGGGGCGGAGCTGAGTCCTGGGTTCTGACTTTTGCAGAGATTCATTTATGCCGGAACCCACAGAAGAGAGATGTGAAGTGACAGGGTTAGCCCTTAGAGCCTAGTGACAGGGTTAGCCCTCAGAGCCTAGATCAGTCTCACTTTCCGGCCAGCTTGCAGAGTCCTATATGGGCTGTGTGGAGCAAGAGGTCTGAATCAGTGGGGTAATTAGCATTCCTTAAAGCATATGGAAGTGACCAGGACAGGAGCAACCCCTACCCCACCCTCAGCCACGCTCAGTAGCACCGCATGAGGCGGTTCAGACGGCCTGTTGTGGAGGAGAGGAAGCAGTCAGCTGACCTGGCTGGATCAACACTCCCATAAGCCCCAGGGTCTGGGAGCACCTGCCAGCAGAGATGTAGTGGAAGGGTGTTCCTCTAGGGCCATCCCTCGTGACAAAAGACTAGATGTAGCTAGAAGGAGGGTGCAGTCCCTTCCCTTCATACACGCAAAGAACAGGGGTTAATGATGGGGGGTGGGGAGTGGAGGGAGGAACAGACTTAGATAACCACAGGAGGCTGTGATTGGTCTCTGCCAATAGGGCTCTCCTGGCCTTTCAAGTTACACTCATCCTCCCTGCCCACCCTCCCTGCGCCCCTCAGACCTCTACAGCTACAGAAAGCAGAACACAGGACCGGACAAGAGAGGCAGATGACTATGATCTTAACTGGCAAGAGACAGAAAATTCCCTAGAGTGCCAGAAGCAGGCTAGAAGGAAGGGTGTCCTAACGAAGTGTGGTGTGACAGGTGCCCAGGACCCCAGGCTGATGGCAGGCTCCTGACTGGGTGTGAACAGAGTTAAGGAAAAGGTCTGGTCACTTGGCCACAGCTTTATGGTCACACCTAGGATGCTGCAGCAGCTACTCAAAACAGTACTGGATCATGCATGTCACCAGCGATTGCCTCACTTGACCCAGACAAGGAGCAGGAGGGTGGTAGATATGGAGTAACACCTGCAACAGCAAGGGATCATGACATTAGCCTTCCCACCATTGCATGAACTTGAAATTTTCCATTAAAAAAAAAAAAAAAA
>NC_034590.1:116939907-116946489 GCF_900095145.1 Mus pahari | reverse complement strand
TGTCTGTAACTCCAGTCAGGGGATAAGACACACCTCTTCTGGCTTCCATGGGCTCTGGGCAAGCATGTGCTACACAGATAGATACATGCAAAATAAATAAATATATATATATATATATATATAAAACAAAAAAAGAGAATACTTCTAAGGCTGGTGATGTAGCTTAATAGCTTTGCATACACAAAGCCCTGAGTTCAACTCTTAGCCCCACATAGACCAGGCACGGTGGCAGCTCCTGTAACCCCAGCACTTGGGAGGTAAAGGCGGGAGGACCAAAAGTTCAGGATGACAGCTTCAAAGGGGTGTTTTAGGAACCCAATAGGAAGTTGGACCAATAACCCAAGGTTCTTTGCAGCTTTTCTTGGCAGATGTCACAGGCCACGACGGTGGACCTGCTTTTTCTTTAAAGTATTGTGGGGTACAAGTAGCAGCATGCCAGGCTTTAGTTCAGATTTCTAAATATATGCCACAAATAATGTCTTCACTCACAGGTGACCTTGGGGGACAGTCCAAATGGAGACCTTTTTACCTGTCACATCTGCCAGAAGTCCTTCACTCACCAGCGCATGCTGAATCGACACATGAAGTGTCACAATGACGTCAAGAGGCACCTCTGCACTTACTGTGGGAAGGGTTTCAATGACACCTTTGACCTCAAGAGACACGTCCGAACCCACACTGGTAAGTAAAGTCTGTGGCCAGAGGGATGCCTCCGACCCTACTGAAACCTGAAGGCACACCCTGGATCTGAGGGAAGGGTCCTGAATTCATAGACAGACTCTCTTGATTCCAGAGTCACTCAGGAAGTTAGCGGGTTTAGCCTTGGTCACTCGCATGTCCTAACCATTCTGTGTGGAAGCTTCAGACAGGCTCCATGGTCTCTGTCAGGCCCTGATGCTGACCCCTGTTGTCCGTAGGTGTGCGGCCCTACAAGTGCAGTCTGTGTGACAAGGCCTTTACCCAGCGCTGCTCTCTGGAGTCTCACCTCAAGAAGATCCACGGTGTGCAGCAGAAGTACGCGTACAAGGAGCGCCGGGCCAAGCTCTACGTGTGTGAGGAGTGTGGCTGCACATCTGAGAGTCAGGAGGGTCACGTCCTGCACCTCAAGGAACACCACCCCGACAGCCCACTGCTGCGCAAGACCTCCAAGAAAGTGGCTGTGGCTCTGCAGAACACTGTCACGTCCCTGCTGCAGGGCAGCCCCCATCTCTGAACAGCACAGGCCCTGGGAAGGACCAGGTTCACCTCCCTGCTGCCCAGCCATTCACCTTCCTGCAACCTCTTGCTAGAACACCAGTGACCAGGACCAGAGCTCTAATGCCTCACTCCAGGCACACTTGCACAATTGGGCACTGACTTCCGCTCCCTCTGGGGAGTCTGTCTTACAGGCAGAGTGCACTCTGAGCTTGGGACCGTGGGCGTCTGTGTCTCAGCAGGAGTGAAGCCAAGTGAGCAAAAAGAGCTGCTTATAGAGACAGGCCCTGTTTCCTTGCAGCAGAACTTTGCAGATGTGCTGCGAGGGGATCCTGGGTACAAGATGGGCAATGGATCCTCCTGGAGAGCAGAATGAAGACACCAGCAAAGAGCATCCTGGCAAACAACTGCAGCGGTGGTGCTGGCAGCAGCCCTCGTGCCCGCGGGGCTAACTCTCAGGGTTCCAAGGGCTCTCTGCCCGTTCATCAGAGACCCACATGTGAACAGCCGTGTGCATGTTTGTGTGTGTGTCACACTGCTCTGTGTGTGATTTCTTCACGTGTGCATATGCGCTCTTGGTCTTTCCACATATTGCCTCGTTTGTAAGAAACCAACCATAAGGTGCCAAGGAGGCTTTATTCCTTTTTTTTTTTAAGATGACAAATGTACAGATATTAATATATTTTTGGTGCCCATAGTAAGACTGTTTAGTAAGACAAAGGGGGAGGAGCTGGCTTTTTCTCCACCCCCATTGGTTCTATTTATCCTGGACATTTCAAACCTCCTCTGTGCCTTGGTCCTGGGGTTATGCACACCCACCCTGTTCTCTGAGATGTTTCATTAAAGGCCTTCCTCCTGCTTTGCCCAGAGATGGACCTGTTCCTCCCGTCCTTCCCGGGACAGTGCCTCTCCTCTTTCCTCCCTCCCTGGCTCCACATCCTTCTCAGGGCCCCAGTTTTCCTGCTAGACCTGATGACACCTGGCTGTTTGGGTGTGGCCCAAGGCTGAGGGTGGGTTCTACTGATGCTCCTCAAGCATATGGGATGGCGATGGTGATTTGACACCAAGTCCAAGTCCACATCTGAAGTACTAAGGCAAGGGCAAAAACAGGCTGGGAGTCTAGGTTTTTTTTCTTCTCTAAGTCCGCAAAATTTGAGGCAGAATAATAATCCACATACCGGAAACTTTGAGAGGCTAATAAAACTTCTCTGTTGTCTTTCTGTTTTCCAAATGCCTTTGAACCGAGTGGCTCCTCTGAGCCGTTGGGGGGGGGGTGTCTTTGTCCACTGGTGTGTCTGTGTATCCTGCTGAGACCAGAAAGGGCTGTGGGTCAAAAGGGTGTATGTCTCATGCATCCAAGGAGTTATAGCCAACCTGAAGAGAATGAGAGACTGAGCCCCAAGATGTGCCTGGAACATGGCAGACTGGGAAGCCCCTCAATGCCAAACAGTCCCACCTCCCCCGCCTTATTGATGTAGTATGTACACAGATGCAGGATCTGACCCAGCCATGGGCTCACTCAAGGGAAAGCTTCCTGGTCCTAGACTATCTCTGAATTAAGTATGGACCAATCTGAAGGCTTGTTTCATTTTTCCTTATTGTGTCTGGGCTGCTGCACTCTATAAGAAATCACCTTGTCCAGAAGTACTGTGTTGACATCTTTGTGTCTGTAAGCTCCTTGCCAATCCGGGGCCATCATAAGCTTTATCTGTCTTGTTTTATAAGCACCCGTCCAACTAGTAAAGTGAGAGAACTAATATTTTCTGTATGTCTGGGGTTTTGTTGTTTGTGTTTTCCTCTTGGACCTTTTTTTCCCTTCATGCAGAGAAATTCATTAAAACAATTGCTGCTTCTTGCCAAACCTTTTCCCTTCTCAGTTGCCTGGGTTTATGTCAAGGCAAGATTCTGACCTAAACTAGGGCATGGAGACAAACACCTTTAATCCCTGCACCCAGGAGACAGACGGACAGGCAGATCTCTGAGTTTGAAGCTAGCCTGGTCTACAGAGTGAGTTCTAGGCCAGCCAGAGGTACATAGACCCTGCCCTGTTCTGAGCTGGGAATTGTAAAACATCCTGTAAATTCTTAAACAGGTGGATGAGAAGCTGAAGGTCAGTCTTGTCTACTCAACAAGTTGTACGGTGATGTGCGATCTAGTATCAAAAGAACAAAGCATGATCCCCAACTAGAGGGAGCGAGCAGCGAGGTCCGGGTGGCCAGTGTCTGCTGCCGCCAGTGCGCGCGCCTGCTCTGCTGCAGAAGATGGGAGGAGGGGCCTTTCCTGGGATTTCTTAGTCTGCTTGATGCTCCTGCATCCCACTGAGGGCCTCTGTGGGCTTGAGGCCTTTCACCCTTGATGGACACCTGGGGCACTTATCCTCTTTCCAGAAGCTAGCCAGGCTTGGGCCAAAGGGAAAGGAACCACACCAGGCGACGGGACACAAAGTGTGGTTTTCAGTCAGATCCTAGGGGTGACCACACAACAGTACTTGGTGGTCCCTGGCACAGTGAATGCACTTGCCACAGATGACCACACCTGATTCTCCAGCCAACCTCAGGTAGATTCTGACATTGTCCCCAAGCCCAGTAGAGGGGAGAAGGGAAGTCTCATAACTAGGAGTAGAGTCAGCATCATCTAGCCCGACCTGGTTTGTGCCCAGAAGCCCCTGCATACTGTCAACAGAGAACGATACAGGGCACACTTCAAGGTTCAATGTTAGTGAGGCGATGTGGGCTCCCCACTAAAAATGTCAACGCAGTTTTAAAAGTGTGGTCTCAGCTGGACATAGTGGCACACACCCATAATCCCAACACTTGGAGGCTGAGGCAGGAGGATTCAGAATTGGAGGCCAGCCTGGGTAGAAGGATTAGTGGGAGAGAGCAGGGTCTGAAACTCAAGTCCTTTGATATGAAAGTAGGTCAGTGCTTCCATGTCTCAGGCCAGGCCTAAGCTGGCAGAGTCGGATGGAGATGCTGGTGAACAGAGAACGGGAAGAGAAGGCTGCAGAGTATGGACCAGTTGGAAGGCTGCGCCTGACTCTCAGAAAGCAAACCAGCAAACAAAACTAGATGGGGAAGCGCTGTCACAGCTATCAAGGTCTCCTCTCACACCCAGCTGGTCCCCAAGGTCAGTGGGTGGCAGTGAAAGAACAGGGCCCACAAGCCAGGGCTTGGGCCCAGCCCCCTCCCACTGCCTGTGAGACTCAGGCAACTTCTCAGTTTCTTCATCTATAAAATGTGTAGGTCCTAAGTTGGAAGGTCCCTTTCTGTTCTGAAGAGTCTGAGGCGTCACTTCAAGATCCCTCTGAAGAAGTGTCCTGACAAATTACAGTGGAGATAAGGTCGTCTGAGGCTGGCAGAAAGCCCATTGAAGAGACGAAGGCCAGGGGAAAGTTGTGTGACAGGAGGAAGGAAAGTTTCTTTTTTTAAAAAAAAATTATCATTGGGCTGGCGAGATGGCTCGGCGGCTAAGAGCACCGACTGCTCTTCCAAAGGTCCTGAGTTCAAATCCCAGCAACCACATGATGGCTCACAACCACCCATAATGAGATCTGATGCCCTCTTCTGAAGACAGCTACAGTATACGTATGTATAATAAATAAATCTTTTTTAAAAATTATTATTGCTTTGTTTTTCAAGACAGAGTTTCTTTGTGTAGCCAGGTAATCCTGGAACCAGCTCTGTAGACCAGGCTGGCCTCTAACTTACAGAGAGAAACGCCTATCTCTGCCTCCTGAGTGCTGGGATTAAAGGCATGTGTCACAACCACCCATTATCACCCTGGCTTGTTTTGTTTTGAGACACAGTCTATGTATCCTTAGTTGGCCTGAAACTCTATGTAGACCAGGCTAGCCACAAACTCACAGAGATCTGCCTGCCTCTGCCTCTCGAGTGCTGGGACTAAAGGTGTATGCCACCACTCCCAGATTTTTATTATATTTTATCTTGTTTGTGTGTGTGTGTGTGTGTGTGTGTATGTGTACATGTATGTGCACAGGAAGTACACAGAGGGCTCAGGAGTCAGCCATTCCTTTCTACCATGCTATAGGTCCTGGGCATCAAAGGAGTATTCAGACATGGTGACGAAAACCTTTACCCACTGAGTCTTCTTGCCAGCTCAGTGTGGCCCTTCTTGCCACATTGCATGCATACATACACACAGTGCACACATGGAGGTCAGAGGACACCTTGCAAAAGCCAGTTCTCTGCTTCCATTGTATTTGTCCTTTCTTCAGCTGGTTCCTACCACAGAACCTGGACCACCGAGACACCAGGGATAGATAGATGCTGAAGAACTTAAGAGCTGCCCCAGCCCAACATAGCCTGACCATGGAGGGAGGAAAGGTGCCCTTATGGGACTGCTGACTGAGAAAGGCTGGGAGCCATTGTCAGGGATCACTACAAGGTCTCGATCCTGATTCCAGGCAGGGCAAAAAGAATCTGCAAGGCTCCTTCCTGCAGTTAGCTCCCTGCGACTGGGTAAAGGCACTGTGGCCATTACTTCCAGGTCTAATGGCCATTCCTAAAAAGGCAGTGCTGGAAGGAAATGTTAGTGAATGGACAGAATGAAAAGCAGACACTAGAAAGTATGGATCATCTGGGACGCTGTGCCTGGCTCTGTGTTTGGGGTGGTGAAGGCCTGGCTTACTATGGGAAGGGACTTCTATGATCCATCCTCTGGGTCTACTGCCCCAGGTGACAGCAGACATCTAACCTAAGCTATCCCATTCTCATGTCCAAAACCAGCAGTTTTTTTTTTCCCACCCCTACCAGCCCCTCCCAACATGACTGGATTCTGTTTGGACACCTGCTCTCCTGCCCTTGGGTGTTGGGCAGGAAGGGCCACGCTGGCTCTTCTTATCCATCAATGTGTTCCATACCACCTCGTGTACCCTGCCCCCTCCTGCAGCTCCCCTTGGGGACACAGGCGGGGGAATAAGGAGGCCATAACAGAAGCATAGACAGAGGATTAATTGAGTCAAGTATGGTGATGCAGACTGGGAACGGCAGGTATGATACACACTGGATCTCCCTTGAACAAGTGGAATGATTCAACATAAAGAGGCATCTGAGTTCAACCCCCCAGACAAATACAATAGAAGGAGAGAGCTGGCCCTTCCTTGCTAGGTGTCCTCTGACCTCCATGTGTGGATCAGCTGGGGCGCTGTGCCTGGGATGTGATGCATGCATGTGTGTGTGCACGCACAAAAAGAAAGAAAGAAAAGAAAGAAAGAAAGAAAGAAAGAAAGAAAGAAAGAAAGAAAGAAAGAAAGAAAGAAAAGAAAGGAGGGAGGGAGGGAGGAAGGAAGGAAGGAAGGAAGGAAGGAAGAAAGAAAGAAAGAAAGAAAGAAAGAAAGAAAGAAAGAAAGAAAGAAAGAAAGGAAAGAAA
>NC_034590.1:116920210-116939792 GCF_900095145.1 Mus pahari | reverse complement strand
CTGGTCTACCAAGTGAGTACCAGGACAGCCAGGGCTATACAGAGAAACCCTGTCTCGAAAAACCACAAAAAAAAAAAAAAAAAAAAAAAAAAAAAACACATCGGATCTCCCTAGCTTTCTTTGTTTGGGTCCTAGCGTTTGTTAGCCAGTTTTCTCTTAATTTACAAAGATAGAGGAAGGTGTGCTTGCTCTCTTTCTCTCTTCTCCTTCTTTATGTCAATGCATACAATTTTCCATGCAGTACTTTTGGACTGTAGTGGACTTGGTACCCAAAACCATGGAAAGTCAGTCCCTAGATGGAGGGGCTTCTATTAAAATGGCTGCATTTATTCCTACCCAAATCAAACATTTTCAATCCAATGAGACCTTGTCTCAAAACATCAACTGGAGTCTTCCAGGTGATCAGAGTTGTGAGTGGCAGTGGCCAGGTCACTATGCCATCTGCGCCAACCCACACCAGCTTCACTTTCAACGGCAGACTTGAGGGAGGGCTGAGAGTGGACAGGACCCCTTCCCATCTCCCCCTCAACCCCTATTGTCAACAGAGAAGAAATCCAGGCAGGAGCTGTCCACAGCGGCCGGCCGGCAGGTGAATGTCCCTGAGTGTCCAGGCTGCTAAATGAGGCTGACGGTCATCACAACAGTAGAAACCATTGTGAGACCCCAGCATTCACGTGAAGACCAAAACAAGGAGTTCCTGCGTCACTAAGAGAAGCTCTGTGTCACGTGCTATGAACTTAAGAGTTCATACATAGCACCAACAGTCCTGTGACCACAGATAATCACTACTTCCATTTATTGAGCTCCTACTATGCGCGGGCCGCGAGATGCTGGGGTTCGTCCCTGACATCATCTCTAATCCCTACAACAACCTGCAGAGGTAGCTATTATTGTGGCTATTTTTAGACAAAGAACTGAGGCTCAGGGAGATGAAGCACCTTGCTCTTGGTCACACTCGTGAGTGAGTGAGAACATTCTAAGCCGGATCTGCCGCACTCCAAAGTCTGGCTATTGTCTCAGGGACGTTGCTGTTTCTGAAACAAGAGGCCCTTTCTGTTTCCTTCTGATGGATCTGTGGCCGCCACGTACTATACCAAGTGTGGTGCAGACGCTCTGGGGGTCCAAAGGTGAATAAGACTATCCCCCACCCCCACCCCCAGAAGTTCACATCTCTTGGGAGAAACATCTCAGTCTATGCACAACAGAAGGGATGGGTGAGCAGAAAGACCGCAGGCTTGCCAGAGGCCCAGGGCATGGCATCCAGTCCTCTATGGTTGCTGGCCTCAAGCAGATTCCTCCCAAGCTCCACTGTGTGGACACTGAAGAGAATAAGGAAGTGAAAGGAAGGTCCGGGACTCCTGCTGACCACTGCTCTCATGTGGCGCCTCTGTGACACCTGGCATCTCACTGAGCTTGCCTACCCTGAGGAGTTGTTAGAGACAGGCCTACCAAGATTAAGAAAACACCCCAGGCTGCCAAGCAGAACGTGTGTTCTCTCTAGAGCACAGGTTTCCCTGGAGGTGTGCAGATGTGACAAAGGGCAGTGTGGACACAAGAAACCTACTGTCAGGGGAAAGCCAAAGACCTGGAAGGGAGACCAAGGTGCCCGGTGCAACTGTGTTTGCTAAGGCGGCACCGCAGCTCTGCCACTTGGTCTACACCTCTAGGACAGGAGAGGAAGGCGGAAGGAAACGGCTTGGGAGGTGCAGAGTAGGTCAGAATGTTCCAAAGCCATATCAGAGCCCTGGTGAGCTCCCAGCATCCACCCGCGACATACCCTGACCTCTCCCCATAGTCCCACGTTTCCACAGTGTTAGAAACTCACTTCCTCAGCTCTGCCAGTTCAGCCGGCTGGAGCCCAGCCCTCTTCCTGCCTCCTCCACTCCTGGGGGACTGTAGGTAACAGGCTCAGGCGCCTCCCCCTCCCCACGCGCATCAGTGGATGAGTCGCTGGAAGAGACCAGGAGAACTGGAAAGACTTGAGTCCCTTCTGCCAGCGGCACAAACAATCTGCCAGCGGTAATAACAGAGCAAAGGACCGGGCCCACCTGGGACTCAGGGAAGAAGAGGGTAGGCTGGCCACCCCCAGCCTGTGCAAGCACAAGCCTGCCACATAGGGCCTTGCCCAGAGGCAAGAGGGACCTGAAAACGTGGGGTCTATTTCATTTCCATGAAAATAGAATACCCCTACACTTCTACCCTCCTTGGGGAGTTCTAAGAGGTTCCTGTGTATAACTGGTGGGTGGGGTCTAGACTCTTACATCCACACGCATCTCTGGCACACACCTTTTTTTGGTTTTGGTTTTTGTTGTTTGTTTGTTTTTCGAAACAGGGTTTCTCTGTCTGTTCTGGCACTCACTTTTTAGACCAGGCTGACCTCAAACTCAGAAATCCTTCTGCCTCTGCCTCCTGAGTGCTGGGACTAAAGGTGTGTGCCACCACAGCTGTCATGTTTTTGGGTTTTATGACAGAGTCTTACTATGTAATCCTGGCTGGCCTGGAACTTGATTATGTGTGTATAGGCTGGCCTCGAACTCATGGAAATCTGCCTGCCTCTGCCTCTAAGTGCTTTAACACCAGGCATTTTTTTTTTTGATGTTGTTGTTGTTTTTCCTGTAGACCAGGATTAAATCAGGTATGTGACACCTTATCAAATCCACCTGGTTTTCAGGTAACTTTTGTAGACTTAATATGACAAGTTCTTGGACAAAGCAAGACAGCAAATGAATAAAATCCTCTTGTACTGGTCAGGGTGGGAAGAGTTTGTACTTAGCCATAGAGAAATAAAGTACACAGCACATGCACACACACATGTACACAGCACACATACACACATGTACACAGCACACATGTACACAGCACACACATGTACACAGCACACACACATGCGCACAGCACACACACATGCGCACAGCACACATACATGCAACAGCACACACACATGCGCAAAGCACACACACATGCACACAGCACACATACACGCACACTAGCAAAGAAACCACACATGGCAGAAATGTTATCCCAGCCTTGGGAGTAGTGGCAGGAGAATCAGAAATTCAAGGTCACCCTCAGGTATATAGTGGGTTTAACACCAGCTTAGGGGGCTGGAGAGATGGCTCAGTGGTTAAGAGCACTGACTGCTCTTCTGAATGCCCTGAGTTCAAATCCCAGCAACCACATGGTGGCTCACAACCATCCATACTGAGATCTGACACCCTCTTCTAATGCATCTAAAGACAGCTACAGTGTACTTAGATATAATAACAAATAAATCTTTTGTTTGTTTGTTTGTTTTTGTTTTTTTGAGACAGAGTTTCTCTGTATAGCCTTGGCTGTCCTGGAACTCACTCTTTAGACCAGGCTGGCCTTGAACTCAGAAATCCATCTGCCTCTGCCTCCCAAGTGCTGGGATTAAAGGCGTGTGCCACCACTGCCCAGCATAAATAAATCTTTAGGCCAGGGGGAGCAGGGCAGGAGTGAGCGGGGCCAACCAGAGTGAGCAACCTTCATTCCCAGCAACCACGTGATGACTCATAGCCATCAGTACAGTCACAGTGTACCCATATACATAAAAAGAAAGAAAGAAAGAAAGAAAGAAAGAAAGAAAGAAAGAAAGAAAGAAAGAAAGGAAGGAAGAAAGAAAGAAAGAAACAAAGAAAGAAAGAAAGAAACAAAGAAAGAAATCTTTAACAAACACCAGCTTGGACTACATAAAAAATATCCTATCTCAAAAAATACAATCAATCAGTGATAAAAATAAAGACCACCAGCCAGGCAGTGTATATTTAAAATGTCACCTTCCTTCATATTTAAAGAAATAAAATCAGATTTTTTTGAAACCATAACATTTATTTTATGACTGATTGAAATCCTCAAGAAGAACTGGATGCTGCAGCAGCTGCCCTCCTGGGTTTCGGTGTTGTACTTTGAGGAATCCATGTCTGTGTCTGTCCTAGACAATCTTTAGGTGCCTCGTCTGCCCAGTCCCAGTCGTGTTTCCTCTCTCAGCCATGGCCTCCCAGTTAGGTTCTCTCTTGCACTCGGCAGGCAGGGCAGCCACGTTTGCCATGTTGACCTCTGAAGGTGGCAGGCTTTAGAGCCACGGCGGTGGCACAACGTGTGCCTCTTACTGCGATGCTTTCCACAGTATGATGTTCCTCTTGTCATCATGCTTCTGCCACCAAAGCCAAAGAGAAGAGAAGATGATTTTTTTTTTTTTTGAGACAAGAGTTTTATTCTCTGTAGTCTTGGCTGGCCCTGAGCAACCTGTGTAGACCATGGCCCTGAACTCACAGAGCTACACCTGCCTCTGCCTCCCACGTTCGGGAAAAGGTGTGTGCAAGATGCCAGTTTATCCACTTGATAACACAAGCACATCATATAACTGTTAATAACATGAGGGTGATGTGTGCCTGCAGTCCTAGGATGAGGTAGGAAGAGCTAGCTGCCACAAGGCCAGCCTAAGCTACATAGTAACATAACCTGGGCTACCTAGTGAGACATTATCTCAAGGAAAACAAAAAGGAGAACTAAGCAAAAGGGAACAGAAACCTGTTTATATATCAACACTTGACGGGTGGAGGGGAGACGGGGACATCCTCCACAGGAGAATTGGGCTGAAACCCGACAGCAAAAAGGGATCACATTTGGTTCGGGAATGTGATCCCAGGCTGAGCCATGAGGAATGGCAAGGTTGAACTACACGAAGAGTTCCAGGCTAGCCTGGGATACCTTGAGACTCTGTTTCAAAAACAAACAAACAAATGCCAGGCTGTTCTGAGCCTTGTACTCCTCAGAGTCAAGGTTGGCTCTGAAGGACTTTGCTTTCCGGAGTCTCTGCCTCTGTAAACTGCAGTGAGGAGAGAGCAGGCTCACGTGGATGAACTACATTTCACGGCTTCGGAACTACAAACGCCTAAACACATACTGAATGTTACAACTAAAGAGATTCTGGTTTTAGTTAAGTCTGGCAAGGAAGACAAGCAAGCTGGTGAGGTCACGTTTAGGGGAGCCCTGGGAGCCCTGGGTGTGCTGGCTGTGAGGGACGGTTTCTCCACATAGACTTCAAGCAAATTCTTGGATCTCCAGGTCCAAAGTAATATAAAACAAGAAGCTTATCCTGACAAGCTCAAAAGACAGTGATTGGCACGCCTTGAGGAAAGAATGTTGAAGGCCCTGATGAGACATCCCGACTAGCCATGTCCTGGGCACAACTCACAAAGCCCCGTGGCCTCCTCCCCCAGACTTGTTTACTGATGCTTTGGCAAATGCTTGGGGCCTGAGCTGGGTGGACCAGGGATACCAAGGCTTGTCATCTAAGGAGCCAGGGAGAGGCTGGGTGGTGACTCCGGTTGGATGGGTCCCCACCCTGCACGCGGCAGATAGGCATGCCCATGAATCATAAGCCCCTCTTGTTCAGAGCCGCTCGCTCACGGAGTTCTGATGGCTCACTCTTAGCTTTTAGGGCCTGGTCCTGAGCGGCCTTCTCAAGTCCTGTTGGCCTCAGACTGCCTAACTGAAATGGATTTACCACAGCCTGCTGGCTCTAGCTTGGCTCTTAACTGTGGCACTTTTAAATGGGAAGCGTGAGCTGCAACTCGATTACCTCTGAACTTGGATTTGTTTATTTATTTATTTCTCTTTAGAATGTCTCCCTATAGGCCTCCCATCCCTGCCTCCCGCGTGCTCAGATTACACGCATGCGTTACCATGCCTAGCATCAAACTTCCTTTTACCTTTGGCTCTTTCAATGATGCCCCATCCACCTTTTCCTAGATGGGAATTCTTTTAATCATTCCTCTCTTACCTCCTCAGTTTCCCCACCTCAAATCTCTTGTCCCTCCTCTCTCTCTCTCTAGACCTGACCCCCATGCTCCTCCTGCCTGGCACCTGCCACCCAGGGCAGGTACTGTGAGTTCAAGCACAGGGACCATCTTGTAGGGTGAAGAGCTACCCATCCTTTTTGTCTGGGGCCACCAAGGCTGAGTACCCAAGCCCTCCTACTCCTCCCTCCATTTCCCAGTTCACCCAGCAAGGCTACACTTTTCTCCCAGCTTGCCTGCCAGGTCCCCCTCTCCCCCAAAGCTCTCTCTCTCTCCTGTGGGAGTCCTGGGTTTTATCTACCCCTTGCTGGTGCTGACATGCCCTAGACTGAAGGCGAGCTCTGCAGCGGGCGAGCTGAGCAGCACAGGGTGCTGCTGTCACAGGAGGCAGCAAGGATCTGCTCTGTGTTTGCTTGGGTTCTTCTGGTTCCATTGCTGCCTCTCTCTGTCCCAGGCAACCCTGTTTACCTCCCCCATAGCCAATGGTATGTGAAGACCTGGGCAGAATGGGAGTTCTTCCTGTCTCTTTTGTGCCTTAGAACCCTACCATGTTGTTTTTTTTGTTTTTTTCTGTTTTTTTTTTTTTGTTTTTTTTTCTAATCCAAATCTCATTTCGAAATCTCCTGCCAGAGGGGTTTCCCAGCCCCTCCCAGCTTTGAATCAACCTGCTGATCACAGCACTTCTGAATGAGGAATAGAGATCTCAGGTGGGACTGGCTTGGCACTGGGCCCTGGAGACACTCCTGTGTACACCGCTCACCCTACCAGCAGCACCTAGCCTTATTCCCTACCTCCTGTTCTAAGAAGGAAAACCAGGTAGATTCGAGCAAAGACCAAGGACTGGCTTGACAGCAGACAGCAAGCTGGTCATGTTCCTCCCCTGGAGCTGCAGCTTCAGGTTGGGTCTGCACCAGGGGATCCAGGAAGTGACCTTTCTCTTCCCCACAATGTCTAGGGACAGCAATTTGGCCTTTTAGTTCCCCACCTGTGGCTTAGCAGGTTAGCTTTTTAGACCCCCCCCCAACCAATCCCCACCACCCCCCAGCAGTGCCTAGTCTAGAGTGTCTTTCATGGGCTGCCTGCCCTGTGACTGAGGGCCTTGCTCATTCTCCACAGAGATGACCCTGAGGGCGACTGGAGGGTTAGAGAATCACCTCCTTATGCTAGCTTTATAGCACAAGGTTCCGCTCACAACTCTTTCCCAAGAACAGTTTTGGCACCTAAAGGAATGCTGTATTTCCGTGGTGTTGGTTTGATGAAATTAAACAGTTAGTCTTTCCACTCCCCGGCTCCAGAGTTACTGTTGCTTTCTGATCTGCTCCGGCCTTTGCTCCTTCATCCACTCTCCCTCATACCATTGCCAGACTCCTCTCATCAGAGAGAGTTCTCTCAGACTTCTGGGAACCTCAGAGTCTCCCGAGAATGTCTCCTCCCTACACTCATGTCTCGAAATGTCCTTGTCCTCAAGGCTCTGCTGTGAATGATCTGCGTGGACAAATGGCTCTTCTACACTTAAGCCAACATCTGTCTCGTACAAAAATTCAACTCTGGGGCTGGAGAGATGGCTCAGTGGTTAAGAGCACTGTCTACTCTTCCAGAGGTCATGAGTTCAACTCCCACACATGGTGGCTCACAACCATCTGTAATTGAATCTGGTGCCCTCTTCTGGTGTGTCAGTGACAGGATACTCATATACATTAAATAAATAAATCTTTAAAAAAATAAAATAAAAGTCCAACTCCATGCCAGGCTTGTGGCTCAGGCCTCTGACCGTAGCTCTTTAGAAGGCTGAGGCAGGAGGATCACGAGTTCAAGCCTGCCTGGACTACAGAGTGAAACCGAGGCCACCCAGAGTCAAAAGCAGAGAGAGGTGGGCGTTGGAGGCTCACACCTTTGTCCCACACTGCAGAGGCAGAGGCTTCAGAGTGCCGGCCCCAGGCTGGAAGGTGGATCAACTGTAGAAGTGCTTGCCACTAGGCCAAGCCCCTCCCCGCTTTAGGTTCCCTACCTGCAACCAGCACAACAACAGGAGAGAAGCGGCTCCCAGCAGCTCCCAGCGGCTCCCAGCCGCTGTCTCACACACACAGAGACAGAGACAGAGACAGAGACAGAGACAGAGACAGAGACAGACAGAGACTCAGTTCAAGATCATCTGCTCCATGTTGAGTTTAGGCCAGTCTGAGACACATGAGAGACCCTGCCTCAAATAACAGGCTATCAGGCTGGACGGATGGCTCAGTGGTTAAGAGCACTTGCTGTTTGTTCTTCCAGAGGTCCTGGGGTCAATTCCTAGCACCCACATGGTGGCTCACAAGTGTCTGTAACTCCAGTCTTAGAGGATGCAACGCCCTCTTCTGACTTCACCAGGCACCACCAGGCATGTGTGCAGGCAGAACACACATACACAGGGAAGAGAGAGAGAGAGAGAGAGAGAGAGAGAGAGAGAGAGAGAGAGAGAGAGAAAATGAGAATGAATTTCCCTTCGTTTCTAAGAAAATAACTGAATAAATAAAAGAAGTGGAAAAGAGACTGTGAGATGACTCAAAAGGTCTTTACCAACTTGGCAGCACTTGCTGCAAAGTCTGATGAATCTACATAGTAGAAAGAGAAAACTGACTCTCCCAAGTTGTACTCTGGCCCCACACTTGATAACACACACACACACACACACACAATCTTTTAGAAATGTTTTTAGATTTACTTATTTATTTCTGTGTGTGACTGTTTTGCTTCTCTGCATGTAAATGCACCCCATGCATGCTTGGGGCTGGGAGGTCAGAAAGTGGTACTGGAGCCCATGGACCTGGAGTTACAGATGATTGCTAGCCATCGTGTGAGGGCTGGGAACTGAACTGGGGTTCTCTACAAAAGCAACAAGTGCTCTTAGCCACAGAGCCAGCTCTCCAGCTCCAGTTTTAAATGTAACAACGAAGAAGTCTGGGATGTTGCTCTGGAATCATGTTTGCATAGCGTGTCCCATGCCCTAGAGAGGATCCAAGTACTGGAGAGAGAGAGAGAGAGAGAGAGAGAGAGAGAGAGAGAGAGAGAGAGAGAGAGCATGTGTGTAACTGTGGGTGGCAGCTCCTGAGGGTTAGTAGTTGAAAGATTATATTATACTACCGTTGAGCAGGCCTGGGCTCAGTTCCTAGTGCTGGGAACTCACAACTACCCGAAACTACAAGACCAAGGGGATGTGAAGGCTCCAGCCTCTGCAGTACCTGCATTCACAGGCACGTACCATGCAGTACTGCATTCACAGGCACGTACCATGCAGTACTGCATTCACAGGCACGTACCCATGCAGTACCAACAGTTGCATGGGTATACCCATGAAGTACCTGTATTCACATGTGTGTACCCATGCAGTACCTGCAGTCGCATGTGCATACCTAAGCATGCAACTAAAAATTAAAATGTTTTTAAGCGCAGCTCCTTTGCTACCCCTGAGGTACTCAGGTGAAGGAGACATTTGACAGGCCTTACATGTCACAAGCTGAACGAAGGGCCATTGTCCAAAGAAAGCTAGTATAGAGGGGGCTGTCCGAGCACCAGGGCCTCTGTGTGCCTGTCTGTGCTGTTGGTCCGGCAGCCTCACCCACAAAGCCCAGTGCTGTGGAAGCTTGGGGATGCCTTCATGTTCCTGGCTATCTTGGAAAGTGGAGCTTGTACCTCACTAGGCTGCCAGGTGAAGAGGTTAACCATTTCCCTGCCGCCTCCCCCTTTGAAAACATCTCGTAAAGTGTGTCAGAGGAAGCAGGCTTCTGATCCCACCTATTATTAGCTCCTGAGACAGGGTGGAAGATCCTTTACCTCAGAGATGGCGAAGAGCAAAAGCACAGAAGTCCTTTGCTGTTTAAGATAAGGCATTGATGGCAAACCAGGAAAAGCCAACTCCAACATAAGACCATCTGTAATGACTGGGCAGCTTGTCCTGGGCACCATCCCCAGGCCAGGTGATTGAAAAACCTAGACAGTAGAGTCTGTGAGCAGACCAAGGCATGATGTTGAGCCTGCTACACCCTGCTTGAGGTGATCCCCAGGACATTATGATTGCTAACTTCTTTTTTTTTATGATTTTATTTATATGAGTACACTGTCTCTGCCTTCAGACACACCAGAAGAGGGCATCAGATTCCATTCCAAAGGGTTGTGAGCCACCATGTGGTTGCTGGGGAATGAACTCAGGACCTCTGGGACAGCAGTCAGTGCTCTTAACCGCTGAGCCATCTCTCCAGTCAGATTGCTAACTTCTATGTAGTCTTAAAACTATCCAAGGATGCCAGGGCCAATAAGTGGGAGTGGGTGGGTAGGGGAGCAGGGCGGAGGGGGGTATAGGGAACTTTTGGGATAGCATTTGAAATGTAAATAAAGAAAATATCTAAAAAAAAAAAAATCCAAGGAAGAGAAGGAAGGAGGGAGATAAGAATCGAGAAGAAGGAGGAAGGAGGAAAAGGCAAAAGTCTTCTCATTTCCCCAAATTCTAAGGGAGTGGGGGCTGGGCATGACAGCTCATGCCTTGTAATCCCAGCACGTGGGATATTAAGGCAAGGGCTGACTAGAGTCTCAGGCCATGTGAGATGCAGCTCAGTTGGCAAAGGCTTCTATCCTAGCACGCACAAAGCACTGGTTTTGATCCCGACTTCATAAATCTGTACATAAGAGTTCATGCCTATAATCTCAGTACTTGACAGGTCGTGTCAGGAGGATCCGAGATCCAGGGTCAGCCCTTGCTACATAGTGAGTTTGATGCCAGTCTGGGCTACATAAGGCTCCACTGAAAGGAAGGAAGGATAGAAGAGAGAAGGGGAGGTTAGACGGGAGGAAGGAAGGATGCAAGAGAAAGGGAGGGAGGGAAAAGAAAGAGAAAGAGAGGAAGAGAGGGACGGAAGGAGGGAGGGAAAATGTAGGAATGGATACGCAGGCATATAATCTCAGTGATCAGGAGGCTGAGGCAGAAAAGTCACCAAGATGGGCAGGTCAGCCTGACTACATAGTGAATTTAAGGCCAACTTGAGTTACAGAGGAAGCCTTTGTCTAAATGCATAAATAACATTATATAAATATATATACTAATTATGGTTTATTTATTAAATAATACAAATAAATAAATAGAAGACTCCCCGGGGGGAGGCACTTGCTGCTAAGACCAATGACTGGAGTTCTGTCCCTGAGACCCGCATGGCAGAATAAAAGAACTTCCCCTGGCAATAGTCCTCTGGCCTCCACATCTGTGCTGTAGCACACATGCCCACAACTACACGCCCACATCCTCGCACAGAGTTAATTGGTTTAGAAAACCAGAAGGAATGGGTGAGCCAGCCACCTGTTACTGTAAAGGCAAGGATGAAGTGCAAATAAAGTCCTGTTCCTGGCTCCACAGCCAAAGACAACATGAAATTGTATGTGTGCATGGGCACATGTGTATATGTGTGTGTGTGTGTGTGTGTGTGTGTGTGTGTGAGAGAGAGAGAGAGAGAATGTGTGTGAGTGTGAATGTGTGTGTGTGTGTGTGTGAATGTGTGAGTATGTGTGAATGTGTGAGTATGTGTGAATGTGAGTGTATGTGAGTGTGAATGTGTGAGTATTGTGAATGTGTGTGTGTGTGTTTGTGTATAGCATAAGGTTCCACCCTCAACTCTAGCAGTCTCTTATGGTTCAGACTGATGTCAAGCTGAACTTGAACCACTCCCCCGTCCTGTGGCCCAAAAGATACCAAGCCAGAAGTCACTCCGCCCTGTCTTCTATGAACTGTAAATAACAGAGACGCTCACTGGAGTAATTAGAAGAAACTGCTGGCCAAGAGCTCTGAGAAGGGTTAGGTGTGGCTTGAAGCACTCTGTGTATTTTTGCTAAGCCAAACATGTATCCAGTCAAAAATACGAGTTGTTTAATGAGCTTATAAACTTGGAGTGACTCTTCACATCTTACAGTGAGGTCTGGGGTTCAAGCACCTCAGCAGCGAAGCGCCTACCGCGTGGCACTCAGCCCTGACCACTCCCTCCAGCCTGTGCGCCGCTTCTCCCTCAGCTTACTCTTCTGCCCAGTTAGACAAGGAGTTGTCTGCTGGTGCCTTAGCCTTCCCTTCCCCCTCCTTCACCTGCCCAAGAGGCTCTCACGCGCTGGCACCTTGCCCACCCGCTACCCTCTCACTTGAGAAGAGTGTGTCTAATAGGCTCCCCGGCTCCCCCAGGCTCTCTGACCCCGACAGAGAGCTCTAGTTTAAGCCACTGTGATGTCCATTCCCAGCGTTTCCTATTGGCACTGTTTCTAAGTGGTAAGAGCTGCATAGAGGTGTACTGCATCTTGCTGACAGGGTAAGTCTAGGGCAGGAAACACCCCATAGCAACTGTTCCACAGGTGACCTGAGTTTGTCACAGCCTCTGGGGCTCCCCTTGAGGCTGCAGTAGACGAGGCTTCCCTGGCCACAGTTGGATTTCCTGATCCTCCCTTGCATCCCCCCCCCCCGACCTAAAATTTGGGTCTGCGTCTCTGCCTCCCCCCACTTCTGATCCACGCTACCCTGGAAGCTGATACCGGGCGATCCTCTGGCTGAACACTTCGTTCACCCTTTCCAGAGCCCTGGGACAGTGTTGCTACTGTTCAGAGATATAGGTGACCTTGCTGTCCCACACCATACAGCTATCTACTAATTAAACAGTCAGGCAACATTATAATTAGGTCAGCTACATGTACTGATTTGAGACTTTGGCTCCATTCCTTTCTCTCCAGGATTTAAGCACTGAGAGGGAATGTCTCAATGGTCCAACGATCCAATTTTTCGCACCCCAAGTGGACTCTTTACCCTATCTAAACCCACCCTGATAGTCCAAGACTTGTGGTATCTGCCCCAAAATGGTGCAAGGAGAGAATGGATTCCTGCATGTTTTCCTCTGCTCAACACACACACACACACAAAATTAATTATTTGATAAAGAGAAGTTCTAATCTCATGTAATCTCATGTGTACTGGATTTTGGAAAACCATCAGGACATGCTAAGAATTCCTGACACAAAAGTTCCTCACCCCCACCCCTGAACCAGTTGAATCACATTTGTCTCTTCTGCAAGATGGCATGACTTCATGAGCCAGGCAACTAGGACCTGTGTTTCCTCCTCCCAGCAACAGCCTAGAGGTGACAGCCCCTCCAGGAGAGAGAGCCACCTCAACCCCTACCTTTGCTTCAGAGGAGGGCCTCAGGAAAGGTCGCTCTGTGATGTGAGAGCCCAAGTGCAGGTGTGGAAGGGTGTCAGGAGAAGGTCTGTGGCGCAGGTCTGGTGTGCAAGTCTTAGGAACTAAAGGACAGAAGAGAAACACGATTGAAATCCAGATGAGTGCACCCACTGCCTTCCTTCCCACTCATCCTCACAGCATGGTTTTTGAATGTGTGACACTCACACACACCCTTCTCCCATCCTCTCTCAGTTAGAGAAGAGCACCAGGCTCTGAATTGTTCCGTCTTAGGTCAGATGGATTAATGGGTGGACTGTTCTGTTTGTAGACACCAATTACACGTAAAGACCACCACAGGAGCTGCCTCTCAGTGTGTTGGGACCCACAGTTCACGCTGGCTTCGGCCTTTATTTGGGGGGAGACTGCTTAGTTATTTTTTCAAAATAGAACCGCATGTAACCCAGGCTGATCTCAAAGTCCCTATATAGCCTCAAACTCCTAATCTAATTGTCTCCACCTCTCTGGAGCTGAGATTATACACATACTATTTACCACAAGTGGCCCCCTTAACCCCAAAAGGCCCATCTCCAACTAGATTAGGAGACCCTTGATTTTGGCTCAAGACTTGCCACTAACAGGTAACAGGTGCTAAGACTTATCCTTTCCCTCTTACCCAGTGCTGCCACGAGAGCCCTGGACACGAGCAAGCCCAGCATGGGCCAACAGGAAAGTTGATCTCTAGAACAGTGTTCTCCCAAGGCTGCTTGCCTCAGCAGAACTCTCTCCAGACGGGTCCCCGCCACACACAGCTCCCTTTCCTCTCATTCTCATCTTTGATTTTTCTTTTATTGCCAAATAAAAAGTTTGCTACCTCAACAACAAAAAGGAAGACTGATTTCTACTCTGATACATCAAAAATCATTTAAGGTTTCATAAACACAAGTAATTATTACAAAGGACTGGAGTCATAAGGGAAGAAATGGAATCAGAAGTATCCCAGCTAGCCGTGGAGCACTTTGGGGACTCCCATCACTGCCGGCCTGCCCTTGCCGGGCCATCGGAAGGAGAGAAGGCCTGTGGCTGCTGACAGGTCTCTTAGATGCCTACAGTTTCAGAATTGACAACCGACAGGTGATCCAACAAAGGCCGCTGTGTCCTCTGTCTGAGAAACACAGACTGTCCCAGAAATCAGAGGGCACCTGGTGGTGCACAGGACAGCTCTGAGAAAAGGCCGCTTTGCCACTTGCAGATCAGCACAAAGGTCTTCATGTCGTCCCTCCCGCTCTTTCCAGGCTATTCTCCTTAGACACCAAGTCCGTTAAAGCAGACATTGAAGCAGTTAAACCCACTCAATTTCTCTCCACTTTCCATACTCACACCCATCAGCTCCCTCTGTGAGGAGACGCACTAGCAGGCAATGGATATTCCTCTACATCTGCTAGCTCCGAGCAGGAGGAAGGTCTTACAGTCTTGTATCAAACTAGCTCTTTCCGGATTAAAAAGTAATTATTCCAAAAGACAGCTTTATGGTTAAAATTAAACTAGCTGAAAGCTATTAGAACCTGGACCTTGGACAAATGCCAAAGAGGGCGCTCTGGGCATCGTTTGAGAAAGGGGAGAACTCACTAGAAAGAAGAAATCTTAAGTAGATGAGCATATTAAAAAAAAAAAAAAAAATAGGGAAAATGCTGAAACCTGTTCCGCCACCCTCCCTCAGTTAGAGGCACTTCTAACATTAGGAAAGCGAAACCGACTGTGGGTGGGGTGGACCTGCTGCCAGGTCACCCTGCCTGAAGAAACCCAAGATTGTGCCTACATGAGGGACGTGCAGCCGGGCCACAGAGGCAACAACCAGCTGGCAATCTGTAAAGCTCCTTGCCTGGGGATCGGGCACAGGAACTGGATGAGGCAGGTATATGTGTCTGTGGTCACTGGCTCACTGTTTTGAAGTTACCTCAGTGACTTGCCCCGGTTTGTTATTCCACAGTTTGATTAAGGAACAAGCGGCTACGAAAACATAAGAGGGCACATGCGTGCAAGAAGAAGCCCCAGGGCGCTGAAACCTTGCTGGGTCAGGAGTACTGGAGTCCCAGTGGGTGTGGTGGGGTAGGGACCAGAGCACAGCACTTGGTAGAACCAAGACGGTTCCGCAGCGCCCTCTGCTGGTCGACTGCGACCACACCTGCCTGGACTGATGCTGGGCTCACCCTGCGCGCCTGCAATTTTCCTTCTCAGCCTGCCCTCTGCCGGACAAAAACGTTTTCCACCTTCACCAGGCCTTAGAAAATAAGGTGTGTTAGGCAGAAATCTAACGGGGGCAGGGAGTGGGGGAAGTGGGAAGCATCATTTCCACATCTATAAAATGGTAACGGTGGTCACACTACTGGCCCGTTTATGTCTGGGCTGTTCTCCAGTACCGAATGAAATGCTCTTTATTCGTCACTTTCTGCTTCCACCCTCATGTGGTCCTGCTCAGTCCCTTGGAATATCTTTATCCCCAGTGTCCCTGAAAAGAAAACAGTCATACCCTATAAGATTTTCCGCTGTCTTGTTCACTATCTGACCTCTGAGATTCGGGCCCAGGGCTAGCAAATGTTAGGTGAGCAGTCTGGCTGAGCTAAACCCCCGACTTCCTTCTTTTCTTCGAGGCAGGCAGATCTGGAACTCATCCTACATCAGTCTCCTAGGCAGCTGGGATCACAAGCCTGCACCACCATGCCAGTTCACAAGTATTCGTTGTCTTTAAAAAAATTTTTTTTCCAGTGGCTGGACAGATGAACCATCAGTTAAGAACACTTGTTGCTCTTGCAGAGAGCCCAGGTTACATTCCCAGAACCCACAAGGTGGCTCATAACCATCTGTAACTCCAGTTCCCAAAAATTAGATGCCCTCTTCTGGCCTCCGTGGGCACCAGGCACTCACACAGTGTACAGACAAACATGGAGGCAAAATACTCTAACACAGAAAATAAAATCTGGAGTATAAAATAAATTGTATCACATTTATTGTGTGGGAAGGGGAAGGTGTGTGGGGCTCGTGGGTTCTCTGGAGCAGCTCTGGGGGAATCAGCGGACCCCTTCCACTGTGTGGGAACAAAACATTGTACCTCCTGAGCCATTTGACCGGCTTTCATGAGTATTTAACACAATTTTCTTCTTTCTCTCTCTTCTTCCTTCCTCATTCCTTTCCTTCCTCCTTCCCCAGAGTTTCAGGCATCCCAGGCTGACCTTTCTATGTGACCAATTATGACTTTATCCACTCATTCTCCTGTGTCCACCTCCTAAGTACTGAGATTACAGGCATGCTCTACCACACCTAGTTTACCAGTGCAGGAAACAAACCGAGGGCTTCACGCTTGCTGGGCAAGCGCTGTCAGCTGAACTACATCCTGAGGCCCCGAGGGAACAGCCTTTCCTACAAGTGTCCGACATAAATTAATCTGCTGCTGATTATATGCTCGGTGTATAAAGCTCCAACTAGCCTCTCTGTCCCTCTGTATCCTTAGCACCTACCTACCACAGAATAGTACCCAGTGGTGTGCTTGTATGTAGGTGCTTGGCGATATCTGTTGAATCGATACATAGATGAATCATAGGAACTGGTATACAGCAGCCTGAAATGGAAATAACAAGGTCAGACAGCTTGGGAAGAGGGATTCTATTTTAGGAGAGGTGGCACGGTGACATGTTTGTAATTCCTGCACTTGAAAGGCTGAAGCAGATAGAACTCTGGGAGGTCAGCCTGGCCTACACAGCGAGTTCTCGGCCGGCCAGAGATCCATGGTGAGACCTGTCTCACACAGTACCCTGAGGGGCTGAGGGGATGGCTCAGCTCTAGTGGAACGAGCCTGAGCCGGAATTCAGTCTTTGGTTCCTGGCACCCACAGTGGAAGGGGAGAACTGACTCCTAAAGTCGGCATCTGACTTCCACACGCGCACCACAATACACACAGGCCGTGGCACACATAACGTGCGCTCACACCCACATGTGTAAACATACACACTAGTAATACATTTTAATCTGGGGCGGGGAGGCATCTTCGCGGATGAGCACCTGGACAGCATGTGCGATGCCTTAGTTTGTTCAGTCTCAGAACAAGCAACAAATGCAAGCAGGAGGTTTGAAACACATTCTGAACCCGCAAGCTGCTGGTTTCACAACATAGCAAATGCACTAAATGCCACTAGACTGTAACTTTAAGATGCTAATTATATGTTATATGGATCCCATCTCAATAATAAAAAATGAAAGGACAGGATTGTAACGTAATAATTAAGATCATTGATTGGTAAACATTACAAATCCTTGAGGAAGTCGGCATGCAGAGCACAACTCTCATGCAGCCTCGTGATTTGCACAACTCTCACGCAGCCTCGTGATTTACACAAATGGTTTACTGAAGAGATTCCCTCCAGCAAGCCACATGTGCACACAGGAAATAGTGGCACCATGATAATCCCAGCTAGACACGCACCCTGTCAAAAGCTCTGAACTGCCCCACATGGGCCACCACTATCCCCACTTCTTTCTCAGTCTGCTCCATATCAAATCATCAAAAAGATCTTCCTGGGCTGTAGAGATGGCTCAGTGGTTAAGAGCACTAACGGCTCTCCCAGAGGTCCTGAGTTCGAATCCCAGCAACCACATGGTGGCTCACAACCATCTGTAGCAAGATCTTATGCCCTCTTCTGGTGTGTCTGAAGATAGCGACAGTGTATTAATATAAATAAAATTAATAATAATAATGATAACCTTCCTAAGAACAATCTTCTTCCCATTGTCATCTTCTAGGCTGCTTGATTCTTTGTTTGTTTGTTTTTTTGGATTACTTTGTTTTTGTTTGGTTTTAAGGCATAGACTCTTTATGTAGCCTTGACTGTCCTATTTCTGCTTAACTTGTAGACCAGCCTGGCCTCAAACTCACAAGCATTTGCCTGCCTTTGCCTCCTAAGAGCTAGGATTTTTTTTTTTTTTTTTTGATTTTTCGAGACAAGGTTTCTCTGTATAGCCTNAGGGCTTCACAAGAGAAAGGAAGGACAAAGACACTGGAGAGGCGTCACAGTCCAGAGAGGAGGGGCGTGGTCTCACAAAACCCTCGTAATCTGGACAGAGGTGCTTCCTGACACCAAACTGTGGGACGCAGTTTGTCCCAGGGGAAGGCTCAAAGGCCTGGCCTCTACAGGTTGGGCAACATGTTGCAACAGGGGAGATAACCATTGTGGGATACAGACTTAGCCTCTGAGACACAGGGCTCCCCCAAATCAAGGCCAGTGACCTGCTCCAGCCTCCCTGCCTAAGGCAACCCCAGGGGGCAGACAAACTCACACAAATGTGATCACCTCCAGCCGACTGTGGCCCTGAGGTGTCACTGCTACACTTAAAATACTCAATAATCTCAGGAAACCAAAAAGCTTCTGTAAGGCAAAGGACACCATCAATAGGACAGAATGGCAGCCTACATAATGGGAAAAGATTTTAACCAACCTCAAACCTGACAGAAGACTAATATCCAAAATATATAAAGAAACTCAAGAAATTAGATGTCAAGACAACAAATAATCCAATTAAAAATACAGTACAGATTTAAACAGAATTCTTTTTTTTTTTTTTTTTGTTTTTCAAGACAGGGTTTCTCTGTGTAGCCTTGGCTGTCCTGGAACTCACTTTGTAGACCAGGCTAGCCTCGAACTCAGAAATCTGCCTGCCTCTGCCTCCCAAGTGCTGGGATTAAAAGCATGTGCCCCCGCTGCCCACCTTTTTTTTTTTTTTTTTTGTAAGAGCTAGGATTTAAATGCATTGACATTAAAATGTTTTTCTTTTATGTTACCTGTGTGTCTGTCTGCCTGCCCTGTCTGTGTGCATCATGTATGTCTAATGTTACCTGTGTGTCTATATGTCTAATGTTACTTGTGTGTCTGTCTGCCTGCCCTGTCTATGTGCATCATGTATGCCTAGTATACAAGGAGATGCAGAGAGAGTGTTGCATCCCTGGAAGTGGAACTGCAAACAGTTGTAAGCCACCAGGTGGATGCTGGGAACCAAACTCGAGTCCTTGGCAGAAGGAGCAAGTGTTCTTTGGGTTGTTTTGTGTTGTTTTTCAAGACATTCTCTGTGTAGCCCTTGCTGTCCTGAACTCACTCTGTAGACCAGGCTGGCCTTGAACTCAGAGATCTGCCTGCCTCTGTTTTTAGCCACTGAGCCAACTCCCCAGCCTGACGTTGCCCAAAATGATTTAAGCAGAGTTCACTGCTTGTCCATTTGGTTCATGTTACGAGCATCCTAACATGCCCAGTGGTGCCAGATGACACAGGACGAATTCTTGTTAAAATGCATGAGTAGGGAGAGCTTTGCCATGGACCTGCCAAGACCTGTAAGGGGGGGCTGTACTTTTGATGAAACACCCCAGTACAAAAATTAACTGAGATTAAGAAATAAGCAGCAACAACAACAAAAGCACCAACACAAAAGCCAGGCGGTGATATCCCACACCTTTAGTCCCGGCAGAGGCAGAGGCAGAGGCAGAGGCAGAGGCAGAGGCAGAGGCAGAGGCAGAGGCAGAGGCAGAGGCAGAGGCAGAGGCAGAGGCAGA
>NC_034590.1:116918823-116920177 GCF_900095145.1 Mus pahari | reverse complement strand
CCCAGGGCTCTATGAGGGTGGCCCTCATAGATGCTAGTAATTGGGGATATGAAGCCTGAACCAGCCATTTTTTATAATCAGACAAAGGTTTCCCACAGCGGGATTGGGACATCATCAATCCAACCACAAAACCTTCAACCCACAATCTGTCCTTCCTGTAAGATATGGTGGCACCGAACTGATGGGAGTGGCCTAACAATGACTGGTTCAACTTGAGGCCCACAGCATGAAAGGGAACCTATGACTGACACTGTGTGGAGGGTCAGGAACCAGAGACTGGGCGGCCTGGAGACCCAGGATAGAACCAAACATGACTGGGGTAAAAAGACAATGACTGCTAATGATACTCTGCTATACTCATAGATCGCCGCCTAACCCAGTTGCCATCAGAGAGGCTTCAACCAGCAATCAATGGAAGCAGACACAGAGACCCACAGTCAAACACTAGGCAGAGCCAGGGGAATCCTGCAGAAGATGGGGATGAAGGATTGTAGGAGCCAGAGGGGTCAAAGTCACCACAAGAACACGACCCACAGAATCAACAAGCATACTCATAAGGGCTCACAGATTCTGAAAGGACAATCATGGACCCTGTACGGGTTCATCATTCACAAGCCCTGTTGTGTGGCCTGGTGTTCTTGTCGCCCTCCTAACAATGGGAGTGGGCTGTCTCTGACTCTTCGCCTGCTCTTGGGACCCTTTCCCTCCTACTGGGCTGCCTTGTCCACTCTTGATAAGAGGGTTTGTGCCTTGTCTTATTGTAAACCTGGGAGACCTGTTCACTTTTCTTTTTAAGGGAAATGGAGGAATAATGGGTGGATCTCAGGGAGAGGAGAGGTGATGGGGTGTAGTGGGGTGGGGACTGGAAGGAGTGGAGAGAATATGGAAACTTCAGCCTGGATGTAATGTATGAGAGGAGAATGTTTAAAAAGCAACTTTGTGGTCAAGAAAAGTTCATTGATTGATTGATTGATTGATTGATAGTAAGGGGCTGGAGAAACGTTTAAGAACACTTAATTGTTCTTGCAGAGAACCCAGGTCAGGTACTCAGCCCCCACATTGTGATTCAGAACCATCTGTAACTCCAGTTCCTAGAAATCTAAAGCCTTCTTCTGACTCTGAGAGCACCAGGTATGCTCAAGACACACAGACATACATACAGGTAAAACACTCAGACACATAGAATAAGATAAAATAATCTGTCGGTCATGGTGGCGCACGCCTTTAATTCCAGCACTCAGGAGGCAGAGGCAGACAGATTTCTGAGTTCGAGGCCAGCCTGGTCTACAAAGTGAGTTCCGAGACAGCCAGGGCTAAACAGAGAAACCCTGTCTCGAAAAACCAAAAAAAAAAA
>NC_034590.1:116908992-116918695 GCF_900095145.1 Mus pahari | reverse complement strand
AAAATAATCTAAAAAGTAAAATTCATAATAAGAAAGTATCTAACTTGACAAGATATCTGTTTGCCAACCTGGATCTTGTACTTTCTGGCTCAGTACGCAGGAACATGTAAAACGTTCTAAGAATGTACTGAAGTTGGGTCTCTAAAGGAAATGCTCAGCTGCCTAAACTGTGGCAGGCACAATCATATGCATCTATACATAAGCTTTCCCTGAAGACTTCTGTATGAAATAGCCAAAGTCTACAGCTCAAGACCTAAAAAATGATTCATCACGAAACAAAGGACGGAAACCAGCAGCAGCAGCCGCAGACCCAGCACGGTTTGCACACCACCTCCTCACTTTTGCCACTGCCCAGCTACAGTAGTTTCTTTTGCTTGGATTTTAAGGCAGAGTCTCCCTAGATACACCAGGCTGGTCTAGAACTCAGAGATTTGTCCTCCCTCAGCCTTCCAGAGTCTGGGGGAGTCACGGGCCTGGGCCACTCTGCCTATTGCTATATTGTAGTTTAAAAACATATTTTCTCCAGACTGGGCAGGTCTCGCTGTGTAGCTCTGGCTGGCCTGAAACTGGCTATGCAGCCCAGGCTGGCCTTGAACTCATAGAGACCCACCAGCTTCTCTCTCCCAAGTGCTGAAACTAATGGTGTGCATGGCCACATCTGGCCTATGCTGCCTTTGATCAGTGCTGACCTCAGGAACTATGGCCATTCCCGTGTCCTGAAGCAACTGTACATAACCCTCCTCCGAATGGGCTCAAGAACAATGAGTACTGGACACTCCTTTTTTTCCCAGTTCTCACAGCATGAAGGAAAAGGCAAAGAAAACAAAGCACGTGTCTTGTCTCACAGTCCCTTAAACTCAAAAGGGATAATGTTTAGGCAGAAAGGGGGGCCTGGGCCCAACACTGATTAAAGTGCAGACTGGCATCTGAGCCACACTCAGTGGTTCCTCTCATGGTGGAACACCAGCTGCAAACACTGCAGAGGTGGGCAGGGACCCCAGGCAGGCTGGGACACTCCAGGTGATAGAGGTCAGGCAGGCCCCAGGTGGAGAGATCAGACAGGTGTCCACGTCTGCAGCATAGGTCTAATGTGGCCAAACATCTCAGTTCTTCAAGGAACTCCAGAAACCCAGATTTTACTATGAATCTCCAAGTTTTTGTTTTGGTTGGTTGGTTGGTTTTGGTTTTCCAGACAGTATTTCTTTGCTTAGCCCCAATTATCCTTATCCTGGAACTTGTTCTGTAGACCAGGCTGGCCTCAAACTTAAGAGATATATCCGCCTCTGCCTCCAGAGTGCTAAGATTAAAGCTGTGTGCTACCATGCCTGGCCAAAACTTGAAATTTTTAAAAGTTAATTAGTTCCAAAGGATGATCCCCATATAACATGTCTGTGGCTTGAACAGTATCCAAGAGCGTGGCTGAACGCTTGTGGGATCCCAGAGCAGCTCTAGGCCTAACTCTGTGGCTGCTTTCTCCCCTTTCCCTCTGCTTCAGGTGGTGGTGGTCGTCGTTTTTTTTTGAGATGAGGTCTCATATAGGCTAGACTCAAATTCATTACATATCCAAGGATGACCTTAAAGTCCTGATCATCCTTCCCTCAACTCCAAAGTGCTGGGAGCACAGGCATGCCCCGCCACACACAGCTTTTAACTCCTGCCCTGGGAGGTGACCTGACCCCCAATTACTTGACAGTGGTAATCCACTCAGCTGGTGAAGCTATGGCATAGTGAGGAAGCATGCTGGTTCAAATCCTATCCCTAACTCACAATCAGCACCGCAATCACTAGCAATGTCACTTAGGCTGGCCGACCCATCTTCACTTTCTATGACCTATAAAACTCAAACAATAAATAGCCCCTGGCTAGTGAGATGGCTCAGTCAATGAAGGTGCCTGCTGTGAATCCCAGAACCCAAGTTAAAAACAACAAAACAAGGCCCTCAGTGGTGGGGTGGTGGGGCACACCATTAATCCCAACACTCAGGAGGCAAAGGCTGGCTGATCTCTATAGGTTGAAGGCCAGCTTAGGCTACAGAGTGAGTTCCAGGACAGTCAGGGCTGTTAATAAATCATCTAACCAACTAATCAATCAACAACAAAACGAAAAACAAAACAAAACAACAACAACAACAACAAAAATGACCCAGTGGTTAAGAGCACTGACTGCTCTTCCAGAGGTCCTGAGTTCAATTCCCAGCAACCACATGGTGGCTCACAACATCTGTAATGGGATCCAATGCCCTCTTCTGGTGTGTCTGAAGAAAGCAACAGTGTACTTGTATACATAAAATAAATAATTCTAAAAATAAAAACCAGTCAGAAACCACAGCATGCATCTGTAATTGCAGCACTCCCACAGAGAGATAAAAGGCAGAGAGGAAATTTTCCTAAAAGGCTTAGAGCCAACCAACCTGGATGATACAGCCCAGTGGAAAGAAGAAGCCTGCTTCAGTAAGGGGTAAAGCAATAATCTATGCCAAGAGCTGACCTCTGATAGCCATGCCTGTGCCTCTATGTCTCTCTGTCTGTCTCTGTCTCTGTCTCTCTCGCTCTCATACATAAGCTACTAAGTAAATTAAAACCCACAGTCCCTCCCATAAGGCTGTCTCCAGGTTAGAGGACGCTCCTGATGTGCACAGCAACCAGTCTGTGAGTTGGGTGCCTCCACCCTCACCACTTATCCACAATGAAGGAGCAAGCCTTGCTGTAATAGTGTGGTTTTGGTTTGGGCTTTTTTGTTGTTTTGTTTTTCCTAGAGCTGAGGGCTGAACCCAAGGCTTTGTCCTTGCTCTACCACTGAGCTAAATCCCCAACCCCTGGTTTGTTTTTGTTTGTTTGAGACAGGGTCTCTGTGTAGTTCTGGCTGTCCTGGAACTCACTCTGTAGATTCAAACTCCTAGAGATCTACCTGCCTCTGCCTCTGAGTGCTGACACCGCTGCCTGACTTTGAACACAATTTTTAAACCTGTTCAAAGCCTCTTCTCTTTTTATTCCCAGTCTTGCCTTAGTCCATAGCCCCGCCCTCTCCACCCTGGACCATTACAATCATCTCATACCTCCTGCTTGAGTTGGCCCCTCCCCTGGGCCCAGGTGGTTCCACGTCTTGGCTTAGTCATTTCTAATACAGGTCTGACAGTGTCACTGTCCCTATGGCCAACAGAACAAAGTCTAAGTCCTTTCATCAAGGCTCCTCCCATGTCCACATCTGACTGGACAATATTTTTCCTGCTGTAGCTTTACCACATCCTCTCCTTGCCCTTTCCTGAAATCCATTCAGTTTCCCGGCATGAGCGTCAGCACACCCTCCTTTCTGCTTAGAAAATCTGTCCTCCGTGTTTACCTGTATGGTCCCTGTTCCTTTTCACTCTTCTTTATTTCTTCAAAGTCAGAGTCTCACTATAAAGCCCTGGCTGGCCTAGAACTCTCCAAGTAAACAAGACTGGTCTTGAACTCACAGAGATCCACCTGCCTCTGCCTCCTGAGTGCTGGGATTAAAGGCATGAACCACTGCAGCTGGTCCTTCTCATACCCTTGTAAGTCCAGTCCTGAGCCACATACTGAGACTTTGTATTGAAGAAAAGAAAGAAAGAAAGAGAGAGAGAGAGAGAGAGAGGAAGGAAGGAAGAAGAAACAGATCATTGGAAATATTCAAAAGAAAAAAAAGAAAAAAGAAGGAAATATTCAAAAGAAAAAAATATAACAGAATCACTCAGGCCTTAATTCCCAGGTGTGTGAATTTTGGTTAACTTTAGCGGAGTAGGGTATTATACACACAAAACCCACCCAGATGAAATGTTGTGGGCCTGCTATCTCAGCTGCTTGGGAGTCTGTGGCAGAGATCATGAATTCAATGCCAACCCAGGCAACATAGCAAGAACCTTCCAAATAAAATAAGGGCTGGGTAGAGAATGTACACTTTTAATTCAGCATGTTGGAGGCAGAAGCAGGGGGATGGATCTCTGTGAGTTCAGAACCAGCCTGGTCTACATGTGAGTTCCAGGACAGCCTGAGCTACATAGGGAAACAATAAACTCAACAAACCAACCTTCTAGTATCTAGACAATCCAGCACCTCTGCGCTTACTAGGCAGGCGGCATTTGGCATTTGGCTTGCTCTTCACTGGTGTCTGGGTTCTGATGGAATACACCTGATATCTCAGGTGAGTCATGCAGCCAAGGATCAGAAACCTGGCGATTCATCAGAATCTATACTTCCTGAAGTGCAGGGCATTTCCCATACAAGGGCAAATGCTGTCTTCGCCTTGTACCTAGGAAGGTGTCTCTTAAAGAGATGACAACACCTCAGCTCACAGACTCACCAGAGGAATCTTCAAATGATGGTCTCGGGTAGACATGGGCCTGAAGAAGAAAATAAACATTACTTTTCTGAATTTATATTCTTTTTTTTTTTTTTTTTTTTTTGAGACAGGGTTTCTCTGTGCCATCTCTCCAGACCCCAGTTTTTTTTTTCTCTCTTTTTTTTTTGGGGGGGGGGTTTTGAGACAGGGTTTCTCTGTGAAGCCTGGGCTGTCCTGGAACTCACTTTGTAGACCAGGCTGGCCTCAAACTCAGAAATCTGCCTGCCTCTGCCTCCCAAGCACTGGAATTAAAGGCATGCGCCACCACTGCCAGGCCTATATTCTTTCTTTAAAAGATGTTTTTTATGAACATAGGTGTTTTCTATGCACACACACCCACGCCTCATATGTGTGCAGTGCCTGGGGAAGTCAGAAGAGGGCATCAGAATTGGAAACACAGATGGTCGTGAGCCACCATGTAGATACTGTGCTTGGACCCCACCCAGTCTCCTGAAGGAGCAGCCCAGTGCTCTTAATGGTTGAGCTGTACCCCAAGCCCCTGCATTTATGTTTGCCACTGAAGTGAGTTTGCTGCAAACTTTGCTAAATGAATGGAAGCGTTGTTTCTCAGCCTCTCCCCTACTCCAGGCAGAGCCTGAGTTGGCAAGCTAGGAAACAGAGTCAGCTGGCCCCGAGACAATGGACACTGATGTGCAACAGAGGAGGGCGGCTCTGGGGTCAGGCTGGCTGAGTTACAGCCTGGCTCTGGCAGTCTGGAGTTGGTAGACTTGGTAGAGGAATGGCTCCCACGGCAGAGGACTGAGCAGTGGATTAAATGACAGAGAACACACATGGTGCTAGGTCTGTACCTATGCAACTTAACTGCTCACAACAGAAGTCAGAAGACCAGTGTCATTCACCAACTCACGACCAAAGAAAGGCAGGAATGAATGGCCTTGCACATTTGCAATCCCAGCATTTAGGAGACTGAGGCAGGGTCGAGAGTTCGAGGTCAGTTGGGACTACATAACAAGTTCAAGGCCAGCCCAGGGAATATAGTGAGACCTTACCTCAAAACAAACAAGCAGACAAACAAAAGTAGTTGGAGAAACGACTCTCATTAAGAGCACTTGCTGGTTTTGCAGAGACCTGGCTCACAACCATCTGTAACTCCAGTTCCAAATGAGCCAACACCCTCTTCTGGCCTCTATGGGCACAGCACCCATGTGATATACAGACATACGTGAAAGAAAAACACTCATACATGTCAAAATAAATCTCTTTACATTTCTTTTTAAATGAATACACAAAAACGCCCTGCTTGTTGGCCTGAGTCGTCAGCAACCTACCTTTACTACCTTACCGTTTCCACTATCTCTACTTTATTGTCCAACTATGGGGTCAGAGTTCTCAGAGAACAGGAAAGAGCAAGCAATCAGTTTATGACCAAGAAACAGAGAACAGAAAGCAGGCCACAGCCACAGACTGTCTTGCTGTGTATTTGGCTCCAGCATAAAAATACTTCTGGAGTCCCAGTGGCCATGTTGGAAGAAAACAAAGCAAACTGCCCAGGCCAGCACGCATCCTGTGCCCAGACAAAGCTCAGGCTCAAGTATGGAACAAAGATATCTGCAGGTATCACAGAGCCGGAGATAGGCACGCGGGAAAATCCCTGCAATGATTCATCCCTTGATGTTAAATGGTACTGAGATGGGTAAAGTCAACGAATGCAACAGACAGATTCCAAGAAGAATCCTTAGCGCTCAGTGGGCTTCGGCAGGCTCCACACAGACACACATCTCTGCTCCCTCTGAGCTTACACGCTGGAGAGGACAGAGAGATGATTAACAACTACTGCAGGCACAGTGTGTGGTTTGTAACGCTAACACTCAGTAGGCTAAAACAAGACTGAGAGCAACATAGTAAGACTCTGTCTCATGGGGGAGGGTTAGGGACCGGCACAACATTTACTTCCTATGGTCACTTTCTGTGGCATCTATCAGATGACATAACTGACCCAAATAAGGAAAAGGGGGTATCTTAGGGTTCACTGTGCACACAGAAATATAGCAACGCGCTTAAAATCTTTTGGAAACAATGAAAAAGCACAAGAGAGACAAATGTGGTTCCCATTTCTGATTCTAGCGGAGGCAGGAGTAATGCTATGCATTTGAGGCTAGCCTGGGCTGCATTGTGAGCTATAGGCAAGCCTGGGCTACAGCCTGAGACCTCAAATAAATGAAGGCTGGAGACTTTTCCATGCTGGCAGAGTGCTTGCCTCATGCACAAAGCCCTGGACTCCATCCTCAGCACCACATAACTGAGTATGGTGGCCCACACTCGAAACCTCAGAACTCTGGAGGTGGAGTGGGGACGATCGGAAAGTCAAGGTCATTGTTAGCCATGTACTGAATTTGAGAATTTGAAGCTAGCCTGGGCTACATAAGACTCTGTCTACAAAAAAAAAAAAAAAAAAAAAAAAAAAAAAAGACTGTCTACACACACCACCACCACCAACAACAACAACAATTAAAGAACAATTAGACATGAGGCTATCACGTGCTTATGATATTTATATGAAAGTTCTATTCAGAAATTGTGCTTTAAAATAAAAACAGCCAGAGGAGAAATGGGGGTAATTTTTTTTTCAAGACAGGCTGGCCAGACAGTGGTGGCCCATCCCTTTAATCCCAGCACTTGGGAGGCAGAGGCAGGCAGATTTCTGAGTTCAAGGCCAGCCTGGTCTACAGAGTGAGTTCCAGGACAACCAGGGCTACACAGAGAAACCCTGTCTCAGGAAAAAAAAAAAAAAAAGACAGGCTGTCCTAGAAATCGTTCTGTAGATCAGGTTGGCCTTGAACTCAGAGAGATCCGCCTGCTTCCGCCTTCTGAGTGCTGGGATTAAATGTGTGCACCACCACATCAGGCTTTGTGAAGTATTCTATTCTATCCACTTTACCACTTCTACCATAAAGACTTAAGAACCTATCTTGATAATGGATTTTGTTTTGGTTGTTGTTGTGGTGGTGTTGTTTTGTTTTTTATGTGTGTGTGTGCCGGAGGAAGTAGGGAAGTAGTGAACCTCCAGATGGGTGCTGGGAATAGAACATGGGTCTTTCTCAAATACAACAAATGCCCTTAACCAATGAGCCAACTTTCCAGCCTGATAATGGAGTCTTGACAATAGACGCTTGAGGCCTTTTCTGGTCCTCGGGATGAGGGAAGGTTATGAACAAGGCTTAAGGAAAGTGGTATAAACCCATAATGCCAGAGATCAGGAGGACTAAGAACCTGATGCCAGGGGGCTGGTGAGATGGCTCAGTGGGTAGAGCACCCGACTGCTCTTCCGAAGGTCCGGAGTTCAAATCCCAGCAACCACATGGTGGCTCACAACCATCTGTAACAAGATCTGACGCCCTCTTCTGGAGTGTCTGAAGACAGCTACAGTGTACTTACATATAATAAATAAATAAATATTAAAAAAAAAAAAAAAGAACCTGATGCCAGCCTGAGCTAAGAAGAAACTTGTGTCTCAAAATAGAAACAAATATTCCAGTACTTGGGAGGCAGAGGCAGGCAGATATTGGTAGATATTTGTATCTGAGAGGCCAGCCTGGTTTACATATAGTTCCAGGCCAGCCAGGGATACAAATCTAAACCATCACCAAAACCAAAACAAACCAAAAAACCCACTTTCCATCACATCAACAAGTGACCAGATGAAATAATTAAAAGTATAGTCAGGTTGTGGTGGCCCACATCTTTAATCCTAGTGGAGACATGTGGATCTCCGAGTTCCAGGACAGCCTGGTCTACAAAGTTAAGTTCCAGGACAGCCTGGGCTACACAGAGAAACCCTGTCTCAAAAAAAAAAAAAAAAAGTAAAAGATAAAAACAATCCAGGTAGAAAAAACTTCCCATTAAATCCGGGCAATTCAAACCTGCCATGAGGGGTAAGATGAGCCTGGGAAAATGAGATTAGGTACCAGTGAGGATAAGTTTAGTCCAGATGCACAGGGCTCTTAAGATGATGGTCAAAACAGAGGGTAAAACTGGCTGCATGGAATGTATAGGAACAGTAAAGGAAATCAGTTTAAAATCCAGTGTATGCAGCCAAGCAGTGGTGGCGCACGCCTTTAATCTCAGCACTCAGGAGGCAGAGGCAGGCAGATTTCTGAGTTCGAGGCCAGCCCTGGTCTACAGAGTGAGTTCCAGGACAGCCAGGGCTACACAGAGAAACCCTGTCTCAGGTGGAAAAAAAAGCGCATATCTATATCTATATATCTATATCTATGTCAACAAACCTAA
Source organism: Mus pahari (assembly GCF_900095145.1). Taxonomy (NCBI): domain Eukaryota; kingdom Metazoa; phylum Chordata; class Mammalia; order Rodentia; family Muridae; genus Mus; species Mus pahari. The sequence continues at coordinate 116,910,091 of NC_034590.1, read as the reverse complement.
GTACTGTGGCGGGTGTGGGTGTGGCTCCTCATTTCCTTCACCAGGGTGTGGGTGTGGGTGTGACTTCTCACTTCCTTCACCTTTTACTCCATTACCCCTCTCCCCTGGTGTCTCCCTGCTGGAGCCCCCATCTTGGTGTCTGCTTCAGTCGCGCCCTTCTTTGCTGCTTCTCCCGCAGCCCTCAGTGCCAAACCTTTACCCTGCTATAATCTGTCTTTGACCTTCTCCTACATCTCCCGCCCCTGACCATGTACGTGTCTGTCAAAAACCCAGCCACCCCGACCCATTTCTCAAAGGGTTCTCCAAGCAGGAAGCAGTGTCCTTCTTAGTCTTCACCCCCACGTTGTTTGTCTCTCCTTAAAATGTTTCCATTGCCCACTTTCCCATTCTTCACGTCCACTGCTGGCTTGGCCTTTGTGCCCAGGGCCTCCTGCCGCTCCTTTCCTATGCTCTTTTGAGGGCCACACTCCTCATTCATATTCACTCTTTCAAGACCAACAAAGTCCTTGACTCCAGCTTCTCCTTTACTTGCAATACTTCAACCTCTTTCTTCACTTTCAATTTTTCATCCACCTGACTCCTTGGGGCTTTCTCCAAGTGTGTCTTTCTCTTCCTTAGGAACAGATTCATCAGCAATATCTCTCATTCCATCCAAGACATGACTATCAGTTTCTGCCCCTGTCTTGGCTCCTCCGTGGTCATCCATCCCTTCCACACTTTCAGAAGGAATTTCCTGACTCAGATTTTCCATCACACCTTCACCACCAGTAACACTGATCACTCTTTCAATAGTCTCTTCCGTGGCACTTCCCGTTCTTGAGTGCTCTTTCGGCTTCACCTCAGCAGACTCGCGCTCCTCAATATTTGACTCCAGTAAATCTTCAGTGGATCTTGAATTTTTATCACCAGTTCTCAGCTTCTCTCCACTGTATCTAAATTTCTCTCTACTCAACTTTGCCTTCTCTCTGATGGACCCCCGCCTCTCTCCACTGTCTGACACCTTCTCTCTGATGGACCCCCGCCTCTCTCCACTGTCTGACACCTTCTCTCTGATGGACCCCCGCCTCTCTCCACTCTCTGACACCTTCTCTCTGATGGA
>NC_034590.1:116902011-116908670 GCF_900095145.1 Mus pahari | reverse complement strand
CCCCCGCCTCTCTCTACTGTTCATTTTCTCTACAACAGACCCCCGCCTCTCTCTACTGTCCATTTTTTCAGCAGAAGACCTCCGCTTCTCTCCCCTACCTACCACCTTGTCTCCAATGGGCACTCGTATTTTCAAGTTCTCTCCACTCGACTCCAGTTCCTCATTAGGTCTCAGCTGATCCCCTCTGGACCTCAAGTCCCCTCCAGGGGTCCTCAACCTGTCCCTAGATTTCAAGTTTTCCCCACGCTCTGCAGTTATCTCTGCACTCGTAGTCACATCAGCTTTGAGTCTGTCCTCCAACTCTCTCCAAATCTCTGGGCTGTCATTCTCCAAACCTGCTCGAGCCTGCACCGTCCTTCTTACACTGCTCAGGAGCTTCGCGACCACCGTCTCCTGTTGCAGGCCTGATTTCTCTTTTGAAAACTTCCTCCCCGTGCCCTCCAGCTTCCAGTCCTCAGATTCCAACTTTGGGTTAGACTTTTGCACGTTTCTGTCCAAGAGTTCCACTCTCTTCCCAATCACGATGAGTCCATTCCAGGGTACCCACACCTTCTCTTTCTCTCGCACTTGCTCCTTCTTGCAGTGTGACTTCGGTAGCGATTTCCTTTGGTCCCCGCGGGGCTTCCTATGGGCGCGGAGTATCCGGGCCTTATTGCGTCCCCGCGGCTCCTTAAGCTGCTTACTCCGTACTTTCTGGCCCGGGTGTGAAAACAAGAACGGAAGCTCTTTCTCCACAGACATTGCAGCCTGCCCTCGCCCCTAGACCCCCTGACCCACTCGAGTTCCCCATTCCTCCCTACCCAAACCTCCCTCCCAACCCTCGCCCCCCTCCGGACTCCCCGCCCCGCCCACCGCCTGGTGGAGCCAAGCTGCCCTAGTGCGCATGTGCACCTCTGCTCGTGCCCGTTAGAAGAAGGCGGGGCCCGGAACGGCCGGATTCGTAGGGGTCCACTCGCGGGACTGACACGTGACATCTACCCTCGCTTAAAAGCAAACGTAAGATTGATAGGCCTCACAACCAAAGAGGCTCATGTGGTAAAACTGCTGTCCAATCAGAAGGAGCAGCTGTGAGAAATGGGAACCACCCAGGGAGGCGGCAGCTAGTGTCAATGTCAGCTGATAGCATCCCTGCAAGGTTCCCTCACCCAAGCTCTTGGAACGCGCAGGCCGTGGCTTGTCGTAGGATTCTTGTATATCCCAGCTAAGGAGCACCATGGAGGAGCAACATCAGGAAGCTGGAAATGAGAGTAAGGTAAAGGAAGGAAATAAAACATCTTCCTATTCCACCTCACTTCATCATACCATACCAAGCAGGAGAGAGACCTGAGGACGGGAATAGGGCCAGGTTGAGGATGCAAAAATAATCAGGATCTTTGTCCCAGCCTGCATAGATGGAATCCCGCCTCTGCCCCTTCCCCCAAATCAATTCAGTGCTGCCGTGATGGGGGAGAACAAGGCAGTCTGCAAGTGGCTGAGAAGGGTGAGAGAGTCCTGTTGAGTTTACAGGCTCATCTGTGTATTCGTGTTTATATATTTGTAAGACCATCCATCCATTCTTCATTTATTCCTCTCAACCTCATTCAACAGTTATTGAGGATCTTCATTGTTTTGGAATTTGCATCAATTCTCACTTGAGGTAGGAGTGTAGTGAGCTGGGACAGAGAAAGGGGGTGGAGCTGCTGTGGCATGTTCTGAAAGTCACATCTCCATCAGGCAGAGTGGGTGAGAGTAGAGATAGACATCCAGAAGGAAACCAGGAGCCGGGCAGGGGTGGCACATGTCTTTAATCCCAGCACTCGGGAGGCAGAGGCAGGCAGATTTCTGAGTTTGAGGCCAGCCTGGTCTACAGAGTGAATTCCAGGACAGCCAGGGCTACACAGAGAAACCCTGTCTCGAAAAACCAAAAAGAAAAGAAGAAGAAGAAGAAGAAGAAGAAGAAGAAGAAGAAGAAGAAGAAGAAGAAGAAGAAGAAGAAGAAGAAGAAGAAGAAGAAGAAGGAGGAAACCAGGGACAAGGGACCCTGCTGCAGCAAAGAGCTAGTCTGCCTGCGTTTGAAGAGGGGAGTGAAGGCAGAAAGCCTGCCTTGGTAGTGTCACACAGTCCAAGAAGTGGCATGTGGCATTCAAATGGAATTTGGTAGGGCTGGCCATGGCTTTCTGTTTATAGATGTTCACATGAGAAATGTATATAAATAGCCGTAATGGTGAGACACACCTTTAATCCTGGAATTTCAGAGGTAGTAGCAGAGGCAGAAGCAGGGAGACCTTTATGAGTTCAAGGCCTGCTTGGTCTACATAGAGTGTTGTAGGCAAGCCAGGGCTATATAGTGAGATCCTGTCTCAATAGTAAAAGGATGTATATACAGAGAAACCCTATCTCGAAAAATAAAAAAAAAAAGGATATATATACATACATATGCCATTTGTATACATATGTATATGTATATATATGCTTAGAACATGTTTATAAAGTGATTAGAAGCCAGATGTAATCCCAGCACTTATGAGGGTGGGGCAGGAGGATAACTATGAGTTTAAGGCCTGCTGGAACTACAATGTGAGACTTTGTCATGAATACATAAATTTATTTTTTAAAGATTTATTTATTTTATGTTTATGAGTACACTGTAGCTGTACAGATGGTTGTGAGCCATCATGTGGCTTCTGGGAATTCAACTCAGGACCTCTGCTCAGTCTGGCCCCACTCACTCTGACCCAAAGATTTATTTATTATTATATGTAAGTACACTGTAGCTGTCTTCAGACACTCCAGAAGAGGGCGTCAGATCTCATTATGGATGGTTGTGAGCCACCATGTGGTTGTTGGTGGATTTGAACTCAGGACCTCTGAAAGAGCAGTCAGTGCTCTTAACCTCTGAGCCATCTCTCCAGCCCCATAAATTTATTTATTAGAACACTGCCTAATGTATAAGGCCAAATATAAATGTTACCTATTGGTATTGTTGTGGGTGCTATTACTGAATGGGCTCTGAAAGTTGAATTATTGAACTGATGAGTGTGCCCAGATTTGTCCAGGCAATATTTTCTGAAAGTTATTTTTAATATTCATTCTCTAGGTTAAATACTGCCTTCACAGAAGACATCTTTCAATCGTAGAGGCAAAGCCGGAGAGATGACCCGGTTGTTAAGAGCTCTTATGACTCTTGCAAAGGACCTGAGTTTGGTTCTCAGCACCCAAATTAGGAATCTCCCAACTGCCTGTAACTCCAGCTACTGGGGCTCTGATGCCAGGGCTATTCAGAGAAATCCTGTCTCAGAAAAGAAGGAGCAGGGGGTGGAGTGGGAGGGGGGAGGGAGAGGGGGAGAGGGGGAGAGGGGAAGGGAGGGGGGAAGAGGAAGAGGAGGAGGAGGAGATAGTAATTCCCCTGATCTGACTGTTTCTATTATATGCATATACCAAATTATCATCACTGTACCTAAAAATATGTAAAAATGTGTCAATTCAAAGAAACTAGAAAAGATATTTCTGGCCAGTGAGATGGCTCTTTGGGTCAAGGCCCTTGCCACCAAGCCTGACAACCTAAGTTTGATCCCAAGACCAACATGATAGAAGGCGAGACTCCTCCCGTTGTCCTCTGATCTCCATATGCTACCATGACACACTTGTGCCAGCACACATATGCACACAAACAGATAAATACAATAAAAAAAGATATCTTTCCTTGCCTGCCTCAAGGTATTTAGCTACGGGCATAGCTACATTTAGAGATAACTTTGGAGAGGTTTCCAACTGCACATCCAGTTCCTACAAACAGGACAGCAGGTGCTTGTTTCATATTTGATAAAGTTACAATTTTTTCAAGGAATTTGTCTAAGCCCTGAAAATTACCTAATCTATTTGGGCTAAAGTTGCTTAAGAAGACATTGGGTCCATTATTATTATTATTAGGTCCATTATTATTATTAATGTCACTACTACTACTACTACTACTACTACTACTACTACTACTACGTTTATTGAGACAAAGTTTCTCTGTGTAGCCCTGGCTGTCCTGAAACTGGATCTGTATACCAGGATGACTTAGAACTCAGATATCCATCCTCCAATCTCTGCCTCATGAGTGCTAGGATTAAAAACATGTGCCACAACTTTGCTTTATTTGACATTTATTTATTTATTTATTTATTTATTTATTTATTTATTTATTTATAGAAAGAGAGAGAATGTATATGTATATCAGATGGCCTTTGTATGTTCTCCACAAGCACATACATGGGCCACAGACATAATTACAGGCAAACCACTTATACACATAAGATAACAATAGTTTTTTATAAAAATAAAAGATATGGGGCTGGCTTGATGGCTCAGCGGTTAAGAGCACTGACTCCTCTTCCGAAGGTCCTGAGTTCAAATTCCAGCCACCACATGGTGGCTCACAACCATCTGTAATGAGATCTGACACCCTCTTCTGGTGTGTCTGAAGTCAGCAACAGTGTACTTATATATAACAATAAATAAATCTTTAAAAAATAAATAAAAGGTATTAGCTTATTTTAAAGTACAGAATGTAAGTTTTTGTGTTTTTGAGATGGGATCTTCTTATATAATCTTGTGTGCCTCGTACTTTGGTAACCCTTCCTGTTTCAGCCTCCTCAAGGCTGAAAGCACATATTTAAGTGGCCATACCCAGCTGGGGTGCTTGACTGTTAGTTGAAATATTTAGACCATTCACAATTATTGAAATTACCCACACAGTACACTAAAAACTTACCATCTTACTTCGTATTTTTTCTTGATCCCATTTATTTTTGCCTATGTATGTATGGTTAGTATGTGTATCCAAATGTATATTGGTTGTGTATATGGAGGCCTGAGGTTAATGTTTATATATATATATATATATATATATATATATATATATATATATATATATATATATTTACTCTTATTTCACATGTATGAGTGTTTTGTCTGTCTGTCTGTCCATGCACTGTGTGTAATCCGTGCTGAAGGAAGCCAGAATTCCCTGTAACAGACAGTTGTTAGCCACAGTTTTAGCCACGATGTTGGTACTGGGAATTGACCCTGGTCCTCTGGAAAAGCAGTCAAATGTTCTTAACTGCTCAGCCATCTCTCTGGCTCCCGGTTGAGGTCTCTTAATTGAACCCAGAATTTGCCGTTTGAGCCAGCCTGACTAGCCACCTTACTCTGGATATCCAGTCTCTCCCTGTTATAAGCTAGGGCTATAAATGCTGTGCCGTGCCTACCTGGCTTTCACATGAAGTCTGGGGATCCCAAGGCCTGCCTTCTGCTCGTAAGATCTGTGTGTGTGTGTGTGTGTGTGTGTGTGTTTTGTGCACGTGAGTGTAGGTGCCCTCAGGGGCCAGAGGTATCAGATCCCCTGGAGTTGGAGCTACAAAGGCTTGTAAGCCACCAGTGTGAGTGCTGGGAACTGTGGTTGTTCTGGAAGAACAGCAAGTTACTCTTAATGCTGAGCCAGTTCTCCAGCCCCTGCTCTTCTTTCTCATGATGTAGCCCAGCCTCACTGTGTAGGTCAGGTTACCTTGAATTCTCCATAATCCTCCTTCCTCAGTCTTCTGAATGCTGCGGTCACAGCATCAGAGCCTCTACACCTGGCTCAGAGCGTCTCATTTGTCTCTGATTTTGTAGTAAAGATTTATTTTTATTATTTATGTGAATATCTCTGTGTCTAAGTATATGCACATGTGTGTAGATGAGTGCCTGTGGAGACCAGAGGAAGAAATTCAGGCTGGCCTTGATCTCACAGAGATCTACCTGCCTCTGGTTAAAGATGTAATCCAACAGCCGGGCAGTGGTGGTGCACACCTTTAATCCCAGCGCTTGGGAGGCAGGTTTCTGAGTTCGAGGCCAGCCTGTTCTACAGAGTGAGTTCCAGGACAGCCAGGGATACACTATCTTGAAAAACAAAAAAAAAAGATGTAGACCACCACTGCTGTATAATTTTTTTAATGTTTTAGACATTTTTGTTTGTTTTGTTCAATTTGTTTATTAAGATACTGTCTAATAATTATTACTGTCTAATAATTAATAAGATACATCATCATGATTATTATTATTATTATTATTGGTTTGGTTTACATGACAGAGTTTCTCTTTGTATCCCTAGAACTCAATCTGTACACCAGGGTGGCCTGGAACTCAGAGATCCATCCCCCTGCCTCTGTCTACTGAGTGTTGGATTAAAGGCATGTGCCACCAGTGCCCAGCCTTAATGTTTTTGTTTTATGTGTCCATGTATTTTGTCCGCATGTATGTGTGCACACTTCAGTCATGCTTTGTGCCCATGGAGGCCAGAGTTTGGTGTCAGAGCTGCCGTGTGGATCCTGGAAATTGAACTCAGGTTCTCTGGAAAAGCAGCCAGTGCTCTTAACCACTGAGCCATCTCTCCAGCCCCAGAAATCATTTAAAAACAGAAGCAGAAGCACAACTCCTAGTTTATTTCTGTTTAGCAATCTGTGGAGAGAGAGGAGTGGGGGGAACAGAGACGCAGCTGAGTGTCCCCAGTGCCCGTGGCATGTACCTCAAGAATGAGAACGCCAGTGGGAATTTTTATTTCTTTAAATTTTTAAATTAAAATGTGTTGTTGTAACCGGGCATGGTGGTGCATGCCTTTAATCCCAGCACTCGGGAGGCAGAGGCAGGTGGATTTCTGA
>NC_034590.1:116841193-116901771 GCF_900095145.1 Mus pahari | reverse complement strand
GTGTGTGTGTGTGTGTGTGTGTGTGTGTGTGTGTGTGTGTGTGCATATGTACACAAGAGTTCAGGTGCTCCTGAGGCCCGGAATCCTTGGAGCTGGAGTTACAAGTGGTTATGCGTCCTCTAGAAGAACAGTCCATGCTCCTAACCACTGAGCCATCCCTCCAGCTCCTGTTTTTAGTTTTTGTTTTACATATTACTGTGGGGGTTGAGAAATAGAGAACACCTGCCATGGGAGATGTGTGGAGATCAGGGGATGTCCTTTGGGGTTCTGTTCCCTCTTCCCCCAGTGAATTCCAGAAAGCAATCTCAGGTCACCAAGTTTGTCCAACGAGTGCTTTTACCTACTGAGCCATCTTGTTGGCCCTCAAACGGGACATACTAAGTTATGTGAATTTGGCGATGTTTGGTAACACTTGGCAGATGGAGGTGACATGAAGAGTCTGAGGGTATCATCAGCTACATGGGTATCATCTCCAATGAACAAAACCAAAAACTTACATATGTTTTATCACCTTACCCCCCAAATTATCAAAAACATTAAGGGAAAAGAGGCCAGGTGTGATGGATGGTTCATACCAGTACCAGACACTCCAGAGAATAAGACAGGGCAGCCAGTTTGGCTCAGTGGTGCCAATAGGATGACTTGAGTTCAAATCACCCATTCCACTTGGTGGAGGGTGGGAACCGACTCCCTCCAAGTTGTCCTCTGTTGCCCTTATAAAACCAAGCCTTGCTAGCCCGTGCCTCGGCAGGGGGTGGGGGTGCGGTTTGGGTTCCATCTGCAGCACTGCAAGAGAAAAGAGGAGGACAAGCCAGGCCACAAACCATAAAATATGATCAAGTTAAATTAGTAAAATAATATGCTGGAATGGTAATTCTGTCAGGATGGAAGCTTGCGAGACAATCTTCCGGGAATGCAAGGTGCTAGGCATTTGAAACTAGCTAAGAAGATCCAGCACAAATCCAACTAGGAAGCACGGTTTGTCCCCGCGCCCCACACTTCCCTCCTCTGCCCCCGCTCCCCTCCCCGCGCGGGCACCCCGTGCAGAAGATCCCTAGTTGTCCGGTGTGGCCGGTTATAGGAGTGTCTCTCCTCCTGGTCACATGTTGCAAATACCGAGGAGCAGGAGCCACCCTGGTGCCCAGCTATGGAGCAGCAGCGACTGCTGCCCGGGTGTCTCTGGAGAGATCCCGAGAGCGTCTGGACACCCCGATGCCTCGCAGGACACCCCAGGCGCCCCAACACCAAACTTTGGTCAGGCCCAGGTCACCTCCGCTCCGGAGCTCTGTACCCAGAAGCAGCTGGAGCTTAAGGTGGCAGAGCTGGTGCAGTTCTTGCTGATTAAGGACCAGAGGAAGATTCCCATCAAGCGGTCAGGGATCATGAAACATGTCGTCCAAGACTACAAAAACATCTTCCCAGAACTGCTTAAACTGGCTGCAGAACGGCTCCACTACGTGTTCGGGTACAAGCTGGTGGAACTCGACCCCAAGAGCAACGCCTACATCCTCATCAACGCCCTGGAGCCAGTGCACATGGATGGTGAACTGAGAGGCTGCCAGAGAACGCCCACCACCGGCCTCCTGATGATTATTTTAGGGCTCATCTTTATGAATGGCCACAGCATCCCAGAAAATGATGTCTGGGTTTTTCTACGTCGTTTGGGGGTGTACCCCACTAAGAAGCATTCAGTTTTCGGCGATCCGAAGAAACTCATTACTGAAGACTTCGTGAGACAGCGTTACCTGGAGTACCGTCCGATACCCCACACAGATCCTGTGGATTGTGAGCTCCAGTGGGGTCCGCGAGCAAATCTGGAAACCAGCAAGATGAAAGTCCTTATGTTTGTAGCCAAAATCCACAATCAAGATCCCAAGCACTGGCCCACTCAATACTGTGAAGCCTTGATGGATGAGCAGCGTAGGGTTAACCCTGAGCCACAGCCCCAACCTCTTGAAGTAAATGTTCGGGATTCACAAGTATAAGCTAGAAATGTAGGGAAGATGGGTGTGGAAGGAGCATATTTCCACAACAATTAAAATGTATTACCTTTAAGATGTGTTTCAGTTTATTTTTTCTTTTGGAATTGTGATACTCTATAATATTGAACTGGGTCAGGTGGCAGGTGAATCTCTGAGTTCGAGGCCAGCATGGTCTCCAGAGTGAGTTCCAGGACTGCCTGGGCTACACAGAGAAACCCTGTCTCAGAAAAAATAAATAAATGAAAACAAAAGTAAAAGAATTGTGGTTTGTTTTTTTTTAAAGATTTATTTATTTATTTATTTATTTATTATATGTAAGTACACTGTAGCTGTCTTCAGACACTCCAGAAGAGGGAGTCAGATCTTGTTACAGATGGTTATGAGCCACCATGTGGTTGCTGGGATTTGAACTCCGGACCTTTGGAAGAGCAGTCGGGTGCTCTTACCCACTGAGCCATCTCACCAGCCCCAAGAATTGTGTTTTTATTTATTTAGAAATATTGTGCGTGCGTGATGTACATAAATGCACATGTGTGTCATGTACATGCAGCGGTTACGGGAGCTCATTTCCCCTGCCGTTGTGTGTGAAGTGAGAATCTGTTCTGACGTGGTGGCCAGCACCCACACCCACTGAGTCATGTCATCTGCTGAGTTTGGTTTGGTTTGGTTTTGTCTTTACTTGTGGGTTTCTCTGTGTCCTGGAACTTACTCTGTAGACCAGGCTGACCTTGAACTCACAGAAATTGGCCTGCCTCCACTTCCCCAGTGCTGGGAATAAAGGTGTGTACCACCACCGCCTGGGGTTTTTAGTTATTTTTAAACAAGAAGCTCGTGTAACTCAGGCTTGTCTCAAACTTCTTATCTTCCCCTCCTGAGCGCTGAGAGAAGCCAGGCAAGGTAAGGGCATACCTGTAATCCCAGCACTCTGGAAGCAGAAAAAGGAAAATTAATTAAGGATGGAAGCTAGCCTGAACTATATCTATCTTTGGGTCAGTCTGGGCTACATGCCAATACCCTGTCTCACAAAACCAAATAATAACAGATCATTTTATTTTAAATATTTAATTTTTAAACTCTGCATTTGTGTGTGGGTAAATGTATATGAGTGCAGGTACCTTCAGAGGCCAGAAGAGGGTAGGTTTCCTGGAACTTGATTACAGTCAGTTAATTGTTAGATGCTGGAACCCCAGTTCTCATTTTTTTATGCCTATGGGTGCTTTGTCTGCAAGTATGTCTGTACAATGTTCACATCTGGTGCAGAAGACATAGGATCTCATGGGGCTAGGGTTCCAGATGGTTGTAACCTGTGGGGTTGAACCCCAGACCTCTGGATGAGATCTTCTCTTAACTCCTGAGTCGTCTCGTGAACGTCTAAATAAAAGTTTTAAAGCAGAATAACAGGAAAACCCACATAATTATCCTGAAAAAAGGAGAGAAATGTGATAAAAATCAGCAGTCCTCTAAGGAGCTTCATTAATATAAAAGGCATGTAAAAACACCTGTTTGAACTTTGTTTTTTTTAAATGTGGTGTGTGTGTGTGTGTGTGTGTGTGTGTGTGTGAGAGAGAGAGAGAGACAGACAGACAGACAGACAGACAGACAGACAGACAGACAGACAGAGACAGAGAGGGAGAGAGAGGGAGTATATGTGTTTGTGTGAGTTTGACTGTGCATGTGTGTGTGCATGTGCCTGTGAGTGCCATAGCACACTGATCAGAAGACAGCTTTGTAGTTATTTTTCTTTCCCCCTTTAAGTCATCCCATTGAGCTTTCACAACAAATGCTGAGCCTTCTTACTAGGCCCCAGCATTGAGTTTTGAAAACATGTTTTATCTTTAAACTTTGTTTTTTGTTATTTTATTTTATTTTTGAGTATTTTGCTTTCATGGGGTTATGTGTATTATGTGCCTGTCTGGTGCCCTCGGGAGGTCAGAAGAGGGTGTCAGATCCTTGGGATTGGAGTTATAGATGGTTGTAAGCATATGGATGCTGAGGAGTGACCCCATGTCAATTAGTGCTCTTGACCACTGACCCTTCTCTTCAGCCTCTATTTTCCTCTTAGTTGCACTTTCTTAAAATGTGGGGGTGATTGTGCCATGACAAATATGTGGAGGTCAGAATAAATTGGAGGGACACAATTCTTGGCTTCTACCATATAGGTCCTGGAGGTCACACTGGATTCATCCTGGCTGGTGGCAGGTGACACTGCCAGCTGAGCTGTCTCACAACCCTCCAGCTCTCTTCTTTTAGTGAGTCAGTTTCATGTGGGTCACACTGGCCTTGAACTGACTACAATAGTCAAATCTGGCCTTGAACTCTCCCTGCAATCTTTTGAAGTAATTATGGGCTTGAAGTCTTGATCTTCCTGCCCACACCTCCCTCCGGAGTGATGGTTTGCATTGCCACACCCAGCTGGAAAGTCATTGTCTATGATCATAAACAGTCAAGGATTTCCTTTATCACCGTATCTGTCCCTTATGCAGTCATAGAGGGCCAGTAAGTCAGAAGCAGGAAACAAAGACATAAAGGCTGGAAAGAAAGAGTAAAATGTAAGTTATAGGATTATATAAGTAGTAAACCTAGAAGAGTCTAAAAACTAAAGGCAAATTTAGCAAGCGTCTTAGGGTTTCCACTGCTGAGAAGAGACACCATGACCAAGGCAACTCTTATAAGGACAACATTTCATTGGGACTGGCTTACAAGTTCTGAGATTCCGTCCATTATCATCCAAGTGAGAGCATGGCAGTGTCCAGGCAGGCATGGTGCAGGAGGAGCTGAGAGTTCTACATCTTCATCCAAAGAAAGCCAGAAACAGACCACCATTTTCCAGGCAGCTAGGAGTAGGGTCTCAAAACCCATCCCCACAGTGACACACTTCCTCCAACAAGGCTGTGGCACTCTTAATAGTGCCACTCCCTGGGCCAAGCATATTCAAACCACAGCAAGATATTGTAATAACTTATAAAATAAGTAGAGCCAGGTGTAGTCATGTACACTTTTAATCCCAGCGCTGGGGAGGCAGAGGAAGGCATGTCTCTTTGAGTTTGAAGCCAGCCCGATCTACAGAGAGAGTTCCGGGCAGCCAGGGGGTCTACACAGACACATTCTGTCTCATAAATAAAATAATAAAGTAACTAGGGCTGGCTTTGCTCATGGCAGAGAACACTTGCTTTCCAAGTGTCAGATGATGATGATGACAGTAATAACAATAATAATATGGGAAGCCAGGCACAGTGGCTCCTTGCCTGTAATCCTGATACAAAGGCCAACACAGAAGGACTACTAGGACAGAAAGAAGCCTATCCTGATCAATATATCAAGTTCCAGGCCAGTCAGACCTATGTAATAAGATGCTGTTTAAAAAAAAAAAAAAATCCTGATAAAAGCATAAAATATTGCTCAGTGGTTAGCAATGGTTGAAAACCATGCCTTGCCCTCCTGTGGCCTCGACAGTTGCTAGCCTTGAACTCTTGGGCCTCTTACCTAGAGCTCTACCTTGGCTGTTCTATTTTGCTTGAGACAGGATCTTACTCTGTAGCCCAGTCTAGATCAGAATTCACTATTTAACCCAGCCTGCCTACAGCAATCCTCCAATCCTCCTGCTTCAGCTTCCTAAATGCTGTGATTATGGGCATGAGACATCAAGCCAGGCTTAAGACAATTTAAACCCATGAAGGGCTTATAATGAAGCAGCTCTTATACATGACAGAAGTAGAGACTGTGAAGGCGCTCCGCCTGCCTGAGGATGGGAGCTGGGGATGCTTTGGTTAGTAATGGTACACCCTGAACAGGGCACTCAGAGAGGGGCAAGACAGAGGCCACAGCCAACCAACCAGCTTGCCCTCCCTGCTCCCCAGCCTTCCTCCATGTCGGTGGATCTGCAGGGGGACAGTCCCTTACAGGTGGAGATTTCTGATGCAGTGAGTGAGCGGGACAAGGTGAAGTTCACTGTTCAAACCAAGGTAAGGTGGCTTCTTGCTGGTCAGGAGGTGGACAGCTGGCCTGGGGTTGGAAACAGAGCCAGCACAACCTTTAGCCCCTTAGAAAGCATCGTCCCGGGCTGGAGAGATGGCTTAGGGGTTAAGAGCACTGACTGCTCTTCCAAAGGTCCTGAGTTCAAATCCCAGCAACCACATGGTGGCTCAGAGATCTGACAGCCTCTTCTGGTGTGTCTGAAGACAGCTACAGTGTACTTAGATATAATAAATAAATAATAAATAAATAAATCTTTAAAAAAAGAAAAGAAGAAAAGAAAGTAACGTCCCTGAGTGCTGGTTGTCTCTAGTGGGGTTCAGGATGGGAATGCCGAAAGTGGATGCTTAGTAGGTTTGGTGAAGGCAGCTTTGGGAAAGATGGGATCTCATGCAGGTCTCTGGGCTTCCAGAGTGGCCTCCCTCACTTTGCCCAGCCTGAGTTCTCAGTGGTTCGGCAGCACGAAGAGTTCATCTGGCTACATGACACCTATGTGGAAAACGAAGAGTACGCTGGCCTCATTGTGAGGAGGGACTGGGCTGGGCTGGGAGGTTGGGAACATGAGTGAGGACGGAAGGCTGTGACGGCCCCTTGGCAATCCATCCTCCTTTAAGCAGATTCCCCCAGCTCCTCCCAGGCCAGACTTTGAGGCTTCAAGGGAAAAGCTGCAGAAGTTGGGTGAGGGCAACAGCTCCATCACCCGGGAAGAATTCTCCAAGATGAAGCAGGAGCTAGAAGCGTGAGTACCCACCCCCCACCTCCCCATCTCTCCAGGTTTTCTTCCCCAACTAGGAAAGATGTCCTGAGACCTTGACCTCTGGCCCCAGGTCTGTTGAGGGGGAATTATGATGGAGCCCAGTGTGGAGGTCAAGCTGTCCATGCTCCTACAGGGAGTACTTGGCCATCTTTAAGAAGACTGTTGCGATGCATGAAGTCTTCCTGCAGCGCCTGGCAGCCCATCCCACCCTGCGTCGGGACCACAACTTCTCCGTCTTCTTGGAATACAGTCAGGATGTAAGCTGATTGAGCATGGTGGGATCTGAAACCAGGGTGGGGGAATCACGCCTGATGATGTCACCTGGTTTGCCTCTGGTGTGGGCTCCACCCAAGCATCTCACCCTCCCGTGTGCTCAGCTGAGTGTTCGAGAGAAGAACAGGAAAGAGGTCTTGGGAGGGCTCCTGAGGAGCATCGTCAGGTCTGCAGACGAAGTCCTCATCACCGGCATATCTGGGCTCAAGGTGACCCTCTGGCTGTGGGAGGAGACCCATGAATGGAGTAGGCCACCAGGGTGCTGGAACTGCCCTGCTCCTGGTGCCTGGATAAAGTGTTCTGTTTCCAACCCTTAGGAGGTAGATGACTTCTTTGAGCATGAAAGGACCTTCCTAGTAGAATACCACACCCGAATCCGAGACACCTGCCAGAGGGCCGACCGTGTTATGCACTCCCACAAGTGTACGAGGGCTGAGGGTCTACACCATGGGTGGGACTCGGCGGGCAGATTTAGGGACTCTAATTAAGGTTGCTCTCCGGCAGGCCTGGCAGACAACTATATCCCTGTCTCTGCTGCACTGAGCAGTCTCGGAACCCAGGAAGTCAACCAACTCAAGAGGTGAGGATTCACACCCCGTGCCTGTAACAGTGTGTGTACTCACAAGGGGTGTACACGCCATAGAAAGCCAGGATGGGGGTTGGTTGTGCATAAGTTTCTGAAGGAGTTAGGGGAGAAAGGATCCTCAGGAGGGCTTGAGGGGAGGGAGGCCTTGAGCTGCCCCCAGACCGCTGCCCTCCACATTCCAGGAGCTTCCTGAAGCTGGCAGAGCTCTTTGAACGGCTGAGAGTGAGTACCGCCTTCTGCACTCAGGTCTTCCGTAGCGCTGCTATAGGTGCGCATGGTGGTGCCCATTCTAGACTGGCTTACAGAGACATGGAAAGTGCATGCCATTCTAAGTGAGTGTATGAGACTGGTGAGGGCTGGGAGCAGGAGCAAGGCACAGGGGTATGCCATACACCTCTGGGACACTGATCTGAGCCACCAACATTCTGTAGAAATGCATACATCCCTCCCAAACTTCACAAAGAAGTCTATGGAGTATGCCAATCTCTAAGAAATGTGCGCTCAAGGGCCTACAGGGGCCTTGTCCACACCAACACCTACCGAGATACAAAACCCTTAGCCTGCCCTTTAGGCCTTTCGAGATCTGATTATAGGCACCCTACTCTGCTTCGCTTATGCACCCTACTGTACAGTTCTCTAGGCTCGCACACATGCACCCACTTCCCTGGCCTGCCTTCTGAAACTCTGAGCCTGATGTGTAATTGTTATTAAGAAGTTGTCACTGGGCGTGGTGGCGCACGCCTTTAATCCCAGCACTTGGGAGGCAGAGGCAGGTGGATTTCTGAGTTCGAGGCCAGCCTGCTCTACCGAGTGAGTTCCAGGACAGCCAGGGCTACACAGAGAAACCCTGTCTCAAGAGAGAAAAAAAAAAAAAAAAAAAAAAGAGTTGTCTCCTGGGTATGTAAAGGAGAGACCACCAGCCCTTTAGGTTCCCTTTTTCAAGCCCCCTTCCCAGTCTCACCTTCCTGATACAGAAGCTGCAAGGCCGGGTAGCCTCTGATGAGGACCTGAAGCTGTCTGACATGCTGAGATATTACATGCGAGACTCACAGGCAGCCAAGGTGAGAGGTGGCCTGGGGACTCTGAGTGATGAAGGCCATGTGGAGGGCCGGCAGCAACATCCATGACAACAGCCATCTTGCCTTAGGACCTGTTGTACCGGAGGCTTCGGGCACTGGCTGACTACGAGAATGCTAACAAGGCACTGGACAAAGCTCGGACTAGGAACCGAGAAGTACAGCCAGCAGAGAGCCACCAACAGCTGTGCTGCCAGCGCTTCGAGCGCCTCTCTGACTCTGCCAAACAAGGTGAGCCCTGAAGGCTGGCATCACCCTGCGGTCAACATCCACCCTCTGTCCTTACTCCTTTGCGCTCTTCTCCCCAGAGCTCATGGACTTCAAGTCTCGCCGGGTCTTGTCTTTCCGTAAGAATCTCATTGAGCTGGCAGAACTGGAGCTCAAGCATGCCAAGGTGAGTACTCACTGCCCTTTCCACCATGAGCTCCTCTGCTGCTCCCAGTGATGAGGGGGCAGCAGTCTACAGCCAAGCCCAGGGTCAAGGTAATGCTCTTCTGAGGCATGTTTTTTTGTTTTTTTTTTGCCCTTCTCTTCCTCGGGTGGTGGGAGGGGAGCCTGAAGGCTGAGGAACGGATACCATAGTACCAGCCTCAGAGAACTGAGGTTGTTTTCTCCTGCAGGCCAGCACCCTGCTTCTCCAGAACACCCTTGTTGCCCTTAAGGGAGAACCTTAGTGAAACCAGACGCTTCAATGACACTGTCCTGTCTCCTGCCTTCTCCCTATAGAGACACTCTCCACTCCTACCATGGTGGCCACTTGCCACACCCTTACTCTTCCTTGGGCAAACCCAGGCCCAAAGGCAGCTGACCTTGATAGGGAAGCATGGGGCGCCACAGGTAAGCAGAGTTCTAGGGACCCTAGCCCTCTCTACAGCAGGCTGTCAAAGCTCCACACCTCCAGCCAGCCACTGACTTTTGAAGACATCCCCACCTGCTGCTCACAAATAAGCCGTTTATTACTTGGCGTTGACTTGCCTTTACTTTCCACAAAACATGGAGACCACACAAGTCCTCAGTAAGTGGAGACAGGCCCGTGCCTCTGGGATTTACATCACCCTCAGTTCTTTTAAGAACACAATCTCCCAATCTGTCCATACAGCTAAGTGGACTGCTTGCCTACCGTGCATAAAGCCCTGGGGTCAATGCCCCGCACCACAGAAAAACAAGTGTTCTTCCTGTGTCTTTCTTCTCTTACAGCAAACATAATGGGCCAGCTTTAATGGGGCTTTATAAGAAATCAAAGCAAAGCCGGGCGTGGTGGTGCATGCCTTTAATCCCAGCACTTGGGAGGCAGAGGCAGATGGGTTTCTGAGTTCAAGGCCAGCCTGGTCTATAAAGTGAGTTCCAGGACAGTCAGGGCCATACAGAGAAACCCTGTCTCAAAAAAACAAAAAAGAAATCAAAGCAAAAAGAAAAGAAAAAAAAAACCGTTACAGATTTAAATAACATTAAAGTATTTCTTTAATGAGCACCTTTAACCCCGGCACTCAGGAGGCAGAGACAAGCTGATCTGAGTTCAAGCACAGCCTGATCTACTTAGAAACCCTGTTGCTAAAAAAAAAAAAAAAAAAAATTCCCTCTACCCTTGCTATCAAAACAGAACAGCCCCTTCCTGCAACCCTCCCAGACTCGGGGACAGCTAAGACCAGCTCACCTGCCCTAGGGCAAGCTTCTCCTGCCCTCAGGCCAGAATCCACTTATGTCAAAAGGCTCAGGCTTTAGCTGGGGTAACAGTAAGTGGGGCTCCAGAAACCTGGGTCTGAAGTCCTAGACTCCACCCTGAATGGACTCCAGTCACAGTACAGGAGGCCAAAGGCTCAACTTAGCTGCTCATAGCACCTCTGAACCTGGCAGTGGGGTGAGCCAACCGCCCCAGCGGGAAGAGAGGGAGAGCTGGAGAACCTTAAAAAGCAGTGTCACCCGAGTAAACTGTATTTAGCCCTCATTGTCCATTCGTAAGAAGTTTCAGGTGTGACAGACTCTGAGCCCAACTGTCCCATTCAACTACCTTGGAACTAACAGTGGCACCCCAACTCAAAAAGGAGATGCCGCTTACTGGGGGCTGAACTAGGGGTGAAGCACAGGAAAACCACCAATCCATCTCCCATCACAGGGTCCCCAAAATCCCAAACCCAAAAGCCACATTGTTAATTAGCCTTTTTATTGGTTTTTGTTTTTTTTTTGTTTTTAAATTGAAGGTCCCTTACTGGTCCTGCTTCCAGGAGTGGCCAAGATCAAGGGAAAGGGGAGGGCAGCCAGCTGGCGCAGGGAGGGTCATTTCCACATTTCATTTACACACAGAACTAAACAGACAAGCACAGAGTCACTATTGTGGTTAGAAGTTGGCAGCATGGGATGGAGAGGGATAAGGAGTAGGGGTGTCGTTAAAAAAACAAAACAAACAAACAAAAAAAAAAAACAGGCTCCCCCCCAAACTGGGTGCCTTGGACGGGACTTGGTCTGCTTCAACCCAAGAGGAATCAGAAGATCAAAAGCAGTTTGGGAAGGCCAGAACCGTCAGGGATGGAGGGAGAAGGACGGTCCAGGGGGTGGGAGGGACGTTTGGCAACTGGGGTGAAGGGATAGCCCTCCCCCTGCTGGGATCCCCCCAGCCCCTCGGTCTGGCAGGAAAGGGGCAGCCTGCAACACCCAAGAGCAGGTCTGGGGCTGCTAGATGTTCCAGGCAGGGGCTGGAGGTGGCTCACAAAGGCTTGCCCTCCAGGGAAATAACGGCGCTGCCACCTAGTTTCTCTGCCAGGGTGCAGCGGTCCTTGACCTCCTCGTAGCAGTTAGCTTGTAATTCATGCTTGATTCCTACAGGGTGAAAGAAAGAGCAGTGAGCAGGAGGCACTGGGGCAGGGCGGGGTTCTATCTGGGAAGGAGCCATCAGAGCAGATGAGAGGAGGAAGGTAGCCCAGACTGCAACCATGACTTTTGAGAAGTGCATAAAAAGGAATCCTTACCTGTCAGCTTCTTCTTGATGGCATCCTTGGAGCTGGCATAGATCATTTTGCTCTTAAGGGGTGCATTCTCGGGGGCCCTGAAGACAAAGCAAGGAAAAGGCTGCAGCTATGTCCGGGGAATAGATAACTCAAGAAAGGAAACCTTTAGGATACTCTAAGAGCAGGGATTTTCTTTTCCTGACCTCCTCACTGGCTTTTGTTTTCGAAACACAGGGTCTTTCTGTAGACTAGGTTAGCCTCGAACTCACAGGCATCTGCCTGCCTTTGCCTCCCTCAAGCTGGGACTAACGGTGTGGGTACCACCACGCCTAGCTCCTCACTGGAAGTGTGACACCCCCCCACACACACACCTGGAATGATTTCTATTAAGCTCTGAGAAAGGGAACCAGAGGCAGGCAGAAGAGCCTGAATACGGAGCTCACCAGAAGATGAACACCAGGTCCTCCTTCTTGCTCTCCTTGGTCTCGTAAGTCGCATCATAGAGTGCATAGCGGCAGTCCTTGTCTGGTAGCATCTTGACAAAAGTGGTATAGGGGTCGTCTACAGTCTGCCCTACATCTCCTACCAGGATCTCCTTGCCCTCCTCCAGGATGATGTTCTTCTTGTCCTCACTCAGGCAAAAGAGCACCGCCTTCTTGCGTTTCTTCACTTCTTCAGGTGTTGAAGACTTGCGAACTTTCATGTCATTGAACACCTTGATGACACCATCAGAGACAGCCACACCAGAGGCCTGAGGGATCAAATAATATGCCTTGTAAGGGAAAGGATTTTGGGGTATTCTTTGCAGTTACAGGGAACCTCAGTTAGAATAACAAACGTATACTTCTCAGCCCCACAGATTAGTGATGTCACTGCAGATGACAGACTTTTTTTTCCTATCCAATCCATCATCTAAGAACTAGTTAGAACAAACCTCCTGCAAGGGAGAGATCCAATTATCTAGTCCAACATCCCCATAAATGTGACAACAGTACTTATTAAAAGACCTGGCCAAGAGTGGTAGAACACGCCTTTCTCTGAGTCGGAAGCCAGTCTTAGATCTATAGAATGAGTTCCAGGACAGCAGGGGCAACGCAGAGAAATCCTGTCTCTAAAAAAAGCCCAGCCAGGCAGTGGTGGCCCAGGCCTTTGATCCCAGCACTCGGGAGGCAGAGGCAGGCAGATTTCTGAGTTCAAGGCCAGCCTGGTCTACAGAGTGATTTCCAGGACAGCCAGGGCTATACAAAGAAACCCTGTCTCGAAAAACAAACAAACAAACAAACAAACCCAAAAAGAAAACAAAAACTTTTGTTGAGTTGTGAACACCAGGTTTAAAGAACCTGAAAGATACTGATTAAAATGCCAACATAGGGTAGATACAAAAGACCAAACTCCTGGGCCATAGTCTCATCTCCAGGAAAGAGATTCAGAACATCAGAAATTCACAAAGACACCAACAGCTGCTCAGCAGTTCATTAAGCTCATTACAAATGCAGTCATTTTAAAAATGACACTCTTTCCTGCCGAGATCTCCCAAACACAAGAATTACAACCCTTAATTTAAGGCCCTGCTGGACAACTCCCTGTCATCCAAGAATGGTGAGAGTTCTTAAAAAAAAAAAAAAAAAGACTGACAAATTAATAGGTCAAACTGTGGTGCCCCCAATCGTCGAAAACTTTCTGCTTTGTACGGCCCTGGGGGACGACCCAATCAGGAACCTACAACCAACCCTCCCCACCACCACTATGGAACTGCAGAGGAAGCTAGCCACGTGATTCACCCGCTTCCGGAGTAGGCGGAGAAAGATTGGACTAGGTTCAGGGCCTCCCCAAGAGACACTCGTAGCCCAGAGGCAGCAAGGCAGTGGGACCTCAGATGTCTCAGCGCCTAAGAATCGCCTTTAGGAATAGGCGTAAACGCAGTCAGCGGGAGAGGTAGCTTCGGCCAGTCACTCCAATCAACAGTTTTCCATGCCCTCGGGCTAAACATAAAAGCTGGGTGGCTTCCGGGCGGTACCCGCCTCGGTCACTTCCCTAAACGCGGCTCCACCCTCGGCCCCATCCGGCAGAGCAGCAAAAGGCCTAGCTCGGCTAGAACAGCAGCCCAGATGGCAGGGCCCAAGCATGTGCGCACGCGCTGTTCTAGCTCTAGCCCGAAGTACAGTGAATAGAGAAGGGAGTGTGTAATCGCTCTTTCTAGAAGTGGAGCGATGGTCTGTACAGGACCCACTCCGTAAGCCGTGTTGCAAGGAGGCTCCGGAACCAGAGTCTCAATCAGGTTCCCCGATGCCTCAGCATCTCCCAGAGGCTCGCCGCGGCCGCCCCCGCCCCTCCCAGACGGCGGAATCCCTGCCACCTGCTGTAGAGACGAACCTAGCCGCAGAGGGAGGATGCGGGGAAGGGAACAGCCCTTGGGTGGGGCGCGCGCCGACACCTCGCGCGCTTTTCCCTAGCGGCCCCGGGCCAGGGTTAGGATGCCGCGTGCTCTGGTCCAGCGCGCGCCATCGAGAACAGCGAGCGTTGCCCGAGGCCCCGCACACTGGACCCCTCCCCCACGGCCAGTGACCGCGCTGGCGCAAAAGCAGAATGGGGGAGGGGAGCGGAGCCAGGGGGCGCGCGAGCGACGTCCGAATCGGCCCTTCCCAGCGCCCGGAGGCGCGCACGCGCGGCCTGCCCTTCAATGAGACCCTTAATCTCGCTCGGGGCGCTGGGGGATGGGATACCAAGAACGCTTCTCTGCCGCCCCCTCCCCGCCCGGCCCGCAAGTGACGGATCGCGAACCCGCTTCTCTCGGACGCAGTGGCCTAGTGCTCACCATGTTTCCGGAAACGAAAGGGAGACAGAAAGAGCTACTGGAGACCTGAGCCGCCGCAGCTGCTGCCCGGATCCGACTGAACGCGGCCTCTCCCGGCCCCTTCCGTTTAGTAGGAGCCGCACAATGAGGGGCGGGGCGGCCTTCCGGCGCTTGCCGCGCGGGCCGATGGGAAATGAAGTCCGAGGGTTATGCACCGAAATAGATCTAGATGCTACCGGGTTCCGCAGAGCTTGAAGAGCAGAGTAGGCGGAGGCCGAGAGGCGTGGGCTGTTGCACGGAGAGTGAGCCCATTGGTGCAGTGGACCAGAAAGTTCTGAGCAAGAGGCCCATCGCTTGATAAAAATGACCTGGAAATAATTCTCTACTAGAGTCTCTCTTTATCCCAGAAATTAAGTGGGTTTTTTTGTTCTTTATGGTTCCTGAAAACCAAAATTTTGAATCATCAGCTTGGGATCCTCGCCCAAAGAAAAGAGAATCGCCAAATATAACGGTGTCCCGTGGAGTAAAATTTCAACAAACAGGATTTTTTTTTTTTTTTTTTTGGTTTTTCAAGACAGGGTTTCTCTGTATAGCCCTGGCTGTCCTGGAACTCACTTTGTAGACCAGGCTGGCCTCAAACTCAGAAATCCGCCTGCCTCTGCCTCCCGAGTGCTGGGATTAAAGGCGTGCGCCACCACGCTCGGCAACAAATTGGATTTTTTAAAAACGGGAAATGCTAACAAAAAAAGTTTGAGAGCTTTGGCTTTGTCTAAAGACATTTGGCAAATTGTTAGATCAAACGTAATTCATGGGGGGAGGGAGTTGGGCACTAAAAACTTCTTTATAGTTCTTTTACCACGATACAAGAAAAGGGATACTTCAACTTAGTTCCAGAGTTGATAGGTTTATGATTATTTTAACACAAAGACTGAAGAGAGTATCTATGAAAGCAAAAGTTTAAAATAAACTGGGGTGGGAACTCCGGGAAGATTTCTCTGACCTGAAACAATGACCATGGCCTCACACTCTGTAGAAAAAAAGGGCAAGGTCGCAAACAAGTCAGAGGCAAAAGAAACCGGGGGCCTTGACCTCCCCAAGCAGAATAAAGGGTGTAAAAGAGGAGCTTCCCCAGGACCGAGGCAGCACGCAGAGGATGCCGGGGGTTGTAGTCAGACTGCACTCGTGGGCTACGCTGCGGGAGCTCCAGGTGGAGGCCGAAGCTTGACCCCCTCCTCTTCCAAGAGCCCCTCCTAAGGAGAAGGCTGGCTCCACCTTTTTCGAGACTCGCAGTTTCCCAGAGCAACGGGGGGAGGGGCCACTCAGTTACCCTGGAGACGCACTCCTTCCGCCCCCGGCCGCGGGATGCCCTAGATGTCCTTATTAGGGCATAAGCCTCCAGAGGGCGTGCCCAGTCCAAGCGCCAGCTGCAGGCTCCTTATAAGGCTGCCTGAGGAAGGAGGCGGGTGCAGAAACCTAGACTGAGAAGAGGGTCTGCGCATTGGGCTCGCGGCGACTTCCGGAGTGACAGCGTGACAGCTGAAGACCGTGCGTTGTTCCTAACACTGAAGGGACCTCTATGTTCTATTGAGCCTTGTGTCCCTCAGCCTGAGACATCGCTGCCCCAGCAAGGTTCCCACCTTCATCCTCCCTGAGGCTCCTTCTCTTTTAACGAGCCACAAAAGCGAAGTGTCTAATAGCATCCCCGGGCTCCAACCATGTGCCCACGTTCGAACTCCCCACCTTCCAGGATACACCTTATTCCTCCCTGCAAGGGAGGAATAAAATACACACCCTCGCCATTCACCTAGCCTGAGTCTCCTGTGCACATACATCCACGACTTGGCACATTTCGAGATCTTTCTGCTTCTCCTGCCTGACCTTTATTTCATCCCTTGCACAAATATTCTCTCACAGATGTCCCTCCCACAAATATTCTTGGACTTGTGTCCGTCCCTCTCCTCCACTTTTCTCAAGCCCCCTTTTTCCCAGCCTCTTTTACGATAGTGAGCCTGAAATAGCCTTATGAGACCTTGAAGCAAGCCAAGTTCAGGCTTCTGAGTGTACCCCCCATCAGCCCTCCCAGTCACAGGGGGCGCTGTCCGCCTTTTTAACAGTCAGCACACAAAAAAAGAGTCTGCTCTCGAATTTTTGGGTGAGAGGAAAGGGTGGGTCAAAGCTCCGTGGCCTGGGTGGGGCCTGACCAACCTGCTGGTGCCGGCGGCGAATGGGGGCGGTTCTAAGGGAAAGGCCGAGCATACCGAACTTAATAGCCTCTTACTGCATAGTACATGGCGAAGGGAAGTCATTCCTCGAGCTGGTGCCCTGCTAGGTTGGAGAGGCCCTACCCTCAAACAAGTGTTCTTATATCAACTGAATTGTCGCGATCCTAGTCTCGGGGGCTTTTTGAGACTTCGAAAGAGCCAGTCTAGATCTCATGGCGGAGCCGGTCCGCTTGGGCCGGAAGCGTCCGCTGCCTGTTTGCCCCAACCCGCTCTTCCTTCGTTGGCTGACCGAGTGGCGTGACGAGGCAGCCAGCAGAGGGCGCCACACGCGCTTCGTGTTTCAAAAGGTGAGTCCCAGCTGTTTCTGGTGACAGCAGAGCCAGGTGATCCGTGAATCCTAGTTTGATAAGCTCTCTTCTACCTGTGCTCGCCAGGCACTGCGCTCTCTCCAACGGTACCCGCTGCCGTTGCGCAGCGGAAAGGAAGCCAAGATACTCCAGCACTTCGGAGACAGGCTCTGCCGCATGCTGGACGAAAAGCTGAAGCAGCACCTAGCATCGGGCGGTGAGTACCTCGGGGAGTTGGTGTCTCCTAAATTTCTTAAGTGCAGGCTGTGTCTACTTTGGCTTCAAATTTCCCCCTCACAACGTGGTTGCTGTTCGACCCAGGGCTAGTAATTGTTGATGTTCTGTAAGCCTCCTGGTTCTCACGAGCAAAGCTAGCCGACTGAGACTGGTGGCACTGTGAACGTCTGTTAACACCACCGTTTAGGAGGTGGGGTAGAAGCCTCAGGAGTTCAAGAGCATTCTCAATTTCATAGTGAGTTCGAGGCTAGCCTGGGCTACCTGAGACTATCTCCAAAAAAAAAAAAAAAATGACATGGGTTGGGCATGGTGATTCGTGTTTTAATCCCAACACTCAGAGGAAGCAGAGGCAAGAGAATCTTTGTGAGTTCGAGGCCAACCAGGGTTTGACTCAGTGAGACCCTGTTCCAAACCAAAACCCCAATTCCGGGGAATCCAGCCCCTACTTCTGGCCTCTTCTAGTATTGCATGCAAGTGATGCACAGACATACACACAGGTGAAACACTCATATGCATACAATAAAACAAAAAGTTTTAAAATATGACACTCAAATTCACAAACTGAGAAGATTCTGTCTAGGCGCCTCCTGGCAGCCAGATTGTGTGCAGGACTGAGTTTCTTCTGATCTCTACAGGTGACCATGCCCCCAGTTCACCATCTGGAAAGAAGAGAGCCAGTAAAGGGCTGCCTGATGGAATCCAGGACTCTTCCATGCCGGTGAGGATGGGGAAAGGAAAGAGAAAGCTAAATGGGGGGAGGGGTCATTGTGCGTAGACTCTTGGTTTGAGGGGTTGAACAGCTCTTGGCGATTGAGATTTGCTTGGGACAGCTTCTTACCCTCTTTGAGAGACACCATCGTAATTCCTAAGTAGGATTATTGGGATCACTGTAGACAGAATCCCAAAGGGGGCTGCCAAAAGATCCAGGCCAGGAAGTTGTGGGATGTGTACCATGTTCTGTTCTCCTGTAACTGGGCCTGGCACATACCCCCAACTTTTGCTCTGGCCACCATCACATTCCAGAATTACAAGGACTTGTGGCCTCATCTCCCTCACCAGGCCTGTGGGGCCTGCTGAAACCTCAGCTGACAGGCATTGGAATTCAGAGAGCCCCTCTGTCTCTCTCAGGTTCCCACCCAGCCTCAAGCAGGAAGCACCAGCGCTGGCTATTGGCCAGCTCAGAACTCAGGTGCTCGAGAGATCCTGCTGCAACTCTACAGGGAGCACCTGGTGAGCAAGTCAGGTGGGTGGGGCACAGCAGCAGGCTCACAGAAGTGCCTGGACGGCGTGCAAACTGGCCACCACATAGCAGGAGGAGGAGAGCTGGACCTGAACCTACCCTCACTTCAACCATTGTTTCAGGATTCTGATGGCCACGGCTTCTTAACCAAAGAGGAGCTGCAGCAGAAGTGTGCGCAGAAGAGCCCCAGGGTGAGCATCCGGCTGAGAGTGGGCAGGTGGATCCCATGGCAGCAGCTCTCCCTCCATGGCAGGCACCCTTGGTGCAGCCTGATCCAAATGTGGCATATGGCTGGGGCCCGGGAAGTGTAGGCTTGGAGTATTAGGGATTCTCTGAGGGTCTCCGTCCCTTTCACAGGTAGTGCCTGGAAGTTCGAGACCCTGGCCTGCCCTCCGAGGCCTCCTCCATAGGAACCTGGTCCTCAGAACGCATCGGCCAGCCAGGTTGGGCGAGCAGCAGGGTGCACACAAGGCAGGGATGGGACACATGCAGGAATTTAGAACATTCTTTTTTTTTTTTTTTTTTTTTTTTTTTGGTTTTTTTGAGACAGGGTTTCTCTGTATAGCCCTGGCTGTCCTGGAACTCACTCTGTAGACCAGGTTGGCCTCGAACTCAGAAATCCTCCTGCCTCTGCCTCCCGAGTGCTGGGATTAAAGGTGTGCGCCACCACGCCCAGCAGGAATTTAGAACATTCTTAGCCTCTCTCATGGCCCAGAAAATCTCAAACCTGGTGGTGCTGAGCCTGGGGCAGGCCGGCCTACCTGCTAAAAAGCCTGATATTGGAGATCTGGAAAATATGCTCCTCAGAGGGGAGGGAGGACGGTGTGGTGCCGAGTGAAGACAGGGGAAGGAGTTGGGAGACACATCGCAAAGCTGAGACACCACTAGGGAGGTCCCGAGGAAGCTGACCTGAGGGACAAGGAGACAGGAGATGGGGAGCCAATGAACTTCTATCAAAGAGGGTGAGACTCCCGTAACTGACAGGAGGAGAGCGTGCCAGGGATAAAGAAGATGGAACTTCATGTGCCCCTCACCTCCCAGGTATGCACTCACACTGGAGGGTCTGGAGCTGGCCCGGAAGCTGGCTGAGGCAGAAGGCCTGAGCACTGTGCACACTGGCTTTAGACCAGAGGAGCATCAAGGAGAGGACTCAGCAGTTTCGGGAGCCACCTTGTCAGAACCGTAAGGAAGAGAAATAGGGGCAGCCATACCTTTCTCCCAGAGACTAATAACTGAACCTGTTGTTGCCCCTGTGAATTATGGGAACTACCTTGGCACTGAGGGTTCTGGCCTTATGCATAGCCTCCATTCCATTACAGTGGTACCACCGAGGGGGGTGTCCAGCAGAGAGCTCTGGAGCTAAGGCCTGGCGAGTACAGAGTGCTGTTGTGTGTGGACATTGGCGAAACCAGAGGGTAGGGAAATAGGGGAAACCTTGGAAATGGCCTGATGCTGGAATGTGGCGAGTGCCAGCTCACCCTGACTCTGGCCTTCCTTCTTGAAATATCAGGGCAGGACACAGACCAGAAATGCTCCGAGAGTTACAGAGGCTGCGTGTGCCCCACACAGTACGCAAGCTACACGTTGGGGACTTTGTGTGGGTGGCACAGGAGACCAGGCCCAGAGACCCAGGTAAAGGGTCATGGACAGACATGGGAGGCTGGCCTAGGTGGAAACAGGGAAGGCAGGAAAGCTCTTCTTGGTTTCTCGGCAGAAAGACCTGGGGAGCTGGTCCTGGACCACATTGTGGAACGGAAGCGGCTGGATGACCTATGCAGCAGCATCATTGATGGCCGCTTTCGGGAGCAGAAGGTGCCTTAGTCAGCCTGCCTCACTCCTTGCCTACCTCAACCTAGAAAAGCTCCTGGGTGGCCTCAAAGCGGAGCCTCCAGCCACACCCACTTGAAGCCCCTTTTAAGCCATGCAGGTGCACAGTTGGAAAACAAAGCTATTTCAGCTGGCTGGAGAAAATTAAAGAGCCCTTGAGTACCCAGCCCTCGAGGTCAAGATAAACAAGAGGCAAACCTCTTAAGATTAGACATGCAGAGTCTGTACCCGAGCCCCGCAGCAGGGCTAGCCCTAGGGGTCACAGAGCACAATAGGCCAAGGGAGGTTTGGAGGAAGTATGATGTCCAGAGGTTCAGGGCTTTCCTCCAGGAGTCAGAGCCAGAGCCTAGTGTGGTGTTGCTTTTAAGATATGAAAGGAGCAGTGGTGGCACACGCCTTTATTCCAGCACTTGGGAGGCAGAGGCAGGCAGATTTCTGAGTTCAAGGCCAGCCAAGGCTATACAGAGAAACCCTATCTCAAAAGGATATGAGAGGAGCCAGTAAAGGTGCGGATCTGGGTCCCTTGCAATGTTAATGTGTTACTGACGGCTGGCCTGGACATGTGGACATTTGGGCCTGACCCACGCTGCTTCTGCCTGCCTTCTAGTTCCGCCTGAAGCGCTGTGGCCTGGGGCACCGGGTATACTTAGTGGAGGAACATGGGTCTGTCCACAACCTTAGCCTTCCTGAGAGCACCTTGCTGCAGGCTGTCACAAACACCCAGGTGAGCTGGGGGGGACGGGGGAGGCAGGACCAGGCTAGCAGATTTTACAGCCCATGGCGCAGGCCAGGAGCTCCCTTCCTTGTATCCTCTTCTCCAGGTCATTGATGACTTTTTTGTGAAGCGAACCATGGATATTAAGGAGTCGGCGGGCTACCTGGCGCTTTTGACAAAGGGCCTGGAAAGACTGTACCAGGTGAGCAGATGCCTCTATCTAGTACTGGACCCTTGCCTGGTGTTTATTGCCCAAGCAAGGAAAGGTGGGGCCCCAGTTGTTCAGGCTTCCCACTGAGGCCTGGGAAAGGACTAGCTGGGGCATAGTCTTCAGAGCCTACCCTGGCCTAAGTCCCCTCTTCCATCAGGGCCACACCCTACACAGCCGCCCTTGGGGAATCCCAGGGGATGCTGAATCAGAAGCAAAGCCTTCCACAAACCCTCTCTGCTCACTCCTCACCTTCAGTGACTTCAATGCAGAAGCTGTCAAGAACAAGGTACCACCCCTGCCTTGCCTCTACTCAGGTGGCCTAGGCCAAGGTCACCCTTAACACAGGCCTACCCCAACCCCAGGCCCAGTCTGTGCGAGAAGTATTTGCCCGGCAGCTGATGCAGGTGCGTGGACTGAGTGGGGAGAAGGCAGCAGCCGTGGTGGATCGATACAGCACCCCTGCCAGGTACACCCCAGAGAGCAGCTGAGGGTTCCTCTGCCCTTCCTGGGTAGAGTTCACCATAACCAGTGCTCCTGGAGAATGAGCTTGGCGCTGCGTGGGAACCTTGGCAGGCTCTGTCCCAGCGTTTCCCAGGGAGGGAGGGCAGGCAGGATGGCGCAGGGGCTCTTAATGCCAGAAACAGGAAATGTGTCGTGTTTGAGATTCCTCCACTCTAGGCTAGACCCCTCCTGCCTTACCTCTCATGTCTCCTGATACTTGCCCAGATAATCAGCCTTTATATGCCTCACCCCCAGTCTCCTGGCTGCTTATGATGCC
The DNA here is from genome assembly GCF_900095145.1 of Mus pahari. Lineage (NCBI taxonomy): Eukaryota > Metazoa > Chordata > Mammalia > Rodentia > Muridae > Mus > Mus pahari. The sequence continues at coordinate 116,879,812 of NC_034590.1, read as the reverse complement.
TGTGCCACCACGAAGGAGCAGGAGATGCTTTTGAGCACCATCAAGTGTGGGCGTCTGCAGAGGTACGGGTAATTACAATCTGGAGAGAAGACTGGGTCGCCTGAGGCCCCAGGCTGACCTCCTCCTGACTTGTCTTGCAGGAATCTGGGCCCTGCTCTGAGCAGGACCCTGTACCAGCTGTACTGCAGCCACAGCCCTCTGAGCTGAGCTATCCCAGGAGACGCTCGCTGCCCAGCACCCATCTTCATCTCTACCAAGGCTGGCTAGCCTTTTAACCGAGATCCCCTGGGCTTTAATAAAAACCTAGATGTATGTAGTGTCGGGTGTTAAGGAAGCAGTGCCACGGTCCTTGTGAAACCCGCAGGGACTGGAGGACTACACTGGTGAGCCGAGCCGACTGTTGGGTTTGGTGGTGCTCACAGTGGATCCCAGAGCCTCACCTGCTAGGCAGTTCCTCTTCCAAAGGGCAATGATCTGCAGCCCTGAGCAGTGGCCTGACCCACTCCTGAAACCAGCTTGGCCTAGAACTTGCTCTGTAACCCAGTCTAGCCTAGAACTCCCAGTTTTTCTGGGCCTACCTTCCAAGACCTGAAATTAAAGGTGTGGGCCTTTTTAAGGCAAGCTCCTGGGCTAAACATGGTTGTGCACACCCATGTTTAATAAGCACTTAACTTATATCGAGCCAGACCCTAAATATGGATGGATGGATAATAGATAAACACTCCTTAGGGGCTGGGAATGGCCTGGTCAGAGAGATGGAGTCAATAAGGCACTGTATCTTTGAGTGTAATTAGATGGCCCCTGGTCAATAAGTTTCTTTGAGAACAGTGTTCTCAATCCAGCTGCCTCACTTTAGTGACTGGAAACCAGGGGTTTGTGCAAATGCATAGCTTGGGTGAGGGCTAGGATGCTAACCCCAAACTCCTAGCACTGACCGGAACATGGTTCCTGGGCCCAGTATCAGCCAAGTTCTTGAGTTAGGACCTGAGGTACATACTCTTCAGAACTCCCTGCTCAGGCCACTTCTGAAGGATGACTTCAGCTCTGAAACCTCAGCCTGATTGAAGAGGACCCCTTGTGTGGAATTCACCCACCTCTCTCTCAGGCTAGCCCCTTCCCAGGCTGAGGTTACTCACCCACCTCAGCCAGGACTCCTTCTTTCTCCCTTTATTGTCCTTCACATCATAGTCCCTTTAAGCAGAACAGTTATCCCTAAGCCCCCAGGGCTCCTTAAGCTATGGGAGGGGGGAAGGGGGCCCCCACACGACCCTTCCCTGAGGGTCGTCTTCAGAAGGTATAGGCTCCCACAAAGACGGTGAGTCTCAGTACAGAACTGGCCCGGTAGCTCATAAGGGAATTCATGGTGACCATCTCCAGGTCCAGCACGTACTCCCGGGGTCCCGTCACTGGCCTGGCAAGGACCAGCATGGCACTGACATTGTTGATTTGCTGCAGGGCACAGTGGACAGCAGAACAGAGATGGTGTTAGCCTATGAGCCAGGCCCCTCCCCCAGCGTCACCCCGCGTCCTGTGGCCTGAAGTCAGGAAAGTCTGACAAGGCCACTGCTCAAGTCCTTCCCTAGCTCTGACCTGTAGACCTCTCTCTCCCTCAGTATCCAAGTCCCTGCCACTGGCTCTCCTCGGCAGCTCCTTCCTGCCCCTATCCACCTCAACTTTCCCTCCATCCTGACCGCCTGATGATTCGAGGTTTGGGGATGATGGGCCTTTGGTGACCAAGAGCCATCACACTTCCCCTCCAGAGTATTCAGTTCTCTCTCTGACATTGCTTTGGTGTTGGGGAAGAACTGAGGGTCTAAGAATGGAGGAATGTTCTGCCATGGGGCTGAAAGCAATTTTGAAGTTTTGATGCCAAACATCTCAGTCCTTAGGCAGCATAAGGACCCATGTTCAAGACCCCTCACACCTGCGCCAGCATCCCTACTGTCTCCTCCTTGCCAGCTGACTGGAGTCTCTGATCCCAACCCTGCAGGAACCACATTTCTCGTTTTATGTATAAGAAAGTCAAAGCCAGGCAGGAGAAAGCAGTACTGGGACTCAGACCCCACTAACCGACTACTCCTTAGAACTGCCTGTAGCATGCTTACTAGGAAACATCTCTGACTTCTGACATGGCTCCTGCTTCCTAGGACAGGGCTTTGGGAGAAGAGGCAGGGCAGCTCCACTTACCCTAATGTAGAAGTCCCCCTGTGTGTTTCCAGAACGGATCTGAAAGGCATTGTAAGCACCAGGGTAGACAGAGGTTGCCTGGATCTGAAACACGTCAGCAGGCACACTTCGCTCTGAGGTGATGCTCATGTAGCGGTGCACAATGGATGAAGGCTGCTCTCGACAAAGGGGATTGGAGGCAGGGCAGAGGCAGCGGCTAGAGATCCCAAGACGGGACAGGAATGAGTGCTGGGCCCATTTCCCAAATACCTACCTCCTAAAGAGGAAAGCCCTAGCATAAAAGACAAACTCCCATGAGACATGAGTCCTCACCAGCCCGATTAAACCACTTAGCCCCACAGACCTCTGGAAATCGTAGTTACCACAGCAAACTGCCATCGGGTTGACTCACTTGTCTGACACTTGGACATAGGGCTCCACACAACGGTTGGTGTCCACACAGCGGTAACCCCCGTGGAAGTTGACACAGGTTTGGGCCTCAGAACATTGGTGTGCACCTGTTTCACACTCGTCGATATCTGTGCCAAGGGTGGTGTAGTTGGACCCTAGGACTGACAGTACGCTCCCAGCCTCTCAACTCCTGCCCACCCACACCTTTACCTTGGCAGAGCCTTGTAGCCAGCAGCTGGTAGCCTTGTGGGCAGTGACAGGAGAAGCGGCCCGGCTCATTGACACAGCGGTATTGGCAGAGGTAGCTGGAGTAGCTGCACTCATCGATATCTGAGGGAGGGTGGGGATGAGGACCCTGGGCCAAGGGGAGCCCTCACAACAGACCTTTACCAAGAGAAAGCCCAGCACCCCCAAAGGCTGGATGTGGGAAGAGAAGGAAAGAAGGAAACCCACAATGCTCAAGGGGGGACTGAAGGTTTCAGAGGAAGGTTAGGGCTGGGGATAACTCAGTGGTCGAGTACTTGCCTAACACGCTTGAAGCTCTAGGTTCCATCCCAGCAAGGAAAGGGAGAGGAAAAAGAAAAGAAAAAGAATAGAAAGGGTTGAAGCTTGGCATGGTGCTATATATGTCTATAATCCCAGCACTTGGGAAGTAGAGGCAGGAGGATTATACCAAGTTAAAGGCCAGCCTGGTCCACACAGGGAGCCAAGTCAGGATTATATCAAGATCAAGGCCAGCCAGGGCTACATAACAAGACCATGCCATGAGAAACAAACGGTGGGATGTTTGATCCCAGCACCTGGGAGGCAGAGGCAGAAGCAAACAGATCAGTTTGAGGCAGCCTGGTCTATATAAGAGACTCCAGGCCAGCCAGGGCTACACAGTGAGACCCTGTCTTAACAACGGACCTTCCTGCAAAGGGAGCACCTCTCTTCCCCAGGGCTTTAAGAATACTTAACCAAGCATTCACCTAACATGGTGGCCTGTGCCTTTGATTCTAGCACTACTCAACAGATCTCTGTAGACTAGCCTGGTCTACACAGAGAGCTTTAAAATAGCCAAGGTTTCATAGACTCTGTCTTAAAAAGCAACAGGAATCTAGAGGCTTAGGCCTAAGTCCTACTAACCCATTTTAGAAAGGGTCCGCATTGTGCCAGTCAAATGAGTAGGTGCCCCGAGGGGATAGCTGCTCTGCCCTTTTCAAGTCTCGCCATCTGCAGTCAGAATGCCCAGATTTTGGCTAAGTGTGTGCCCCCACCCCCACCCCAAGAAGCATCCTATCTCTTTGCTTTTGTTCCTTTCACACAGCTGAACGCCAATGATGCTGTGCTTCCCGGTAGAGCATAAAGTAAATGAGGGCATGCCAGGTAACATGGTGAGTCGCCTGGGATCAAGCCCCAGCCGGGCTCATCTTTCCCTTCTGAACTTGGACAGGTCACTTCATCTCAGTAAGTGGAAAGACGAAAGTCAGCACTTTGAGCTTTCTGCTTGCTTCTCACAGTTCTGCCAACACACCTGGAGGAATATTAATGTCCTGTTTCACAGAAGTAAATCATCATTGACCAGACTAAATGAGACTGAAGTTTTTAAGTTATAAACAAATGGTGCTTCTCACTTTTTCTGCCTGAGACTTGATGAAGCCTATTATCACTGCCCTTAATACTCCAAATAACCCGTCTGCAGTAGCCATGTGCCCAGAAAGAAGAGAGACTTTTCCCAGTGTAGGATTCCCATGCAAGTCAACTCAGCTTTCAGGAAGACTGGCACCCCCATCCTCCTCTGTCTCTCCAGCGAGCGTCAGGAGCACCTAACATACCATCCCCCAAGCTGGGAGTGCCAAACAACCAGCTCAGGATGGAGCTCAGGGAGGCCTGTGGGTGCAGAGAATGAGATTCGGAAGCCTCAAGCAAATGACCGTGCAAGTGCTGGGGGTGGTGGGGCAATGCTGTATCCAGTAGCACAAGTGACCCTCACCACTGCAGGAGAAACCATCCCGGTGCAGCTCATAGCCCTGGTTACAGCGACACAGGAAGGTCCCATAGGAGTTGAAACAGCGCTGCTCACATGGGGCTCCCATGTCACACTCATTCACATCTGAGGGTGCGAGGACAAACAGGAAGGTGAGAGCAGGGACGCGGCCCAGACCCCACACCCACTCCCACTCGACTTGGGCTCAAGGAGATCCTGCCCCCACCTCACATATCTCCACCCAGGATCCTAGAACCTTGTCTGGCATAGCCTCACCCACACAAGAGCGGTTGTTAGGTCCCAACTGGAAGCCTGGCTCACACTGGCATCGAAAAGAGCCTGGCAGGTTCACACATCGGTGCTGGCAATAGCGGTAGCGACACTCATCTATGTCTGAGATGGAGGCAGGGGAGGGAAAGTAGAACACAGACCAGGTGGGGCCTGAGCTGGCTCACCTCAGCACCCACATTCACCCCTGCCCTCGTCGGGGAGCTGGGCTGAGTTACCCACATTTAATCTTCCGTGTCTAGTGACAGAAGTGCACTAGTAGCAGAGGACTGGGGTGAGGTAAGGCATCAGATCAGGAGCCAGACCAAGGTCACAGAACAAGTGCCTAGGAAAGGCGCTCCGAACTCACCCACACATTCGGGTCCAATTTTTCGGTAACCATCAGGGCATGTGCACTGGTAGGAGCCAGGAAGGTTATGGCAGTCCTGGCTAGGACGACAGTCATGCAAAGCCTGGGTACACTCGTCCACATCTGTGAGAGACACCATTCAGCCTTTGCCTGGAGCACCCCATATGCTCCTGACCACGTGAGGTATCTCAGTTTGGGAGGAGGCGGCCCGCGCTAGACTCCATTCACATGGGCACATGGGTAGTTGGCACTAAATCATGCATGTGTAATTCAGATCATCCTAAGTATAGAAAAGAGCCCACTAAGGAGTCACGAGGAAAAGCACCCATTAGGAGAGCATATTCAAATAAGGCCTTGTGAGGGCTGGTGGCACACCTTTAACTCCACCACTGGGGGAAGACGTGGGGGGCAGAGGCAAGAGGATCTCTGTGAGTTCCAAGCTAGTTGTAGCCAGAGCTACAGAATGAGACACTGTCTTAAAAATAAATCGTTAAGTACACAAACAAACAAAACCTTGTCCATTTACACCCTCAGCTAACTCTAGGGCCAGGATCTCTCCTCTTCCAAGGCCAATGGTTCCCAACAGGCTGACTCCAGATCAAAAAGCTGCCAGAGGCTGAGAGCAGAGCTCTTGCATGTCTGTACAGGAAACGAGGGGCTGCTGGGGACCTCCTGGGACTGCAGACCATGTAGCCTGCAGTAGATGATGATCTGGATCTGTCTCTGAGGAGCCAGAGGGAAGGAGGGGCAGCAGGCCCGGGGTATTTTATAGGGAACATTACTTTATTATTTTATTAATTAATTAGTTAATTAGCTAACTTTTTGTGATAAGAGCTCATTCAGCTCAGGCTGTCCTCAATCAAAGCCCTTACGCATCTCCCCATTGGTGGGACTACAAGTGTCTGCTACCACACTTGTTTTTGTAGTGGTGGGGATCAAATCCAGAAACTGTCCCAAAATCGTCCCCCAAAAGAAAACAAAACAAAACAAAACAAAAACTAGGGAGAACCAAAAAGTGCTACTAGAAGATTCCAGCAAACAAGAATGATGGGTGCCGGGAGATGACACCATGATGGAACGCATTACTATGTACAGTAAATACAAAATTAGTTTAAAAAAAAGGGGGGGGCCTTGTAAAAGGTGTGGAAGCCCAGGTGCCAGTGCGGGCCCCCACTTACCCACACAGCTCTCCTGTTCATCGGGCTCATAGCCCTGCGGGCAAGGATTTGGGTGCTGAGCATTGGCTGCTGGCGGTGGAGGTCCTTCACCGCGCAGATCATTGATGACGGCAGCAGAGCGAGGCAGACACAAATAGCCCCCGTAGTGGTTGATGCATTTCATCTCACCCTTGCACGCCTCGGGGATGGTCAGGCACTCATTGACATCTGCAGAGAGGGGCCTGCTGGGTACAGCCAGTCACCTGGGCTGGCCCTGGAGGTAGTGGGAGGCAGAAGCCCAACTTGGCCTTCTCTAAGCTGAGCAACAGAGCAAGGCTTTCTTTCTCTCTGCTCAGCAAACTAAGGCTGCTGACCCGGAAGCTCTGCCAGGGGTTGGCAGGACTGGGCGTGGGCCCCGTTTCACACTGCTATCTCCATTCTCCTGCCTCCTCAAATCCCCGCCTCTACCTTTGCCCAAGAGAAATTCTGCAGGCCTCCGGACCCACGGGGCATGCCCTGCTCTCCCAGGTTGCATTGGGATACAGAGCTGGGCTAGGCGAGTAAAGTGCAGTTCAGGGAAGGTGTGCGTATTTCCTTCTCTCGGGGCAATAACCAGGGACTCTCTTTCCCCCTGCAGGATAGAGGTCGTTTGTCCAGCTTCTTGAAGGGGCAGGGCTCCTAACTGAGTGGCACAGGGCGAGCATGGCTGGCTACCAAGCTGGACAGGGAAAAGGCCATCAAGTTCCTGCAGCAGCTCTGGGAGCTAAGGTGTCCCTGGGAAACCCTTCCCAGTTCCTGAAGGTGGCTAGCACCCCAGACAGACTCACCCCGGCAGTGCTGGCTGTCTGCATCCCACTCATAGCCATCTGTGCATTCCTGGAAGGGAACCCGATGTGGCCAGTGACCACCCTGGCTGTCTCCATCAACTAGCCAGGCCAAGACCAGGGCCTGAGCTCAGAGTCATGCTCGGGTCAGCTCCACACAATGGCCTCCAGCTTTCCACCAACCAAGCTGGGGAGAATCTGGCCCAGAAGCAGCCTCCCCAGGATCCTGGTCTCCTCGCTGTCCTTCCCATCCCATCCCATCCCAAGCTGGTAACCCCACGGTCCCCACCGTGTAGCTGTCCGGCTCCTCGGGATCCTGTGGGGAAGCTGCTCCCAAGAGCAACAGCAGAAACGCCCAGAGCAGCAAAGACCCGGGGAGGCAGGAGGCAAAAGGGAGCATCCTGAGGCTGGGAGGTGGTGGGCAGAAGTCAGGGGTTTCTGCCACGGCACCCCCCATCCCCTCTATCTGGAAGGGGAGCCTGGGTCCCAGCTGTCTCGTCTCAGGACTGTGCTGAGATCGGAACCTTCCAGGGCTGGGGACCGAATCCTTTCTCAGGCCTGGGGCTCAGGCCCGCAATCCCGGACCGCCCCGCCCCCGCCCCGTGAGTCGTGAAGCGCAGGCCTCTCCACTCCGCGCAGCACCGACTCGGCCGCCACACGGCCCGCGCCCTCCCTCCGCGGGAGGCCACTCACGCGTCGACTCCAGCAGTGCCTGCGGGCGGACGGACGGACGGACCGCGCAGCTCACTGGACGCGCGGCCCCAGGAAGCGCCCCCCGCCCGCCCGCCCGCCCGCCCGCCGGCCGCGGCCCACCCCGGCGCCTCCGCCCGCCCTTCGGCGGATTCCTGAGCCCGCGCCAGGGGGAGGGACCCCGACCCCCCGGCTTCTCCGCCCCGGCCGGCCACAGGCCCCCGCCCGGTCCCCCGCGGCGCTGCCTGGAGTCGCCTGCGGACGCCCAGCCAGAGTTTCCCAAAGTTTGGATCCTTAGGCCACTGACCTTGATGCTTGGCCCCCAAACTCACCTGAGGACCCCGGGCCCTCACTCAAAATGTTATTCTGCCCACCTAGTCCCTATCTAACCTGTGCCTCCGGAATCCCATGCTGTGCACTCGCACCCCCGTGTAACCCGATTCTGCGCCTCCCAGAACCTACTCGGCATTTAATCCTCAGATCTCCAAATTCTACTACTTTAAGAATTTTATCCAGTGTTCAAACATCATCACTTAGATGGTCCTAAAACTTCATCCAAGGTTTCCGGGCCCTCGTCCAACTTAATTAATTGTTCAAATTAATTGTCCAACTCCCTCTGCATCCACCTCCACGGCCTCCAGGTGGTCTCTTGACTTGGGGTACTGCTTCCCCAAGCCCTGCGAGCGCAAAGCTACAGTAGTATGGGGGAGAGGGTAGCAGTAGTCTTGGCCCGAAATGAATGGAAGCCCCTGGGAAGGGGGGCAAGCTTGAACTTGGGCGCGGAGGACACTAGGGCCCAGTGCCAGCCCTTTCCCGACCCTCTTCCCATCCAAGTCCCCCACCCAGTTTCCGCCTCCGCCCCCAGCGGAGATCATGCCTTGGAGGCGGAGTCTGGGTGCCTCCGGCGCCCAGGAAGGGGCGAATGGGCGGGACTTCGCGTTGCCCACGTCTCAGGGCGGGCCTAGACGGGAAAGAGTTGCGTGTCCAGGGTTCCCGTGCCTGGCCCAGACCGCTAGCGGCAATAGCCCGGCCTTCCTTCTTTTCCCTTACCCAACCTCTTTCCATCTTTTTTGTTTGTTTTTGTTTTGTCTTTTTGAGACAGGGTCTCACACTGTAGCTCTGACTGTTCTGGAACTCACTAAGTAGATGAGGCCTCGAACTCAAAAAGATCTGCCTGTCTCTGCCTCCTAGATTCTGGGATGAAAGGTGTGCACTACCATAACCCCTTTCTGCCCTGACGTTAAAAAAAAAAAATCTGCTTCATTTCATTCAACTGTATGAGTGGTAATGTGACTGAGTCTGGAAATTACTAGTTTAGCTAGATTGTTTGGCCAGAGTGGTCTCAGGTCTCAGGTCTGCCAGTCTCCACCTTCCTGGCCCTCTAGGGGACCCTCTAGGGGTTACAGACCTGCATCACCACTATAGCGGGCCTTTATGCTAGGGCTGGAAATCTCAAATCTGAACCCAGACCCTCATGCTGTGTTGCAAGTGTTTTACTCAATAAGACATCTCAGCTTCCATTGACTTGATTAGAAAAAAAATTAATTTTTAATGATGCATATATATATTTGCATCTGTGTGTAGGTACATACACCTGAGTGCAGGTGTCCACAGAGGCCAGCAATGTCCCCTGGATCTGGAGTTAGAGGAAGTTGTTAGCTACCCAATGTGGGAACCAATCTCAGATCATCTGTAAGAGGAATACTGGAGTCATTTCTTCAGCACTGACTTTTTTTTTTTAAAACATATATTTTTTAATGTATTTATTATATGTAAGTACACTGTAGCTGTCTTCAGACACTCCAGAAGAGGGCGCCAGATCTCATTACGGATGGTTGTGAGCCACCATGTGGTTGCTGGGATTTGAACTCAGGACCTTCAGAAGAGCAGTCGGGTGCTCTTACCCGCTGAGCCATCTCACCAGCCCCCTGACTTTTTTTTTAAGCAATAGAAAGTTAGGGGTGTAGCTCAGTAGCATCCTGCTTGCTTAGCATTACCGAGATCCAAAGTTCAATCCCAGTAACTCGTGACACACTAGAGTGTATGTATGTGTGTATACATGAGTGTGTGTATATATGGGTGTGAGTGTATGTATGCGAGTGTAAGTGTATGAGTGTATATGAGTGTAAATGTGTTAATGTGTGTGAGTGTGTGAATGTGTATGTGAGTATGTTATGGGTATATGTGAATGTATGAGTGTAAATGTATGTGAGTGTAGAGTGTGTATGTGTGTGTGTTGGAATTCTGAGGTAGATCAAAGTCCACAGAGAGAAGTGTGAAGAAGAGATGAAGTCTCGAGCAAATGTGTACTGTTGATATTAACACAGCCATGTCAAGGACCCCAGCCCTCAGACCTGTGGGATAGCAGGGTCTTCTCTAGGTCAGGCTCAGGCCAGGCCTTCCGTGAGGACAGATGCTGACAGTATGTGTATTTTGAAAGCCCAGATGACTGTAGCCTGAAACCGCTCCCCTGCAGAGATCCCCTAAGGAGATTAGCTAACTCTCCTCCTTCAGCTCATATAATGAATCAGCTGAGTTTCCGGGCTGGGGCTGCTGCTGTCTCCCACAGAAAACACGGGCCACCCGATCCCCAGGTTTTCTTTATGCCTGCCTGTTGTTTCTTCAGTCCCCATTGCCAATCAGGCCAATCTCAAAGCTAATAGGGGGACAAAAGAAAAGAGAGAGAGAGAGAGAGAGAGAGAGAGAGAGAGAGAGAGAGAGAGAGAGAGAAACATAAGAAACAAATGATGCCTGACCTAGTGGTACATGGCTTTCCACCTGGAAGGAGGTGGATCTCTGAGTTGAGACCAGCTTAGTCTCCATAGGGAATTCCAGGACAGGCTACATTGAGAGACCCTGCCTCAAATATACATATAATCCATCTCAAATATACGTATAATCCTTTCGGGTTTTGTTTGTTTTGGGGGGGACTTTTGTTTTGTTTTGGTCTTGATGTTTCAGACAGTCTTTACATAGCCCTGGCTGTCCTGTGTACTCACTATGTAGATCACACTGTTCTCCAACTTAGAGAGCCATTGGTCTCTGCTTCCTGAGTGATGAGACTAAAGGTGTGCACCGCCAGACTGGCTTACAATACATATTTTCTTAAAAGGTAAATTGCAACTGGGCAGTGGTGGCATACATCTTTTATCTCAGCTTGATTGAGAAGCAGAGGCAGGTGGATCTCTGTGAGTTTGAGGCCAGCCTGGTTTACATAGTGAATTCCAGGGCAGCCAGAGCTACACAGTGAGACCCTGTCTTGAAAACAAAAAGACAAAAAACAAAACAAACAGTAAACAAACAAAAGAACCAAAAGGGTAAGTCGCATAGTAAGTGACTTACATCTCAGTTAATCTGTTGTTGTTGTTGTTGTTGTAGTTGTTGTTGTTTTTGAAACAGGGTCTCATAGAGCACAGGCTGGTCTGGAACTTTTTCTGAAAACCCAGCTAGTCTTGAACTCCTAGGGAGGCTCTTGTCTCAGTCTCCCAGGTGCTAGAATTACAGGCATGAGCCACCATAACCACCTAATTAATCTGTTAATAATGTTAAGTAAAACTCCTGATTATCAAGCTCTAACCACCCCGGGCACTGGCAAGGACACACACTACAATCCTCTTGTCAAGCCAGAGATGGACAAGATGCCATTGCTACCCCACGTCATAGATGAGAAGGGCTGAGATATTTGTCCCATGTGCCACCAACATAACAAGAGCACTGTTAGAACTCAGATCCCACTGATTAAAGGCTGAACTTTGTCCCCATGGAGAACAAGAAGGAACTACGACATGAACACCTGGACAGGCTCTTCAAGTCCCATGCCACTCAGAGCTGCTGCTGTCACTTAGATCAAGGCACCAAGACCCAGACAGAACTCAAAACACAGCGGATGACTCAAACTTGAGCAGGAACCTCCAATTTTGTACCACTAAGCCCAAGTCATCCTTCCCCTGCCTTCCTGCCTTCCCAACGGCCCCCTCTGCCCTCTACCAACCCAGTGACTTTGCCTAACCTCTCAGGATTGGCATCATGCCCCTGGAAAGCTTCTTGTTTGGTTGTTTCCCAGTCTCTCAGCCCCTTTTGCCTGTGAAATAGATAGCAATGGTATCCCACTTCTGGCTTGACAAGAAGATTATAGTGTTCTCTTTCCTCAAAGACAGTGAGGTTCCTGGACTCACAGCCCGGCCCTGACTGGTCCGTCGATGGGCAGGAGCTACAGGATAAGGGAGTGACCAGTGATCAACAGGGGAGGGCCATGCATTCATTTAAGTGTTTGCTGAGTGGCCACTGCTGATCAGGATGTGCCAGGCACCAAGGACACAGTGCTGTCCCCAACACATGAGAACCTCTCCTTGCAGTGTTTGATGGATGGAAGAAACAAGGAGAAAAACTCCCGATCCCTTTAGCCTTCCACAAGAGAAAGCTCGAATGACATGTCACCTATATTCGACCCACACAGCACAAGACTGACTTAGGGTACATATTTGGGCTCCAGGGTCATTGGGCTAGGCACCTATGGACAGTCAGTCTGTCTACTTTGTTTAGGTCCCTTAGCTTACTGTCCAGGGAGAGATATGGGTGGAGTTTAAAGGAACATAGCAGTTCTAAGACAGCCCTAATGAAGATTCGAGGTAGAGAGCACGTAAGTGGATGGCTCCAGGATTACACCCCTCCTCCTTTGCCCAGAGCACGAACCCTGGAAAGCCAAGTCTTCCCACAGCTGCCTGGTCTTGGCAGCTGGTTCCCAGCCTGAAGGTCAGTGTGGCAGGGTGAGAGCTTCTTCAGCCAAGGACCCACTCAGAGTGGAGATGTCTTTAACCGCTGTCAGGCACGGCCCATCTCCAGGTCATACAGGCGTTGGGCTTGTTTTTTCTAGGATAATTTCTCTGATCTTTTTCCTCATTCATAGACCATCTTGAAGAAAAGAAATGGGACAGAAGCTGACTATAGGTTTTCAGTCACTCAAAACGTCCTGGTGTCTCTAATGGAAGTATTAAGGTCTAAGCAGGAGTATCAGGAATCTACTCTTCCCCAACTACCTAAGGAGTTTAAGACCAGCCTGGGCTACATGAGACCCAGTTCCTTCTACCACAAAAGAAGCCCCAAAGTGCCTGGTCTAGTAACATCTGCCTCTAATCCCAGAACTCAGGCAGAGGCAAGCAAAGATTTGTGGGTAATAGCATGGTCTCCAGAGCTGGAGCGTTAGACCAGCCAGGGTGACTTAGTGAGACCCTGCCTCAACATCAAACGAACAAAACAACTCAGATTAATACTCACAGAGCCTGCCCCACATTTCCAAAGGGTCTAGACACAGATGGATCAGACATTCCTGAGGTTGGGAGGGAGATGAATGGACAACGGTATGTCCGGGGCTCAAGAGGCCATGAACATTTATACTCGAGGTTGGGCTCTCAAGCAGGGAAGGCCTCTTTAATGTGGCTCTTAAGTTGTTTCACAAGCAGAGCAAGAGAGAGTCTCTAACAATTCCCTACCGACGCTCATCACTGTCTGGACACCAGGCACTGGTGGCGTGTCCTTGCTGGGTTTTCCATCCCGCTGTTGATGCTGGTATCATCACTGTCCACTGAGATTTGGCTTCCCGTCTCCTTGGGGATAGCTTTGTCTTTACGTCCCAGGATAGCCTGGAGCCCAGTAGCCAGAGCTGCTTTTGAAAATAAGTGGAGCCAGGTGTGGTGGCGCACACCTGTAATCCCTGCACTCGGGAGGCAGAGGCAGGCAGGTTTCTGAGTTCGAGGCCAGCCTGGTCTACAGAGTGAGTTCCAGGACAGCCAGGGCTACACAGAGAAATCCTGTCTCGAAAAACAAAACAAAACAAAACAAAAAAAACAGAAAAGAAAAGAAGTGGGTGGGGGTTAGCCAGGCAGGCAGGCAGGTGGAGGGTCTCCCTTCCTCCCTAAGCCTGGTTTCCCCTTGTGGTTTCTCCAGCTCCGCCCTTTCCAATTAGTCTACACAGCTTCCTGCCCCTAGCCTAGCACTTGTGGCTGCACCATGACACTGACTGCACACCTCTCCTACTTTCTGGCCCTGTTGTTAGCAGGTCAAGGCTTCAGTGACTCCCTCGTCACCCAGGTAAATGTTCCTAACCTGCTTTCCATGCCCCCTCCATGTCTGGGGTCTTTTCTTTATGAACTGGCATTTTTCTTCTTCCTTTTTAATTTTCTTAAGATGGGGTCCCGAAGGGCTTGGTAGCAGAAGGATCTCTGTGAGTTCGAGACCAGCCTGGTCTATGGAGTGAGTTTGAGGACAGGGCTATGAAGAGAGACCTTAAAAATATAATAATAATAATAATAAAAGGCCAAGGTCTTGCTTTGTAGCTCAGGTTAGCTTTTACCTGTGTAGCCCAGAATGCTTCACTGCTTGGAACTCTCAGTTGTCCTCCTGCCTCAGCCTCTTGAATGCTGGAATGAGCATTCAACTAGAGGGGCGAGCTGTCCTGTCTAGTTTTATCATTCCTATTTCTCAGAGAGAGCAGTTGGCCGCTGTGTGGATGCTCACATTTAGAACAGAGAAGAACACAGGATGACCCCTTAGCCTCTGTGGCTGCTCACATTTAGAACAGAGAAGAACACAGGATGACCCCTTAGCCCTGCCTCTGTACCTTAGAGGTAAGGTTGAGTTCCTAATAATTCTTTCCCCACTTTTGGCTCCTTGCCAGGATGCAGGTCCCCGACCACTGGAGCTGAAGGAAGTCTTCAAGCTATTCCAGATCCAGTTCAACCGGAGTTACTCGAACCCAGAAGGTACCATGGGCGCAGATGTTTCCAGTCGACTTCCTCTGTCCACTTAAGAGATGCACTTATGCTTTCAGATGGGGGGTAGACCTGGGCCAGGCCACTGAGTGGGAACTATAGGATCCATAGTGCCCTCCTTACCCTCCCCGATGCATGATGGGAATGGAATGATCCTCGGGGTCTATAGCCACTTAACCGAGTCTCCAGGCAGGGCGTGGAGGACTGTCATATTGTCACATATTCAATCAGCAGATCTGTCCGTCTCCAAGGTGGCAACCCCAGTCCCAAGCTACCACGAAGGGCAGGCTCGCTCTCTCCCCCCTTCTCTTTTCTTCTCTCTCTCTCCTCTCTCTCTCCCTCCCCCCTTTCTGTGTCTGTGCGAGCTAAACCCCATCCCTTCACCCCACCCACCCATCCTCCAAACCTGTGGTCAGACGTGTGAAGAGGAGACAGAGGTGGTGGGTGCGGCCCACAGGTACAGGAAACTGGCCTCCAGCCACTTTAACTTTCCTTTCTGAGTTACTGCCTCTAAAGGCCTTGCTCGGCTTCCCCCTAGGGTGGGCCTGTTAGTGTCTCTGGGGAAAATTCTAATCTCATGTGGGCTGGATAATCACTTTCTTGCAGTAGAGTTGTAGTGTCAGAAAGTGCAAGCACTCACCTGAGTGGGTGTGGGTGGCCCAACCAGTAGCCACTTCCTGCCCTGAGACTGGCCTACACCAACTCTTTTTTGGTCTAGACTACACTCGCCGTCTGAGCATATTTGCCCACAATCTGGCTCAGGCTCAAAGGCTACAGCAAGAAGACTTGGGTACAGCTGAGTTTGGAGAGACTCCATTCAGTGATCTCACAGGTACCAGAGTCCGAGGGTGACTGGCGAATGGACAGGGTAAATCTCCCCTTTCAAGGCCAGCCTGGCTGACTTCCCTGAATCCCAGAGCGTAAGACATGACTTCTGTGGCCTGTGGCCAGCTTGGCTCTCAGGCCAGAGACTGCACCAGCACAAGCTGGATCGCTCTAGGCCTCAGTGTCCCACACGATGCCTTCAAAGTTATCATAGGGATGGGAAGAGCCAAGATAGTGACAGCTAGAAAGAGAATATGGAGGAGAAGGGTGTGGAACCCGTGACTTCTCTGGCCTTGTCTGTCCCCAGAGGAGGAGTTCGGCCAGTTATATGGGCACAAGAGGGCACCAGAAAGGATCCCCAACATGGCCAAAAAGGTAGAGTCTAACATGTCGGGGGAATCTGTGCCCCGCACCTGTGACTGGCGTAAAGCAAAGAACATCATCTCATCGATCAAGAACCAGGTATCTGTCCCCACCCAGTTTGGCTCAATCTACCCCAAGGAGTGGGGAGATGAGGCCAAGGCCTCGACATCTTACCCTGTCCCGCCCTATCCACTCAGGAAAGCTGCAATTGCTGCTGGGCCATAGCAGTTGCCGACAACATCCAGGCTCTGTGGCGCATCAAATATCATCAGCTTGTGGATGTCTCTGTGCAGGGTATGACAGGGAGTGGACATGTGACAGGGATAGTGGCCTAGGGGACCTGCTCACCTATGCTGTCCCTTTCTGCCCTAGAGCTGCTGGACTGTGACCGCTGTGGAAATGGTTGCAATGGTGGCTTCGTGTGGGACGCATATCTAACTGTCCTGAACAACAGTTGAGTACCAGGCCTTGTGGGAGGTCAGTAGGGATGGTGAGTGCTCGCTATCCAAGGCTCCTTCCTGATTTTGCTTGTCTTCAGGTGGCCTGGCCAGTGAAAAGGATTACCCATTCCAGGGGGACAGAAAGCCTCACAGATGCCTAGCCAAGAAGTACAAGAAGGTGGCCTGGATCCAGGATTTCACCATGTTGTCCAATAATGAGCAGGGTATGACCAGGGTAGACATGGAGGGTGGGGGCAGACAGCCTGACTATGGGAGACCCAACTAAACCCCATTCTCCTGTGAGAAGAGCCGCAATGGCAGGGGAGGCCTGGCTTGATGGCACCCTCAAGGCTCCAGTCATTATCTATTTCCAGCAATTGCCCGCTACCTGGCCATCCACGGACCTATTACCGTGACCATCAACATGAAGCTACTCCAGGTAGGTGGACAGGGAAGAGTGAGGGCATTCGGAGAGGTGCCCTGGACTCAGCTCTTCTGTCCCCACCCTGGCAGCATTATCAGAAGGGTGTCATCAAGGCTACACACAGCTCCTGTGACCCTTGGCACGTGAACCACTCTGTCTTGCTGGTGGGTTTCGGCAAGGAGAAAGAGGGCATACAGACAGGGACAGTCTTGTCCCATTCTCGAAAACGTCGCCGCTCCTCCCCCTACTGGATCCTGAAGAACTCCTGGGGAGCTCAGTGGGGCGAGAAGGTGAGCGAGTGAAATGGAAAGGGGGCAGGCTATACCGTGTTTGCCTTCTGACCCCAACACCCCCTAACTTCCTAGGGTTACTTCAGGCTATATCGGGGAAACAACACCTGTGGAATCACCAAGTACCCTTTCACAGCTCAAGTGAGCGCACCAGTTAAGAAGGCACCGATCTCTTGTCCACCCTGAGGCCAGCAGCCACTCTTCCGCTTCTCCCACATGGCCACTGCCCCTTGTCAGCCCCGCCCACACTCTGTATGGCTTCATAAACTGAGATGTGCTCTGTGGCTCCTGAGTGGATTCAGCTGGGGTGTGGAGAGGGGAGGGGAGGGTGGGAAGACCTTGTCTGTGTCATGGTCCGGTCCCTGAGATGCTAGTATACACATCCTACATGTGATAACACAGCACTTGAGCACACATGTGTGCACTGTGGAAATCCCCATGAGCCCTTCAACCTGGAACGAGGACCAGTCTCCAAACTTATGACAACTTTATTCTCAGGGTATGTCAGAGGGAGAAAGGAAAAGGGCTTTAATCATGGTAGAGGCGCAGAAGGCAGCCACGGAGGGTGCCCATGTATCGGTCCCAGAGGGCCTGGTGCCTGCAATGAAGATGATAACAGTGACAGCTGATGTCCACTCACGCCTGCCACGCCACTAAGTGCTTTCTACACTTTAACACATCAAGAACTCTTCCCCACCTCACCCCCCCTTTTTTTGGATAGTTTGTTTTTGAGACAGTCTCACAGTGTGGCCTGGAAACAGCGTCAATCCTCCTGCCCCAGCTTCCGATGTGCTGGGTTACAAACTTGAGCCATTCCACCCGGCTTCCTTCTCCCTGCTCTCCACCCAGTGCTGAGGGCACATCTGAGGACTATTTAGTTTCCATAAATCTTATGAGTCTTCTGGCTTCAGCCTCAGTTCACATTTAAGAAGGCTAAAGCACAGAAGGGGTAAGTAACTCGCCCAAGGTCACAACAAGGAGAGGCGGAGCTTCCACCCACAGGGTAGTTCAACAGAGAACCCCGAGTCTCCTGGAGGGCAAGGAAGTTAGCCAGCAGGCCTGGCACCTCTCACCGGAAGCCATCCAGGGAGTGGACAGATGCTGAATACTGGTTGAGGAAGAGCCGCACGTCACTCAGTGGCCAGTGGTCAGAGCGGCAGGGTTCCACAAACTGCAGGCCCAGGGGAATAAGAAGTAGAGTAGGGAACCAGTACTGCTTAGACACAGGACAGGCTGGGGACCAGGGGGTGGCGACGGGACTGCTCACCTTCTCCACGAGGTCCACAAATATGTCTCTAACATCCTTATTGTGGGTCAGCTTGGCAGCCACATTCACCAGCCCCCGGGACAGATTCTGTGGGGCAAGGATCTCAGGAGTTCTGTCTTCTGCTCCAGAAGTGGAGGCTGCGCACTGAGGCTGAGGGAGGGCCAGGCCCCTCCCCAAATTCATCCACCTCCCTCAGTCAATCAAGTCCCTTTTGTTAGGAGCTTGGGATCCCCTCACAGGCAGACAGGGAGAGCAGCAGTGCCACCTGCTGGCCACCTTCAAGAATGAGCAGAGCTGCCGGGCAGGGGTAGAGCACAGAGGGCTCCTGACACTTTAGGGGGAAGGGTCTGCACAGGGCCACAGACCTTGAAGTTGGTTTCCATCTCAGAGAAGACACCCAGCTTTCCCCGGAGCGCAGTGCACACCAGGCTGTAGGAAGATACAGTCATGCCTATAGCCATCCCAGAGCATTTTACACCCGGGCTCATGGACCCCGCAGTCACCTCTTGTGCAAGTCTAGGAGGTCCTTGTCAGCTACTAGAGCCTTGAGCTCCTTCAAGTCTTGGAGAAACTCCTTATCTAAGTCCACATCCATGTCGTCCACCTGAGAGTCTGCAAAGGCCATGAAAGAAGTTGTGGGTGCATGAGAGACCATCTTAGGAGGTGCTGAACCCTCTTCACCACTACCTCACTGGAATCTCAGAGGTGGAAAGTGGAATGTCATGTCCCAGGCCACACAGTGGTGAGCCCTTGGCCTGCAGGCAGGTGTGTGTGGAGCCAGGGGACTATCTGTAGAGGTGGCCTGGGGCTGAGGGCACTGTGGAAGCTATATATACACCAGGACAAACTGATAGCAGGGATTCAGTCCCCAAGGGGGTAGGGAGTCCAGGCACCTGGGTCAGTGGGGGCCTCACCGACGGCTCCAAGGGTCCAGTTCTGGATCATAAGCTCCGCACAGAAGGCAAAGTCGCCAAAGCTCAGGTACTGCAGCTTTTTCTTTCCTGTTTCAAAGCGGTTGTTGGCAAAAAAGACGATGGCTGCGTAATCCCTGCAGACAGGGACAGAGGCTCTCTTAGGACCAGAAGTCCCTTTTCCTGCTTCATACAGCAGTGTCTGATTAGTAAGCTTACATAGGAACCATTCTTGAAGAAACTATTGTTTTAAATCCCTCTTAGCAGGTAGCTCCCACCTGCAGTCTTGACTCAGCATAACTCACCAAGGGACCAACCACAGACCATTTCCTTACCAACCTCCCACCTCTGCAAGGAGAAGTTCCAGCCAGTCCTCCTAAAGAGTACAGCAGAAGGCCGTACTGCATCACTGAGCGCTTCTTCAATGCTTTACAAATGCCTTACGCTCAGCAATTTGATGCAGTTTACAGATCACTAATAGAATAATCATTCCTCCAGAAGAGTGGGGGGGGCGGGGAGGAAAGGGTTAGGAAAGGGAAGGTGTACCAGGCTAAGGGCCCATGGAAACCTCATGTAGGAAGGGAGGTGGCTGCCCCTCACCTGGCTAATCTGTCAGAGAGAAGGAAGTGCTGCTGAATGTTATCCACCAGGGAGCCCCGCATTTCTTCCACCACCTTGAAGACGCGTTTAAAGTTGTCAAACTGTCCGGCAATTAAAGGACACTGGTCAGGAGACTTTCATGAATGAGCTGCTGTGGGGCCTCTCCCTCCCGATCACCTATCTGCTGGGCAGGTACTAATTTAGCACTAACACTTCAACAAATGACTAGGGTTTTGTTGTTTATTTTGAGATAGGGTTTCTCTGTGTAGCCTTGGCTGTCCTGGAACTCACTCTGTAGACCAGGCTGGCCTCAAACTCAGAAATCTGCCTGCCTCTGCCTCCTGAGTGCTGGGATTAAAGGCGTGCGCCACCACACCCAGCATGACTAGGTATTAATAACTACCATCATTCGACAAATGTTTGCCAGTCTTTGGCATTTTCCTTGAAAAAGAATGCTTACTTATTCCTGTCCTTAAGTTCAATTTAGCATCACGATCTCTGGCTCTTCAAGAGCCTGAATTAGAACAGATTCTCCTGAGCAACTTGAAATGAGCCAAACAGCACACACATACACACAAGAACTCATGAGAGACACAAAGGAAAGGCATCCAAGGCCTATAAAGGCTGTAGCAAGAGCATCATACCCATACCCATAGCCATCTGAGCCCAGTTTACACCCTGGTACTTCTCCCTTAAAAACAAGGCTTATGAATGCTACCAAAATGGCTCATGGATAAGGTAGTATCTAGCTCCCTTGTAGATTTCAAGGGGTTGATGGGGCCAAGAACAGCATCTTCTAGGCAGGAGTACCATGAACAAAAACAAAGTTGGGGCTCAAGAAATGTAAGTCCAGAGAGGTCTTCAGGGACCCACCCTGAGTCTGAAGGTCAAGAACAGTGGGAACCAATAAAAATCTATAAGCAAAGGAAAGCCACGGTCAGACTGAGCCTATAAAAGGTCAGTCTGGCCAGATGGGAGGTGAAGGGAGGAGAGGGTGTATCGCCTCTGGCTGACTGGTATATGTATGAAGAAGCTGGTTCCACAATTACGGGCTAGAGGTGGGGCTGGACTGGTAAGGAGGAGGATCCAGGGGTGGGTTAGATGGGTAGTGGTGTTCTGTGTGGAACCCACCTGCCTCCGGCAGCTCTTGAGAGTAATTCCTGTTTTGGTGCTGATGTCATCCAGGTCCTTCTTGGTACCCTTGGACAGCTTCTTGCCCAAGACCTCCCGAACAAAGGCCTCGTCAAAGGTGTAGTACCTTGTGGCGGCACAGGACATTATTGGTGATGCGTTAGGGAAGGAGAAAAGAGTTTGGAGTTCATTTCTCTTGCTCTCAATTTTCTAATTTCCTGCGTACGTCCTATCCCCACCCCACCCCNCCCCCTGTATATCCCAATACCCGCCCCCCAGCCTCAGGTTCAGCCTGCAAAATGGGTATAAGTCAGATTGACTGACATCCCCGCCACCTCCCCTGGTGAGCACCTCTCGATGAGGAGTGCCTGTCGGGAGGGGGGAATCTGGAAGATTAGCTGGTGCAGTAGTTTAGGCGGTGCGTGCAGCAGACGCTCAAGCATGTGAAAGGTGCGGTAGTGGTCCATGGTGTCGCTCTGCAGCACTCCTGTGGTGGCTCCTGTCTGCTCCAAGATGCCGGCGCGTACTCGCCGAGCCACTGCATCGTTCACTGAGGATTGGGCGCTACCATAAGACCCCAGAGGCCCTCCAGGGGTTCCACCTCCACCTCAAACCCTTACACTTCCCCGACTCCCCGCAGTCCGTCCGCTCCCCTGAACCAAGCCTAAGTCCTAGCCACGCCCCCTCCCGGCACCCCAAACAACAGCTTCCCGGGAGGGCGCTACACAGACCCGAGTAACCATCCAGCCAGAGGCGATACACGTCTTCATCTATAAGGGTCGTGTTCCCCACGAAAATGTCTAGTTCGCTGGTCATCACGATGCGCGAGCCAGGTTCGCCCGAAGCTGGAGCTTGCACGGCCCCGGGCCGGGCTAGTAGCCGCAGAGCGACTTCCGGGAGTTCGGAGAATTTGCTCCCGGCACCCGGAGCTGATGAAGGACCACTTCCGGGACGGAGCTAGTGAGACGCCGCTCTGGTCTCTACTCAGCTCTGTGAACGGTTTTTCGAAGACCTCGGGATAGGCTTCTCCCAGGCTAACATGTCTTGCAGATTCTCCCATTAACCCCTCCTGTCTCTCCCATCTTCTCGGTTCTCTCAGAGCCTCCCAGTTTTGACCTGTATCCTAAATTAGGATCTTTCGAGGCTCTCTGCTAGATTGCTAGGTGTATGTGGCTCTACTTCCATAGTCACATCAGACAGACAGATGAGCATATTTCTTGTTCCCGGCATGTATTTTATTTTTATTATTTTGAATTATGTGTTTGTGGGGAGAGGGTGTGTTCGTGTGAGTGCAAATGTTCTTTGAGACCAGAGGTATCCGGTCCCCTGGAGTTAAATTTACAGGCAAATATGAGTTGCACATATGGTTGTGGGGAACAGAACTCTATTCCCCTACAAGAGCAGTTCCTTGCTCGAAACCACTTAGCTTTCTCTCCAGCCCCATTTTTTCACCACATATTACACCCACACACAAGCGAGTGACTTCTCTGAAAGTCTTTCAGAGCTCTGCCTGGAAGTAGGCATCTGCAGGGGCACCAATCTACTGAGGTGTTCCACTGCCTTCTTCGTCTTTTCATAAGGCAGTAAAAGATTTACACATGAGCCACCAAGCCTGAGTTCGATCTCCTGCATCCATATTGTGTAAGGAAAGAACCAGCTCCAGTTTTTGTTTTGTTTGTTGAGACAAGGTCTTACTTTGTAGTCCAGGCTAGTCTAAATTGGCAGCAGTCTTTGAACTTCAATCTCCCAAGCATTGAGATTACAGGATAGGAACCACCAATATACCCAGCCCTTATCACCTGACCTCTACATATGTATGCACTGTTGTATAATGCATAAATATAGCTTGCTGTTTATAATTACTAATAAAATTAACCCTGTATCACCTTTAATCCCAGCACTTGGGAGGTGGGCAGATAACTGAATTTGAGGTTAGCCTGGTCTACAGAGTGAGTTTCAGGACAGCCAGGGCTACATAGTGAAACCCTGTCTCGAAAAACCAAAAAACAAACAAACAAAAAATTAGTTCTACAAAAGCCAGTTTATCTCAGTGCACTAAAGGGGAGCTACCTAGAAGACAGGAGGAGGAGGAGGAGGTCCTGGGTGTCATGGTTACAAGGCCAGGTCTCCCACTCCACCTCTGGTCCCTAGGCAGAGCACATTCTAGGGTTTCTAGAGAGATTCCACTCAGCTCCAGTCTGTTTTCCTGTACTCTTATCTCAGTGGCAGCCCCAGGATCCATCCTGTTCTAGAAACTTGGACGGTCTCCCAAGTTTCTCTCTCCAGGCATTCAGAGCTGTTGATGTGCCTGCTGAGTGCCTCTCTCTGCGTCTTGCTCCCCGCCCCACTGACTCAGTGCCAGCCTAGTTCTGCACAGCTCCTTGTTCACTGACACAGTGTATTAATCTACAGTGCATTCTGCCACCACAATCCACCCCACAGCACATTTGTTGATTCCTTGGGGGGGGGTGGAGTTGGGGACAAAGTCTCCCACAGCTCAATTCTTGAATTTGTTGTGTGGAGGGTGACCTTGAATTCCTGAAGCTCCTGCTTCTCCTTCCCAAGTGCTAGGATTACTGGCAAATACCAGCACAACTGGCTCCCGAAAAGTCTTTTTAAAATGTGTATTTTCTTGGCTGTGGTGGTTCATGCTTGTAATTCCCACAGAGGCCAGAGAGTCTCTGAATTGGAGGCCGATCCGGTCTACTTCCAGGCTCTCCAGGATTATGTGCCCTGTCTCAAACAAAACATTTTGAAATGTTATTTCCCTCTTTAGAATTCTTCCTAGCCTTTGCAAGCCTCTAGTCCAGAACTGCAGGTCCTTAAGAACTCATCTATCCGCCATTGAAACCTACTTCCCTTTTTTGTGTGGTTTGTTTGTTGAGACAAGGTCTTATTTTGTAGTCTAGGCTAGTGTAAACTAGCAGCAGTCTTCCAACTTCAACCTCTCAAGCATTGGGGTTACAGGATAGGAGCCACCAATATACCCTGCTCTTCAAAGCTTCCTCACCTTTCCACTTCCCATATACTCACGCTCACCAAAATCTCAGAACTAGCCTCGCTCAGTCCTGAAGGAGCTAGACTCTCCATGGCAGCAGTGACCTTCCCCACGCTTCTCGCTTCGATCACATACTCTTTCTCTCTTGGATTTTGTTTTGATGACAGGGTCTCTCTATAGTCCTATCTGCCCTGGAACTCTCTGCTGGCATCTTATGCATCTTTCCTCAGATATTTCCTCTTTGGGAAATATTTTGGGGATCTCAGAGACTACTTCTGCATCACATCCTTTTTTTTTTTTTAATGGTCCAAGAATAAACCAGGGCCTTCCACATGCTAGGTAAGTGCGTTGCCATTGAGCCATATGCTCAACACGAGCTTCTCTGCCTGCCTTCTCTCTCTCTCTCTCTCTCTCTCTCTCTCTCTCTCTCTCTCTCTCTCTCTCTCTCTCAGGGTTTCTCTATATAGCCTTGGCTGCTTCTGTCAGATTTTGACCTTTTTGCTAAGTACAGGATTATTGTTAAGTTTATTTATACACGGACCTTTCACACAACAAAGGTTTATTAAACAAATCCTTTGGATGGCCCATCCTGCGGGGAGGAAACGGTCCCTGGGAGGGAGGGTTGGTTGGGAATGAGCCAGGACCTTTGACTATAGATTCAGAGTAGCTGGGAAGGGAGTAATGCTTCAGAGTTCCGGGAAGGGAAGAGCCTGGTAAGCCATCTGTTTAGCTTCTGTTGAGGAGTGGGAAGGAGTCAAAGGCAGACACCTGAATACCATTTCTCAAAAAGTGCTCGAGGGGATTTGGAACGTGGAGTCATGTAATGCCTTCATGTCCCGCTGAGATGACCATACAAGGAAAGGAGAGGGAAGGTCTCTACAGTTTGAGGGTCGTGACATCCAGGTCCGGAGTGGGCGAGAAAAGAGAGCTACAGGCTTAGGCTCCGCCCCTTCCCGGGAGGCTTTCTGGATTGGCTGTTTTGGGGCAACGTCACGAGGCCCCGCCCCAGCGCGCGCCCTGCCTCGTGCCCATCCCAGGGTAGCTGCTGCAGCCTACGCTGCCTCTTCCACTGCCTACGGTCCTCGGAGCCAGAGCCCGGGCCGGAGCCTGAGAGGCAACCGGCCCGAGGAGGGGCTCCAGAGCCTCGGCCGTGGGCGGGCGATGCTGCAGCTGCCCGATCAACTATGGAGGCCGAAGCAGGCGGCCTGGAGGAGCTGACGGACGAGGAGATGGCGGCGCTGGGTAAGGAGGAGCTGGTGCGGCGCCTGCGGCGGGAGGAGGCGGCGCGCCTGGCAGCGCTGGTGCAGCGCGGCCGTCTGATGCAGGAGGTGAATCGGCAGCTGCAGGGTCACCTGGGCGAGATCCGTGAGCTCAAACAGCTCAACCGGCGCCTGCAGGCGGAGAACCGGGAGCTGCGGGACCTCTGCTGCTTCCTGGACTCGGAGCGCCAACGAGGACGGCGTGCGGCGCGCCAGTGGCAGCTCTTTGGAACCCAAGCATCCCGGGCGGTGCGCGAGGACCTGGGTGGCTGTTGGCAGAAGCTAGCGGAGCTGGAAGGCCGCCAGGAGGAGCTGCTGCGGGAAAATCTGGCCCTTAAGGAGCTTTGCTTAGCACTGGGCGAAGAGTGGGGCCCCCGAGGTGGCCCCGGCGGCGCAGTGGGCTCAGGTGCTGGGCCCACACCCGAGCTCGCCCTGCCACCGTGCGGGCCCCGCGACCTAGGCGATGGAAGTTCCAGCACTGGCAGTGTGGGCAGCCCGGATCAGTTGCCCCTAGCCTGCTCCCCTGATGACTGAGGGCGCCGCATTTTTCACGCCAATGCCTGCCTGGATTGCTCCCTGAGCGCGGGGAATGCTGTGGACCTCCAGACCTGGTCGTAGCTTCGGCTGAGCACCAGGGCGCTGGCATGGACTGGAAAAGCCCTGGCACTGAGGAGGGCTCCTCGCTCTTGCTGGCAGGGCAGCAGGGGAAATGGAGGCTGAAGTGGAGGGACTTGCAGGGTGGTTGGGTGGGGACTAATAAACTGGGAAGGAAGCAGAGCCCGAAGCCTGGCCAGCTTGTGTCTGGAACTCGCCGGGGTTGGGAAGAGGGCGTAAACCCAGAGATGCAGTGCAGTTCTCATCCGGAGGGACTGCAGAGCTAGGGCTGACTCCCTATTTCCTGGGATTAGGGTGGGATTTGAGACAGTGGTAGACCACTAACTCCGGCGATCGGCGCCAAGACAGGCCGAAATCCGGCCGCTGAAGTGGCTCAGCTCCCTTCCAAGCTCCTTCCTGTCCAAAACAATGGGACAGGAAGCAGGTGTTGGGGGCCTAAAGCCCACTGAACCGCCTGCATGGATGGTGGAAGGATATATCGCCAGCCTTCCCTGCCCCCAGCCCTTAAGACAGGAGCAGTGTGGGTTCCCATGGGGAAACTGATTGATAATCTTCTTTGCTTGCACTCCAGAGCATTCTCGGTCTCTCAGTATAGGAGACAAGGCAGAGCAGAGGGTCACTCCATTCTTCAGGTGAGAATATGGAAGTCCAAAAACATGGTAGTTTCTTCAAGGTCACTGCTGAGACTGGAACCTGGAACTCCTGTTCCAAACGGTCTCCTTTAGCCTCTGGATCCTACATGACAACCCAGACTAGAGCTTCAAGCCTTTTATTCCATTTTGGAAGGTTTGTATAAAAATAGTCTCTTTAGGAAAATAAATAGCAGCTGCCCTTGTGGTGAAGGCTCGGATACCCTGAAGCTAAGAGCTTCTCAGAGCTAGGGAGTGCAGCTCCGCTCCTCACAGAAGCCTCTGGCGCCTCCTGCGTTGTGCCATTCAGGGGGAGCCTGCAGGATATTCCAGTGCTGCTGCCTGTTGGTGCTGTGTGAGTTAGTGTTCTAGGCTAGTCAAAGGGCACCTTCTGTCTAGGTGTAGAGTAGGCTGGATAACATGAAGAAAGTGACGTGGTGTGGGAGAGTGGTCTGCAAGGGGTTAGGGCGTCAAAGGACCCCTGGGGATCTACAAAGTCAGGGCTGCCAGGCTTTCTCTGGCAGAGAGGACATATTTTCTTCTAATTTTGTGCAAATTATGATAGGCCAGCTCTAGAAAAACAGTGAGCAGCTTTGGGGACCCCCCAAGCTGGCTCTACATCAAAGCATAATGTGTTTGTTCTAATCGGAAGAGATAAAAGATCTGCTGGTTTGGGGCATGGGTATGGTCCAGGCCTGCTGGATCAATGGGAGAAAGGAGATGACTAGGGGTAGCACCAGCAGGGGGTGTGGCAGGGTGCCTCACAAAGCCAGGAGTGTGGGAGAACCCAGGGGGTCCGAGGAGGGGTCACCACTGCTACTGCTACTCTTTCGATGAGCAGAGGAACAAGGTTCTGGTGTGCTAGGATAGGTGAAAACCAGACTCGGAGTAAAAGGAGTCAGAGAGGGTGTGGTCATGAGCGTGGGGGTATGCAGTGCTTCCGGTTCAAGTACGGGTCCTGGAGAAAGGGAGATACAGGGCACTGGGCGGCCGGGGGCTGGTGGGCTACCGGCACCGCTGGTGCTGCTGGAACCACCTGTGTCCTTCTTGTCTCCTTCTGGGATTTTGCAGATGGGTCGATGGGCTTCCAGCACCAGCTCAAGGCGTTCCTTCTGCTTCTGCAGCTCTTCAATCTCTCGCTGCAGCCCCGATTTCTCATCCTCCAACTTGTCGGTCTCCTTTACAGGATTAGCAGAAAGTTAGGAAAATCAAGGCTAAAGATCTCCAAGCCTCAGGCTGGAGTAGAGATTGTGCCTGTAATCCCCAACAAGTCTGGACTGCAACTCCCATGAGCCTCTGGGAGAAAACGGGCACGACTCCCATCAGACCGGGGCATCGTAGGAGAATTGCCTACCAACTTCGGCTCTGCCTGGAAGCCCAAGAGAAACAATATTTAAGCCATTTTCCCTTCTCCTTTTTCCAGGACTTCCCCACAGGCAGGGAGGATGGCAAAGTGCTGAGGAGTAATTTATTGGGTCTTTTGTGTTCTTGGGAGCCGAGACCCATCTTGGCTCTGTGGATCCGGGCCCGGGGACCCTCGGTACCAGATGGTGCTCACCGCTTGCAGGAAGTCTGTCAATTCCTTTCTTCGGTTTCTGCACTTAGCAGCTGCTAGCTTGTTCCGCTCGCGTCTCACCCTGCGGCGCTCTTCCTCCTCTGGGCTGATCTAGGTTGGGAGAGAAGGGAGACAATGAGGCTGACTCTTGAACCACCAGCTGCCCTGAGCTGGCCACCCAGCTTTCCTTCAGTCTATAGTCTAGGGTGCCACCACCCCACACTCCACAGTTGCTTCTCTGTACTGGACGCTCCTCCCCTCATCGGTGACATTTCCAGCTCACACACACCTAGCTTTACTGCTGGTTTCTTTCCTGCTTTTCCTCTCTGTCAACTTTGACCTCCCTCCCTCCTGCATCTTAGGACTGGACTAAGATGTTGGGACCCCAGGAAGCCTTTTCATTTCTCAGGCAGAAGTGGCCTTCCCTCCTGAGTATATGAGACATTATCTCTTTTCACAGGACACTCAACCTTCTCATCTGTGGAAGATGGGATTTCTTCCCCCAGGAGCTGGGAGTCGTAGGAGGTGCTTTTGAGTACCAAAAGTTACTGGGACTCGATTGATCTCGTATGCCAGCAAAGCACTTGGTAGACCTTTTCCTTTGCTTAGAGCTAGGGATCAAACCCACGGCCTGGCGCATGCTAGCTCTGCAGATGCTCTACCACTGAGCCACACCCCTTCAATAGCCCATATGTAGATTCCTTTTTTCTGCTCTTTGTAGTTTTGTTTCTTTGTATTTTAGACAGAATCTCTTGAGTAGCCCTGCCTGGCCTTGAACTTGATTTACAGACCAGGCTGGCCTGGAACTCACAGAGATGCACCCGCCTCTGCCTCCCGGTTGAAGATGTGACCCACCTTATCTGGTAAGAGGCAACGTCTCATGTGTCCCAGGCTGGCCTTCAGCTCAGTGTATAGGCAAGGCCGGCCTGACCCCTGATTCTCTGGTCTCCAGAGGTCTAGGGCTGCAGACTGTGTCGGCATCCCTTCGCTTCCCTGCGTAGATTCTTTTTGTCGCTGTTGTTTTGTTTTTTAAAGACAGGGTTTCTCTTCATAGTTCTGGCTATCATGGAACTCTGTAGGCTGGCCTCGAACTTCACCTGCCTCTGCCTCCCAAGTACTGCGATTAAAGGCATGCGCCACACTATGCCTGGCTAGAGTCATATGTTCATATATATATATAGTCCTGTGTGTGTGTGTGTGTGTGTGTGTGTGTGTGTGTTAGACTTTGTAGCAAGAGCCTTTACCCACGGAGCCATCACATCAGCACCCCCTATATAGATTGTTTTTTGAGAAGGTTTCTCTGTGTAGCCCTGGCTGTCCTGGAACTTGGTTTGTAGATCAGATCAGGCTGGCCTTAAACAGAGATCTGCTGTCTGAACCACCAACACCACCTGGCTTTTTAAATTTTATTTATTTATTTATTTATTTAATGTACATGAGACACTGTTGCTTTCTTCAGACACACCAGAAGAGGGCATTTGATCCCATTATAGATGGTAGTAAGCCACCATATGGTTTCTGGGAATTGAACTCAGGACCTCTGGAAGAGCATTCAGTGCTTTTAACCGCTGAACCATCTCTCCAGCCCTCCCTCCCACCCATTTTTTTGTTTTTTCTTGGTTTTTTGAGACAGGGTTTCTTTGTGCAGTCCTGGCTGTCCTGGAACTCTGTAGACCAGGCTGGCCTCAAACTCAGAAATCTGCCTGCCTCTGCTTCCCAAGTGCTGGGATTAAAGGCGTGTGCCACCACTACCCGGCCCCATTTTTTTTTTTTTTTTAAAGATTAAAAAAAATGAAGACTGGGGCTAGAGAGATGTTTTAGCAGTTAAGAGCACTGGCTACAGCCAGGCGTGATGGCGCACGGCTTTAATCCCAGCACTTGGGAGGCAGGCATGTAGATTTCTGAGTTCAAGGCCAGCCTGGTCTACAAAGTGAGTTCCAGGACAGCCAGGGCTACACAGAGAAACCCTGTCTCGAAAAACAAAACAACAACAACAACAAAAAAGAGCACTGGCTGCTCTTTCAGAGATCCTGAGTTCAAATCCCAGCCACACACGGTGGCTCACAACCATCTATAATAGGATCTGATGCCCTCTCCTGGCATGAAGGTGTACATGAAAGCACTCCTTCATAAATAAAATTTACCCCAAAAATATGGCTTATAGGGATGGCACACACCATTGGTCCCAGCACTTGGGAGGCAGAGGCAGATGCCTCTGTGAGTTTATAGTCAGCCTGGTCTACAGAGTGAGTTCCAGGACAGCCAGGGCTACACAGAGAAACCGTGTCTCAAAAGAAAAAAGAAGAACAAAATTACGTCTATGAGTGTGTTGCCTGTGTGTATGTATGAGCACCTTGTGCGTTCAGTGCTGGTGGAGGCCAGAACATCAGAAGCTTTGGGGAACCTTTGTGGACAGTGAGCTGCCGTATGGGTGCTGAGGATGGGACCTGGATCCTCTAAAGAGCAGCCCGGGCTGCTGCTGAGTCTCCCATCCAGATCTCTGCACACTCACATGTGAGGAATTGAAGCTCAGGAAGGATGAGTCATTTGTTCAAGTTCCAGAGCACGGGTTTATATTCACTCAGATCACACGGAGGGGAAGCCACCTACCCACAGCTCACAGCTCCAACTCACTAGTACCAATGATCAAAAGGTGTCCCTACTCAGGACAGGGCTAAAGGAAGGAATCACCCTGGGCTTGCCTCTTGCTCACACCCCAACTGATCACAGAGGTAAGCTGCTTTGCTGGGAAGCCTGTTGCTGGCTCTTCGGGCCAATCTCACATATCTCATCTCCCAGGGTCTTGCCATCCATCCGTCTCTGAGCCATCATGGCAAGGATCTGTGTGTGCATTCACTTGGGAATATGTGCATACACTGGGGGTTGAGTCCAGGGCTTCCGGCTTGAAGCAGGTTCTTTACCACAGAGGCAGCCCCCCAGCCAGGCTTATGACTTACATCATATTTTTTCCTACTTAATACTTAAGTCAGGTTTTCTTTGATTGTTGTTTGGTTATTGGTGACAGGGTTTATGTATCCCAGGCTGACCTTAAACGCTCCGTGTTTCTGAGAGTAGACTTGAATGGCTCCTCCTGTCTTGATTTTCCAAGCTCTGGGATTACAGGCATGCCCAGCACAGACAGCTTTTAAATATGGAGACCTCCCTGCACTAGACACATAGTACTTCAGGGAGAGGAGAAGACGTGCCATGGCCTAACCAATCCTTCGTCCCTGTCGGGTATCTAGTATACACCTATAACCCTAGCACTTGGGAAGGCGGAAGGCTCTCAAGACCCCACCTCAAAAAAAACCAACCAAAATGTTTATTTATTTTAGAAAGGCAAAAGCCCTCAGCTCACTCTGCAGCCTTCTGTGGGCTCCCACTGAGGCAGTGGCTCATTAAGCTCTGACTTTGGGAGTTGAGTAGACCCCAGGCCAGGACAGTCCTGTCTCATTACTCATGTTTGTATGAATTTGGACAAGTGAGTACCTCTCTATGCTTCACTTCCCCTGCTGGAAGATGGAAAAATTGAAATACATTTCCCATTCACCCCCCCCCCACTTTTTTTTTTTTCCGAGACTTTTTCCCCCTTTCTTGAGACAGGGCTTCTCTGTAGCCTTGACTGTCCTGGAACTCACTCTGTAAATCAGGCTGGCCTTGAATTCAGAGATCTGCCTGCCTCTGCCTCCTCAGTGCTGGGACTTAAGGTGTGTGCCCCCACTGCCCACTCGCTTTTTGTGATAATTAAATAACTAGGCTGAGATTCAGTGACTGCTGAAAAGAACACTCATGCCTGTTCTTCCTTCGCCCCAAGGTACATAGCCAACATCAACCTGCCCTCCACCCTGTGCACGGCAGGCAGCAGAGACATGCTCACTAACACTCTGTCCCCTCCACCTCAGTACTTGTGCCTTCAACCCTCCTCCCAAGAAGATTCTTTTCAGCTTTCCATACACAAATCCTATCCTTGGTTTAGGTTAACATGCAGTCTTCTCCAGGAAGCTTTCCTTGACTCAAAGGTGACCTTTTACCTCCTTCTTGGTCTCCCAGGAACTTCTATGCGGAATAGAAATTCCCTCGTAGCAAGATCCTGTCCCTGTCTAGTAGGACCCCTACGGGCTATGGAAAGTGCAACATCTCTGTTCCTTACCTGCTCGCAGGGCCTGCGACGCACCCCTGGAGGTGGCCCTAGGGCTCGTATGACTCCTGGCCGGGGCTGAGGGGGACTGTACTGGGGATAGGCCAGAGGTCGGGGATAGCCAGTGGGTCCCAGGAAATGAGGCTGCACCATCCAGTGCAGTTCCTGGCTACCGCTCACGGCGTCGATGCTTGGCACAAGGTGGAACTTCTGAGAAATAAGAAGGGAAATAAATGATAAGGTCTGTGTGGATTGAGGGGCTTCCAGGGAACAGAGGCTGGACTTCTGTCTCCCTTCACCTCAGTGTAGATACCGGTTCCAGGAGACCACAAGGTACACAATTTGGCAACCAGAAACTTACTTGTTCAGGAGCTGTGTGACTTTGAGCAGGTCACAAAATGTCTTTCTACATCTGTCTGTTTCCCCACCAGAGATTGTTTTTTTTTTTGTTGTTGTTGTTGTTTTGTTTTTTTTTAAATCATGTATGGACTTTGTAACACTGTTCCAACTATTTAACAAATAGTGACTCACACAGCTGCCATAATCCTGTTTTCAGACAGGAGAGCAGTTGCCCATAGACCCACAGCTAGTAAGTAGAAACTAAGATTTGAGACACAAGTCCAGATGGACATACTTTCAGCTTCTAGTTCCCAAGGCAATTCTGAGAATCAGGAAGAGAATTTGTTGTTTGGGGGCCAGGGTGGTGGTGGTAGTGGTGGGCAGGATCTCACATAGCTCAGGCTAGACCTGAACTCTTGATTCTTCTGCCTCTACCTCCCAGGCACCAAGACTATAGACCCGTAGCACCAGAGCTTGGGAGTCTCGTTTCAAGCATCAGCTTGGAGCTTGGCCATTGATGGGCTTTGAGACGGGGGCATATTATTTAGCCTCAGTTTCCCTGTTATTAATGTCATTCAACATTTCCTTGCTGCTGAGAAGCCGGCTCTCATAGCTCAGAAATCAGAGTTTAATCGGCTTTTTAAGATTTTGGGTTTTTTTTTTTTTATTTTTTAAGTTTTGAGACAGGATCTCTATTATGTAGCTCTAGCTAACCTGGAAGTCACTTTGTAGACCAAATTGGCTTCAAACTCCTAGAGATCTGCCTGCCTCTGCCTCCTGAATGCTGGGATTAAATGCATGCCTAGCTGTCGACTTAAAAACTTGAAAGTTCAAAATAGATGGGGTTTTCGAGTCCATGAAAAAAAGGTAAAGAGGGCTGGTGAGATGGCTCAGCGGGTAAGAGCACCGACTGCTCTTCCAAAGGTCCCGAGTTCAAATCCCAGCAACCATATGGTGGCTCACAACCATCCATAACAAGATCTGATGCCCTCTTCTGGAGTGTCTGAAGTCAGCTACAGTGTAATTACATATAATAAATAAATAAATCTAAAAAAAAAGAAAAAGAAAAAGAAAAAAAGGTAAAGAGAGTAAAAGCCTCCTACAAGGGGTTTGACAACCTTTTGTTCTTTTTCTTCCAGAAATCTGAGGCATGTGTTGGGATTGAGTGTCAGTGGGGGTGGGGGTGGAGGCTGAGCGTTCTGGGAAAGAAAACTGGGTTCAAGCTCTGTGAGCTAAGGGTGTGGGGCCCCTTCAGTCCAGGTAGCACTTCATATGCTTAGGCAAGTCTGGACAGCTACGTCCCAGCCCAATATTGGGAGACCCAGCAGCTCAGTGACCCCCGTTCTGGGCTAGAAGCACTGCCAGGGGCATCTCTTGCTCCCAGGTCTTCGGTCCTAGGGGCCGTTTGGGGCCAGGAAGGGAGGGGCACCCAGGGTGAGTCAGCCTCAGTGACTCGGCCCGCTGTGACTCGGCGAAACGGACGCAGCTCCTTCCCTCCCCTGGCGACACGTGCTCGCCGCCCCTCGACAGGAAATGGGCACCTGCAACCTCTCAAGTGCCCCTATCCAGCAGTTGGAGCCGTCGAGTGCGATAACGTGGAGCGCGAGAGTGGCTGGACAGATGACCCCGCGCATGTCCCAACACTTCGTGGTCTCCAGGAACCCCTCGGAACCACTGCCTGGGGCCCATGGGCTCTATACCGCACACAAAGAGATGAGGACTTGACCGGATAAAGGGACACGGACAACTAGAGCAATACACGGACAGCCACGGACAGGCTGGAATTCGCTGTCCCGGCTGGGTTCTAATGGACCCTGTCTCTATGTGCCCAGACTCCAGGTCCCAGTTATTAACTGGAGATGGAAAACTCCTCTGATCCTGTCCAGGCTGGGATGGGGCAGGTATTTAGAGGGACAGCGTATTAGGGGCAGATAGGAGGAAATGTAAGACCGTAACGGAGACAGAGGGGCAGAAAGACAGTCAGCTAGGTAGATACATGCGAGCGAGAAGGGGAATTTGCAGATATTCGCGCTTCCCGCTGCGCGCGTCCCCTTGGCCACTGGGTACATAGGTTCCTCGACCACACAGAACGTGCAGGATCCTCGGTCGCGACCACCAGAGTCAGATGCTCCTCGGGGCCCCAGTCCAAATCCCGGAGCAAATTAGACTAACCCCAGCATCCCTGATGCTGTCCAAACTCAGGTCCCCCGGAGGATTCGGCCCGCCTCACCTGCTGCTGGGCGGTCTGTGCCTGCGCTTGCGGGGGCTGCGCGGGGCGACCGTACGCGCTGCCAGCCCCGGAGCTCGGTCCCGGTTCCCCGTAGTCTCGGTACATGCCCTGGGCTGGATGTTCCGTAGGGTCCGCGTCGGTGGCTGCGGTTCTGACTCACTCGCGCCTCGCGGAGTCTGGTCTTTTTTATGAATGAAAAGTCTTGGGCTGAACCACTTGCACCACGAGGGGTAGGGGCGTGTCTCAGCGGCGCCTTTCACCTCGCAGGGGACCCACCTCTCCAGATGAACCTCCGTGGACCGGTCCGCTCGGAACTTCACGACCCCCTGCTCTGGTAGCAAGCCGCCTCTACTGAGAGAAAGCGACCGACTTGGCGTCCTCTAGCATCCCCGACGGCCACGCCCCCTCTGACGCAGCTGCCCATACATGGTGCAATTTCCTTGCCGCGCCCAGGTGCACCGAGGATTCCCCCTGACGCACCTTGCCGAAGTTGGGGCTTGCAGCTGCGCCCCGCCCCGTTCAGGCTAGTCAAGGTTCCCAACACCATAGAACAGGGAGAAACGATCCTGTAGGCGCCTGGCCTCGCGCCAAGACTTAGAAAGAAGAACGGGAGAGGGTCTGAAAGCTGTGAAGTGAATTACAAATATGGGTTATTATCACCATCATTATTTACCTGGCGAGAATCATTCCAAATGTCACCCAATTCTGCCGTCTTGACTTAAGACCGCTCCTCTGGCCGGGCGGTGGTGGCGCACGCCTTTAATCCCAGCACTTGGGAGGCAGAGGCAGGTGGATTTCTGAGTTCGAGGCCAGCCTGGTCTACAAAGTGAGTTCCAGGACAGCCAGGGCTACACAGAGAAACCCTGTCTCGAAAAACCAAAAAAAAAAAAAAAAAAAAAAAAAGACCGCTCCTCTGAGTGGGGTGGGAAGTTTGTTTAGTTGAGTTTGTTTGTTTACTTGAGACTAAAAGGTTATTGACAAACCAGGGTTACAGAATGTTATATTTGAATACTACCTGAAGTGACATTTAGTGTACCCACAGATAGAACGCGCTACATGTTTGAGACCGTCTCTGGAGCTATCACAAGCTTTAATCCAGGCCTCTACAGGCAGAGAGAGCCTACAGAAGGACATAGGTGTCCTGAGACACAATCAATAAGGCTTCTTGACTGGAAGTCTGACTGGAGGCACTCCTCCAGTACTATGTGTGTCACCAGCCTACTTTGGAAGTATGTGAAAGGCCTGTATCAGGGTGAGGTCCTAAAACTGAGGCTGACAGGTATTGAAATGAGTTGCTCGAGGCCACTGAGGAAGTGGCTGAGTCTGGTGACCAAGTCAGGCCATGAGCTTCAAGCCTTTACATTGCACAGACACGAAGAATGGCAGGCTGGGAGATCATGGGTCCCAAAACTCCTTCTCTGATTTCTTCCATCTCAATGGAGACTGAAGAAACTTGCCCTCAGGGAAGCAGGGTCCTGGGCTGTCTTCATTGGGAACAAAGGCTAGGGTTCTGCTGTTTGGACTGGGGCCTGGAGGCCAGTATATCTCATCATAGAGCTATACTTTGTGTCCGTGTGACCCTGGAAGGTCTCCTTCCTGAGTCTGGGTTGGGCCTCACTGTTGACCTTACAGGGCTGCTATGGGACCAAAGGAGACCACAGATGTGACAGTGCTTTGCTGCTGAAGCATCCTCAAAAGGTCACCAGCCTAGTGCTGCCCTCTTGCCCTTATGCTAGGAAACCCTGAGAGAAAGTGCAGCAGTTTGCCAGAAAGAGAAATGTGGGCATGTGTGTTGGGGGTAAGGGGAGGAGGAGAGAAGAGACTTGATGGTAGTGAATCCATAGACAGAATATGCCTACACGCACAGTACACTCAGAATGCTCTGGGTTCTGGGTTTGAATTCTGGATGGCCTGACCATCCACTGTGAATCCGGGATGATTCACCCAACTGTGACCTCCTGTTTCCGCATTTGTGAACTGGAGGCACAGTGACAACTGCATCTGAAAATTGCTAGAGAGAGATCCACACAATAATGTCACAGAGACAGGCCTGGTGGCAAGCTCTGTGATCCCAGAGTGAGGAAGATAAAGGCAGGAGGACCAAAGACTGTCAAGCTCAGCATCTGCTACCAAGATGAACTCAGTCAAGGCCAGCCTGGGCTACATGACACTGTCTCAAGAAAACAAATCAAGGCTGCAGAGATGGCTCAGCAGGTCAAAGTGCTTGCTACAACAGGCCTGACTACCTGAGTTTGATCCCTGGAGCATATGATGTCAGAAGAGAACTGATCCCCAGTGATTGTCCCATGATCTCCTTATGAGTGTTATACGTGCACTCTTGCACATGCACACACTCACACTTCGGCACAAGAACATGAACACATGTTCACACACACACACACACACACATACACAGAAGGGGGGGACCCGATTGGTGTTTGAACCCTTTGGCTGACCAGTGTTAGACAGATGGTGGTGGCACATGGGAGAATTTGAGTCCACCCTGACAGCATCTATCCTCCTGCCTCAAAAAGATTGCCCTACCCTCTCCTCACACTGTGGCAGCTGAGTCGGGCCCAGGTCTCCAGTGCTGTGTGTGTACGTGACTTTGTGACTTTGAAAGTCCCTTCCTGCTGTAACTGTGGAGCCACAAGAGGCCTTTTCAGAACCAGCACATTCCAAGCTCATCACTCATTAACTCCTGCCTTGCGGTTGCACAGACGTTCCCCATGCCTGACCTCACCATGGGCTTGCGGCTAGGGAGCCAGAGGAGAACCCCAGGGGCTGCAGACTGCTGGGAAGCCCTGCCACTGTCCCTTGGTAGTTGTGTGCTCTGAGTTCAATGGCTTCCTGTCTCTGAGCCCAGAGAATCCCCACCTCAAGATGTCGTGAGGCAAAAGGGGGCAAAGGAAGAAAGTCTGGCATCTAGTGGTTCTTACAGCTGCCAGGGAGTTGGAGGTGATGTTTATGTTCTGCAGTTCCAATTCTCCTTTTAAATTGAAGTTTACTTTTTAATTGAGGTGAAATTCACACAACACACTATTTTAAGAGCACAGCCCCATGTCTTCCATGCACTCATGGTGTTGTGTAACCTCTACCTCTCTCTGGTTTCAAAACGTTATTGGTCTAAAAAACACCCTGTGTCCATTAAGTAATCACTCCAACTTACCCCTTGCCCCATCCCCTGCTAGCCACTAATCTACTTTCTGTGGATGCCGCTTTGCCCAATCTGAGCATTTCACGTAAATGGACTCACACAACATGTAACCTTTTCCATCTGGCTTCTTTAATTCAACATAAAGATTTTCAGGGCTCATTTGTTTTTTTTCCATGGATTTGATAATTTGTACCCTTTGGGGACTGAATAATATTCTGAGCTATGTATGTGCTGCAGTTTATCCATAAGTCCCTGGACTGTTGTTCCTCACTTTGGGCCAGATACGAACAGCATTTTGATGGAGACCGGAGCACCAGTGTTTGGGAGGATGAAGGCTTTCTTTTCTCTCAGGTATTTGCCTTGGATAGAACTGGTACATCTCCCTCAGGAGGCTCCAGGCTATCTTCCAAAGGGACTGTGTACTGCACATCTTCCAAAGTGGGGTTCAAGGGCTTGGATTTCTCCAGCGTGGCTAACCCTCATTAGTTTGTAGTTGGGGATTTACAGATTGAGACTACAGACTGGAGAGATGCCTCAGTACTTAAAACCACTGGCTGGTCCTCCCAGCACCCAGGGGATCCAAGCACACCAGGCATTCATGTGGTGTACAGACACACATGCAGACAAAACACACAACACATAAAATTAATACCTAAAATAAAAATAGGAATTAACGGCAAGAGGACACACAGTGCCAACTTACTGATTGTTTGGTTGGTTGCTCTTTTTGTTTTGTTTTTTGTTTGTTTGTTTTGTTTTCTTTTTTTTCTAGATGTTTCTTTCTTTCTTTCTTTTTCTTTTTTTTTTCTTTTTTTTTTTCTTTCTTT